>NC_060074.1:41632954-41935984 GCF_922984935.1 Meles meles | reverse complement strand
TGGAAGGCTCCCCCCAACGAATGGGCGTAAAAGTGCTGGGGGTGCCCGGGGTCACCTGGGAAAGAGAAGACAGTGAGTAGAGGAAGAGCCCAGGCTGGAGTTCCGGGACCACCCCCATTTGGGGGGGCAGGAGTAAGAAGAGAGACCCATGCGGAACAGAGAGAAAACTTTGAACAGGAAGAAACACCAGAGGCAGCCACAAAGTTCAGTAGGCAAAGGGAAGGCCAGGGGGCTGGAGGCACCAAGAGGTGGAGAGAGAGAGCAGGGCAGAGCCCCTGGAGAGTGGTCCTGGGATGTGGGAGTGCAGACAGCACTTCTTTCAAGCCAGGTGGAAAGGAGACCTGAGAGAGTAAAGAGGAGGTGGGGACGCATGGGGGCGGGGGGACCTAAACCCTCATTATTTGCAAAAATTTGCCTACTTGCTAACATTCCTTTGTAATCCCCAAATCGATATTCCTGGTGCTTTTGCATTCATTCTAAGACATGCTTAGGGTGGTGAAAAGCTAGTCTCCCAGCATCCATGTTGCCAGCCAAGGTCAAACAAGGTGATGCTCTGTCTCCTTATTTCAGCTCATACTGTAAACAAGTGTCCTTCTTGCATACCATTTAGGGCCATGCTTGGGGCATTTCGTGTTTTTTTGTGGGTGATTTTGCTGTTTCAAATGGCCCCCATGCATCGTGCCAGGGTGGTGTCCAGCCCTGTTTAGCACAGAAGGCTGCAACATGCCTTATGGAGAATATGTGTATGCTCAAGGAGTGTGGTCCAGGCCTAAGTTATGGTACCGTTGACCGTGAGTTCAATATGAATCAATAGCGGATGTTAAATAAGGTGCGTTTCAATGGAAACACACATAAAACAAGGCCGTGTACTGACTGGTTGATGAAAGGTGACCAGAGGATCACGGGAGCCTAACCCTTCTTTCCACTGGAACAATGGCTCAGTATTGGCTAATTCAGTGTTGGCAGCAACTTTACAGATCATTACTATCAAGATACTGAGAGTAGACGGTCCTTCCTCCTCCAGGTGTGCACAGCGAAAGAGCATCAGAGTAGACTGTAAGTGGACACAGTCCCACATGGCCAGCTTTCCATCTCCCCGGCACCAGCTGGTCTTTCCTATCTCAGATGGGGGAAGGGGTCGGCTCCTCCGGTGGGTGGGCAGCCATGGGCAGTGACAAGCTGTCCCTCATGGGTCTGATCCCCGAATATGGAAATCACTCAGCCAGCTCACTTACGGGGCCACATTGTGGGGTCACCTCTCCCAGATAGCTGATGATAGGTAGGTATGTGTAAAGGCTTCCAGGCTTCTAATCTTTGCCTTCCAGTGGGAGGTTGCCTACCTAGCGTCACCCAACACGTGACAGATGTAAATAATCCTTGGGTTTCTAGGGTGCATGGGTGACTCAGTCCATTAAGCGTCTGATTCCAGCTCAGGTCATGAACTTGGGGTCCTGAATCAAATACTTTGCCGGCCCTGTGCTCAGTGGGGAGTCTGCTTGTCTCTCTCTCCCTGCCCCTCCCTCCTTTCTCAAATAAATAAAGTCTTTTAAAAAATAATACTAATCCTTGGACTTTTGCCCTCTCATGTTGTTTCCTAAACATGGAGATATTGACATGAGGTTGAATGTCACAGGGCAGGGAAAGAGAGACAGACAGATATCAGTAACAATATCCCAATCTCGGAGGCATCTGGGTGGCTCAGTTGGTTAAGCATCTGCCCTCGGCTCAGGTCATGAGCCTGGGGTCCTGGGGTGGAGCCTAGCGTGGGGCTCACTGCTCAGCTGGGAGTCTGCTTCTCCCTCTGCTCCTCACCCTGCTGGTGTGCTCTCTCTCTCTTTCTCTCTCACTAAGCAAATTTTAAAAGAACTCTTTAAAATCCCAATCTTAGCATCACCTCTAAAAGCAAGAGCCTCTGATGTCCGCACTTCCTCATCTACAAAACAGAAAAGAATGACAAAGCTTCATATGAGTTGTTGCAAGATTTATAAAAGGCAGTGCACGGGAAGGTCCACGCACAGACCCAGGCACTCTTGAGCGTTCTGACCTTCCCTGGGGCAGGGACCAGACACATTTGTTAAGCAAACTGACAAACTCATGAAACTGATCCTTCTCAGCATGCCACTGTCCACATCAGACCTTACTTGCAATGGCCTGCTTTATAGCTCTGGGGACGAGTTTCAGGGGTCCACACGAATTGTCATTGCAACATAAAGGAAAACGCCTCGCTCATGCTGCTGTGGTTTGGGTGCTTTCCGTGGTCATCTGGCCACTGAGTAGTTGAAAAGGGTGAACTATTCCAGCTATAAAGATCAAGCAAAGGCTATAGCTGAGAGATGCCTTAGAGCATGAGAGTTGGGACCTGATTTTCATGGCCTCTATGTTAGAGGAGCAAATAAGAAAAAATTCCAAAGCTCATGTTGAAATCCTACCTTTCGCTATGGACTCCTATATATGAAATGATTTTCTAGCAACCTGAAAGAAGCCTAGAACACTGTTTATTAAATTACAAAAACACTTAGCCCTTATAAAACCAGGCTCAGAGGGTTCCATGGTCCTTGAATCAAAGACTCTGTCTTTGGGGAGCTCCCCACCAGAAAAATGACATCCACGACTTGAACACAGTCATCCTGCCTTGGGTCATGCATGTGTTTTTTCCTTCCTTCCAGCCTGATTATTATGTTCTAGACATTGTTCTTAACTTTATGGTAGTAAACTAAAATAATTAATAAGAATGAGGGCCATGCGTTGCCAAGGAGGACACAGGTAGCAGGGCCAAAAACAAATATGAAAATAATAATGAACCTTTGAAGGAAGGTAGCCAAGAGGTTAAGAGACTGGAGCATGATCTCACAGCTCTTGGTGGCAGAGCAGGCTTGGAGCCAGGTCTGCAGACCCAGGTCCCTGTGCTGGCCTTCCCAGGCTCATTTTGGGATTCTAGGAAATTCCGAGCTCAGTGGAGAAATCTGAAGGTCATGGGAGCTCAGGGTCATAACTGGGGCAAGGGTGGCAATGTTGAGCCTTTCATGGGTGCTGTCTCTAAAAACACATTTAATAAGCAATCAGTTTTGTTATAGAAATCAAATCAATAATATTCACACACATGGATTGCAAACATATTGCAATCCATGTGTGTGAATATGCCCAGTATAATCATATTATTAATAAATGAAACACAGGGGGCACCTGGGTGGCTCAGTGGGTTAAAGCCTCTGCTTTCAGCTCAGGTCATGATCCCAGAGTCCTGGGTTCAAGACCCGCATCGGGGTCTCTGCTCGGTGGGGAGACTGCTTCCCCTCCTCGTCCTCTCTCTCAGCCTGCCTCTCTGCCTACTTGTGATCTCTGTCTATCAAATAAATAAATAAAATCTTTTTTTAAAAAAATAAATAAATAAATAAATGAAACACAGCCAGTTCATGAGGAACTCTATTTTGCCCCTTGAGGATACTCTATAAAGCAAAAGGAAATTATTTAAATTGGTAAAAAAAAAAAAAAGGAATACGATGAGTCCATTTCTGCATAATGAGTAGATTCTGGATCTCCATATGAAGCCAGTGTTTATTTTTAGGTGGCACATAGATTAAATAGAAAACCTACCATTTGCATCTTTCATCCAATACAGCCTCACTGGTAAATTTTCCTTCTATTTTTGTAAAATGTCAGTTGACTTCTTTCAAATTCCAGTGGTTAAAAATTAATTATACTACACTTAACTGATTTTTTTTTTTTTAAATAACAGTCTCAGGCACCTAAAGTGAAGGATTCCGTCATCCCCTCAAAAATACTTATCGAATGCCTGCTGTGTGCCAGGCTCTGGGCAGGACACTGGGACACAGTGGCACGTGACATACCCTGAGCCCTGCATGCACCCTGCGCCCCGTGCCCAGGGTGTCTGGGGCAGCCCGGTGGGACAGAGAAGAGATGAGCAACTGCAGGGCTCTGTGATGAGGACAACTGGAAAGGGATCAGAGTAGACCTCCCACAGGAAATGACACTGTGCTGAGGCCTGACTGGTGAGGAGGGATTAGCCAGGGAGCTGTCTCATGTGAAGGTCTCAGCACGACAAGCTGTGAGATCTCAGTACTTCTGGAGCTTAGGGCCGAGGCAGAGTTGGAGAAGTGGACAGGGGCTGGATCACCAAGACCTTTGTGCGCTATGCTAAGGAGCTCAGACTTTATCCTGAAGGTATGCAGTGTTATGCAAACTAAAGTCTGTGAAAGCTCAAACTTTGTTATTAATGTGTGTGTGTGTATGTGTGTGCAAAAATGGATGTGCATTGAATTGATGTCTATAATTGCATCTGAAGATTTTTTTCAAGTGTGCCCTTCCTGACGTCCCCTTCCTACATGGAAGCCTTTAGAAAGACTTAGTTACATCTGCTCCAGTCCCTAGTAACTAGGAATTTATATACTTGGTGATACTCAGTGTGGGTTTGGTAAACTCGGGCTCAGTCCTCAGCTCCCCACCACACTAGGGGAATAGGCTATTCTTCCTTTTGGCTTAGTGTCTGCATTTTGCATACCTCTGCTTTATCCCCAAGTGAAGCGAACACTAGGGGGCTAATGTGGAAAGTATCAGACTCTTCTGTTTCAGGATAAGCTTGAGGACCGCATGTAAGGTGAACAGCATGAGGTCAGGACCTGGGGCAAAAATGCAGGCACCTGTCAGTGGTGACAGTAATGATATGAATGGCCAATGCCAGAGAGAATGTGTGGCCATGTTTCATAAGACTGGACCCCTGTCCACAGGGAAGTCAGGAGAAGAGAAAGGGGAAAGAAGGGTCAATGATGCTCTAAAATTTTGAGCTTGAGGAAATAAGGTGGATGGTGACAGTCTGAATTAAGGAAGGCAGTGTTGAAGAGGGCACCGGGTAAGTTCCAGGAGGTTACAGGTGCCCATACTAACTGCATCCAGGACAGAGCATGGTAAGAGATGTGTGCTTGGACGTAATTGCAAATCATTGATGAAGTTAGCAGGTGGAAGATATGACAAAGCAATCTATGAAAGGAGCAGAGGGTTGGCTAAGGAGATAACACAAGTGGTCACCAGTATTTAAACTGTTGATCGAGGAAAGGAAGGCAGATCCAGTTTCTTGGATCTGAGGACTGAAAGTCCAGGGTGCAAAAAGCAGACTGTGAATGGGAGGAGAGGAGGGTGAGGCAACAGCCAAGGACCACAACTGTATGGAGAAGCTCAGCACATAAGAAGAAGGAGGGCAGTCACTGGGATGGGGGGCATCAAAGGAGCGATGTTTCTGTCCATCTCTCTGTTTGCTCTTCAACTGGACACTTGATCATGTTAATGGTGACAAATGCAAAAGCCACAGGAGAAAGCTCAAGGTCTGTAGGATGGGAGAGACGACTGAGGGACAGAGCCTGAGAGGAGACCAGGTGGTGGGAAGGTGAGGGAAGATGAGAGCTGAATGACAGAGTAAGACATTTGAGGGCATGCGGACAGCAGTGTTAAGACAATCTCTCCAAGCAGCTTCTATTTTTAAATACACATTTTTAATGGTGTCCCCTTACCTTGAGGCTATTACTCAAAGCCAGTGTTTATTCTTGAAGTCTGTGCCACTTGTTCCGGTACCCTCGATTCCCAGGAGGAAAGATCCCTCTCGGGCTCTCTGCAGATGGAAGGACATATAGGCTCTGTCATTCATACCAAGGTCTGAGACAACGTGGACCCTATGACTATGAACAGTGGTGTTCATATAACACATATAAGAGGTGTGACTAGCATAATCAGACCCACACTGCTGAGAGATGTCCAAGAACAGGACAGCTCTGTCTTCCTTCCTTGGCTCTTCCTTCCTGTCCCCTGTGTGGTGTCACAGCTGAACCCACACTTATTTCTCTCTCTGTGTGCTCTGTCCCAGGCACTACTATATGTCCTCCATGAGATCGGCTCAGTGCTTGTCACACACATTTGGAGGAATAAATTAAATTGTTTTCTTCAAAGAAGTCTCTGAGATGACTGCATAGCTGCATCCATGACATTCCTAAGGCCCAAAAAGGTTTTTAAAATTCAGCTCTGGAATTATCTTCTGAGCCACATAAAAAGGATCAGTCACATTAACTTACAGTCATAAAATATTTTTGGTCCCAAATGACATTTTCCCAATGCAATAGCCAGCCTCCATGATGGCTTCCTGGTATTCACACTCAGATATTTCTCTCTGACACTGGACGAAGGCTGGTCTGTGTGACTAATAAAATACACAAAAGGGATGACACACAAATTCCAAAATTAGGTCACAAAAGCCTGTATCTTCTCTCTTGGATGTTCTGTGACTTGCTCCCCCCCCCCCATCATTGTCTCTGGGAGAAGCCAGCTGTCATGTTTTGAGGACATTCAGACAACCCCATGGGGTTCACAGAGGGTGAAACTGAAACCCTCAGTCCAAGAGCCCATGAAGAGCTGAAGCCAACAAACACATGAATGATCTTGGAAGTGGATCTTTCAGACCCCGTCCAGCCTTCAAATGAGATCGCAGCCCCAGATAACATCTTATCTTAAGCTTGTTAGAGACTCTGCGACAGAACCACTCCACCAAGCTGCCTGGGGGTTCCTGACCTTCAGAAACTATAATATAACAAACATTTGTTGTTTTAAACTGCTTAGTTTGGGGGTAATTTGACACACAGCAATATGTAACTAATGCACTTAAATTAGTTGTTAATCTAATTAATCACATTTATTGTGGCTATTTCCAAAAATCAAATCCAAGGACAAATATTTTCCACCACTACAGCAATTCAAAAGAATGGGTCATAGATTCTGAAGGCAGTGCCCAAAAAAAAGGTGTTCAAAAATGTCCTCTCCAATGGTTACACTGTTCGAATAACTGACGTTCTCCCAAAGCAAAAACTGGGAGGTTGTCTAAAACTTTTGTTTAAATTAAGCCTCAGGGGTACCTGGTGGCTCAGTCAGTTAAGTATCTGTCTCTTGGTTTTGACTCAGGTCATGATCTCAGGGCGGTGAAATCCAGTCCCACATTGGGCTCCATGCTCAGCTGGGAGTCTGCTTAAGTTTCTCTCTCCACCCCTCTGCCTGCTCTTGACCAATCTCTCTCTCTCTCAAATAAATAAATAAAATCTTTTTAAAAATAAGTTAAAAAATATAAAGGAAATAAATCAAGCCTCAGATTATAAGCCCTATCACTTGAAATAAATTCAGTATGCCTAGTGAGGATCAAACATTGAGCTCAATGAAATATTAATATCTGTGTTATTCATTTTTTAATTTAATTTAATTTCTTGTCAGTGTTCAAGAATGTATTGTCTATTCGTTTTAATGAAGAACTCCAAAATACGATGAAATTCACAACTTCTCTGGAAAACAGCACTGGCGAAAACAAAAGCTGGAAGAGTCTGACAAGTCTGTACCAAAGTCCTGTATCTGCCGCTCACTAACTGGATCCAAGTTCCACGTTGGCCATATAGCCTTGGACACACTACAGAAATTCACTAAGCCTCAGTTTGCTCATCTACAAAATGTAAAGGCACACGGTGTTGCCTCATAGGATGGATGTGAAGAGAAAGCTGTGTCAAGCAATTAGCACAGACCTAAGTGTCTTGCATGTAATATTAGCACCAAGAATCATTGTTCATCTCTTCTGCAGAAACAGGTCATAAGACACCTGGTTCGCAGCTCTATTCTGAAAATTAAATGAGAGGGAAGCTGATCTGTAAAAGGGAGGAACTACATTACCGTTAATGTTACCTGCTGGCCCCAAAATACCATACCAATGAGGGTGGAGGGCAAAGAGGGGTTCAAGAGAATTTAAGCTTTTTCAGAAAATGCCCTCAAAGTGAGGCGGGAGGAAAGGTCAGTGCTGATATCCTGAGCCCGATTTCCTATTTTGATTCCTGCTAACATTTAAGCAAGTCACGATGCCTCAAGTTTGCCTTTTTAGTGATTTGCAAACCAAGTTTATGCAGTACTGTTCTCTTCATTTTCATTTAAAATAGCTCATACTTTAGAGGTTAATCTACTATGAAATGGTTTCAGCAGAGTCTGGCTTGATCCAAAAAGCATCTGTTGGTGTCATATGGAAGAAAGTAGGACCACTTACCAAGTGACCGTTCATCAAATTCACTTCTGGGTCTGTCAGAAATGAGACCTGTAATACAGAACAGTCATAAGGCGAGGTCCCTCTCTCCACCTCCAGGATGTTCCATGATTTTATTATTGATGCCCCAAATACACCTCTTAAGCAAGGAAGCAGTGGAAGACCACCAGATAGTTTTGCTGCCATTAGCACTAATGGGGAAAAACCTCAGGAAAGTAAAAATGGCTCCCAATCCCCATCCCACTTCAAATGAAAGGCCACACAATAAGGAAAGAAAGAAAGGCCCTCCCTCCCCCAAACAAGCCACTTAAAGGGATGATCAGCTTTCATCACATGGCAGGAGGATAACAGAATTAGACCTCAATCAACTAGGTGGGCTTTAGTCTAGACTGTCCAGCCACACATTATTGCACACCTGGACCCTGTAAGTTGGGCTGTGCACCCAGGATGAAACAAGCATGTTTGAGTTAGGGGACCCTCTCAAGGTGTAATCCAACATCTGCCCTGTTTATTTGACACATGGGGCCATCAGATTGAATCATGTACAGAAAATCTCTGTATGAATATACAGGGATACCTAAATGGTAAGTTGTGTCTTTATTGCCTAATTGTAAGAAAGGAACAAAAACAAATAATCCAGTCAAGAAATGAGCAGAAGACATGAAAAAACAATTCTCCATAGAATACATACAAATGGCCAACAGACACATGCAAAATGTTCCACGTCTCTTGTCATCAGGGATATACAAATCAAAACCACAATAAGATACCACCTCACATCAGTCAGAATGGCTAAAATTAACAAGACAGGATACAATAAATTTTGGCAAGGATGAGGAGAAAGGGGAACCCTCTTACACTGATGGTGGGAATGCAAGCTGTGTAGCCACTCTGGAAAACAGTATGAAGGTTCCTCAAGAAGTTAAAAATAGAAATCCCTACGACCCAGCAATTGCACTACTGTGCATTCTCCCCAAAGATACAGATGTAGTGAAAAGAAGAGGTACATGAACCCTAATGTTCATAGCAGCAATGTCCACAATAACCAAACTGTGGAAGGAGCCAAGATGTCCTTCAGCAGATGAATGGATAAAGAAGATGTGATTCATATATACAATGGAGTATTACTCAGCCATCAGAAAGGATGAATACCTACCATTTGCATCAACATGGATGGAACTGGAGGGGATTATGCTGAGTGACATAAGTCAAGCAGAGAAAGACAATTATCATAGGTTTCACTCATATGTGGAACATAAGAAATAATGCAGGATCATAGGGGAAGGGAGAGAAAACTAAATAGAAAGAAAAACCAGAGAGGAAGATAAACCATGAAAGACTTGTGACTCTGGGAAACAAACTAGGGCTGTGGAAGGGCAGGTGGGTGGACGGATGAGGTAACGGGGTGATGAGCATTAAAGAGGGCATTAATGTGATGAGCCCTGGGTGTTATACGCAACTAATGAATCATTGAACACTACATCAAAAAGAAATGATGTACTATACATCGGCTAACTGAAATTTAAAAAAAAAGAAAGTTAAAAAATAGGAACAAAAATAAAAGAGAATGTTCATTTTCTGGAATTGGTATAACTGTTCAAATGTTATGTATCATTTCCAGTTTTTTTTTAAGATTTCTTTTTTTTATTTCTTTTTTTTTTTTTTTTTTGGTCAGAGAGAGAGACAGAGAGCAAGCACAAGCAGGGGAAATGGCAGGCAGTGGGAGAAGCAATCTCCATGCTGAGCAGGGACCCCCCCAACCCGCACCGATGCGGGACTCGATCCCAGGATCCTGGGATCATGACCTGAGCCGAAGGCAGCCACTTAACCAACTGAGCCACCCAAGTGTCCTTCAATGTTTCCAGTTTTAAATGAGTTGTTTCAAGAATAAAAATCATTAAAAAGAACAGATCTTAACTTACCAAGTAGGTAGTTGTTTCTCCATTTAGAGGATCCCAGTATGTCCCCCAAAAACATCTAAGTCAATGTAGGCATTGGGATATATCAACACATGAAAGAAAAGAAGGAGACACTGTAAAAAATGCAAATATTATCTGGAGAACTCTAATGCATTACATAATTAATTATTAATGAAATAAGGCAACATATTTTATTAAATAACTCTATGTGGTGTAAAGCATGTGTGTCTAAGGAAGCACATGGGAAGAGAAACTTAAGTGAAGTTTAAATTGTCCAAAAAGTTTTCCACTGGAATCAGAATGTGTTCCCAAAAATTGGGGACCAGCAAGATGGAATCTTTTTTTTTTTTTTTAAGATTTTTGGGTTTTTGACAGAGAGAGTGACAGCAATAGAGGGAACACAAGCAAGGGGAGTGGGAGAGGGAGAAGCAGGCTCCCCGCTGAGCAGGGAACCCAATGCAGGGCTTGATCCCAGGACTCTGGGTTCATGACCTGAGCCCAAGGCAGAAGCTTAACGACTAAGCCATGCAGGTGCCCTAAGAAGGAACGTTTTGTGTGGACTTGCAAAGAGACTACATTTAGGTCAGATGTAGAGGTTTCCTCTCTATGAAGCTCCCATGTGTTCAGATTGGAAAAGGCTTACACAAGTTGTCTTCAGGAAGCCACTGAAAGGCCACGTAACAACATAAGTCCACACAAAAACTCGCACATGAATACTCATTGCATCATTATTTATAATAGCCAAAAAGTGGAAGTAACCCAAATGTTGATCAACAGGTAAATGGCTGGATCAAATGCAGTATATCCGTACAAACCATCTTATTCAACACTAAAAGGAACAAAGTTCTGATACACCCTGCAACAGGTAATATGAGCCTGATACTTAGTGAGATAAGCCAGTCACAAAAGAATACATAATTCTATTTATATCGAAATAGCCAGAAAAGGCAAATCCGTAGACCCAGACCACTGTAGATGAGTGGTTGCTGGGAGCTGGGGGAATGGGGAACACGGAATGGGGGCACATGCAGACAAGGTTTCTTTTCGAGGTGATTTAGATACTGGTGCAGGTTGTACCACCTTATGAATAACTAAAAACCCCTGAACTAGACACATTGTAAGGGTGAGTTGTATACTATGTAGATTGTAACTCAATAAAAGTGTGATTTTTTAAAAGTTTGGGTTCGGGGGGTGGGGGGAGACACATAACCAAAGCCAGGCCAAAGAAGTCATGTCAAGAGGCATCTCCAGTGGACGTAGAGAGAAAAGTTTCCTTTTCCTCCTAAGTTTAGGGGATCTGAATCTGGAGCACATTGTGACCCTGTTTCCTGATACAAGGAAAAAGTTCATCTTCAATAAAAGAGGGAGAAGAGAAAGGAGCAAGGGCGGTTAGGGCAGAGGGGGAGTGGTGGAGAAGGGGGAGGGACGGGGAGAAAGAAAAGTGGCACAGGTGGTGTTGAATGCTCCCAAATTAACTGGTCCGTGAGGCCAACTCTTTCAGGTCCTTTCTGGGAATGTGATCCAGGGACTTATCTCACCGGGGCTTAGGCAATTTGTAGTTGAAGTTCTATCCTTGGAAATGGAACACAGTAAGTAAATCAAATGCCTGTCACCTCCCTTTCTCCGAGCTCAAAATTCCATATTAGTTCTTCTTCCTCAGTTTCTCCCTTTGGACTGTTTCTAAGTCTCTTAGCTGATGGTTTAGCTAAATCTCATCCCATGTACTCCAAACCAGAATTTCTCAAGCGTCAAGCTCACTCGTCAACCTAAAGGTATTAGCATCGCACTCCAGGTGGGGAGCAAACCAAGAAGTGTTTGGCTGCGGGTTGTCCAGAGCCCTTTATCCTCTCTCTTTTTCACTTTCAAAATATTAACACAAATAATGGAACCTTACTGCAACATAAATATGTATTTGGTGAAGGAGAGAAGCATATTAGCAAATTTAGAAATTTATTTCCTCAAATTTCCTTACAACTTTTATCCTTTTAAAAATCCTGTAAGGGGAAAATCCAAGCTTCGTACATTCAGCAATTTCTCACATTATATCCTTACAAGAGATTTTCCATTTGATCAAAGTCCTTAATCCTCATATTTCGGATTTTCAGTCTTTTTCTCCATGAGTTATACCTTTGTTCACATTATGTTCCTTTCCCTGGAAATTTTTCTAGAACCTACATATGTTTTTCAAATGATCTTCATTTTCATTACTCCAGGTTTTTTTATTTCTGTTTTATTTCTTTTATTTCCTACTTCCAACAATGATTTACTTCTTTGATGACTAAATTCATTCTAGTCTATTCTCTTTTATGTTTATAAGATCACTGCTTATTTCAATGAAAATGGTTAACAGCTGTTTTATTTTCTTTTTTTTTTTTCTGTTTCATATAAGAAATCTATTTCAGAGTTTCCAGGAATTACTTGAAATCTCCATATGCTTTCTTCTTCTTCCTTTGAATTACAGTATTCTTTAATTTAAGGAATTCTTTTTTTTTAATTTGCTCACAGTTCTTTACAATTTCCTAATCTTTGAGGAACATCCACCTGAGAGTTTATTTTAAAATACTGTGTGTTTCAAGGGCCAATTTAACTTATGTCAGAGTCTTCTTACAAAACTTGGATTGGAAGAAAAGTGTATAGTCCTCACTATGCAATGAGAAAGTTGCAAAAGATTTGTGAGCTGTGTGATCAGAATCAACTTCCCAAATCAGAGATGGAAGAGGGGTTAAATGGTGTGTGTTGGGGGGGGGGGGGGAGTTACTGAATTCAGTTGAATATGTTAAAGATCATAGAATGAACTAAAATCCATTTCTCAACACCCACTATTAGCTCCTGGCATCCACTAGCATTCCTTCTCACCTGTCCTGGCAGCCTCCTAGAGCCCCTACCTGCTCTTAGCCAATAGGCCCATTGCCATTAGGATGAAGCCAAAGATCCTAGACATGACCTCTAAGGTCCATCCTGACTTCCCCTCCAGATCAACCCTTATGCCTCTGCCCTGTATTTTGTTCATTACAGTCATAATGATTTCTGTCCATTCCAACCCAACCAGCTTCTCATGCCTCAGGGAATTCCTTCATGATCCCTTTGTGCTTAGAATTGCTTTTCCTTGCTCCACTCCATAACTGTCCCCTCTGTCCTGATGGAAGTTCTTGATGTGACCATCAAGTCCCCCAGGGAAGCTCTCCTGTGCCCAGATGAGCTGTCCTCTTGACATGTGCCCCCACATGCTGGCCTGGTAGTCAGGGTCGCTCCTGCTGAATGAACCACCCCCCCCCCCCGCCCCAATTCAGTATTAACAAAATGTTTGTGAAACACTGTGCTTGTTCCTTGTCATTTCTGGATTAGCCAGGCCAGAAGCATGCGAGTGTGTCAGAATGAACACACCTGACTTCCCAGATGCTTCAGCGGAGTCTAGAAAAGGAGGCCCTTCATACTTTCCCTAATACTTAGGAACTAGATCCTGAAGCCATGGCTCCATGGAAAGCCCAGAAACCACCTGTGGATTGATCCTCAAAGGTACCAGTTTGCAACTGAACATTTCTGTGGAGAAGCTCCTAGCACCTGGGCTTAGTCATCCTGCACCTGTCAAACTGTCTCCTGTCATAGGCGCTCCTAGCCATTAGCTTCCTCACATCCTAATCCCACAATGCACTTCCATGCAAAATATTTATGGTATGAGTATATTCATAATATGGGATCATTAACTTTAACATATAACTCTTGAAGCTGAGTTTTCTTTACTCTTCTAATGTTATTCTCACCTACAGAATGAAATCTTAAGAAACTGAGTAGAGAAATGTTGTCATTAGACAGACCCAGCTGTACCCCAGTACAAATATTTTAAAATACCAGTGGAAAATGTTATCCAATCTTGAATAAATAATGTAACAATTGTGTTTTCATGCCTAGTTGGAGTCAAGAGGTTTCCTCCACATATCATATTTTTTACCCTCTCTTCCTCCATTCTTTTGTATTCATTCAATAAGCATTTCCTGGACTTCTACCCTGTGACAAACATTGTCCTACACCCTCAAAAACCAACACACCTCGCCCTCAGGAGACATACATTCTAGTAAGGAAAGCAATTAATAAGCAGATAGACAAATAAATATGCAATATATGTTCAAGTCATAAATTGACATATTGTTAATTTCACAGAAAGATGGCAAGTCAATTTCAACACATTTGGGGTGGGGAAAGCCATGTCCTGCCATTCACCAAGCATCTCTTGTGGACCAGATGCTGGACCAGATCTTTCTTGTCCACCAACTTACTCAGTTCTCCCTACATTATCAGGTGGCTTTTACTCTTGGCATCTCACCAAGAAGTGACATATCATGGAGTTAAGTGTCCCGACCTAGACTGTGGAGCTGCTGAATGATTTTGAACTCTTATCTGACAAAAATGTCCCTCCCCCTTCCCTCCACTAAACCACAGTGTCAGGGAGTTGCATACTCAGATCTCAAACTTTTAAGATTTGTCAACTGTTGCTTTAAGCTCTCTGTTTCCAAATGTCTGGGAAATAAAGACAGAGTGGAAAAGAGAGAGAGAGAGAAGGTTGGTGTAGGGAAGACTCCAGCCAGCAGAGCTGTACTCGCCTCTGCCTGGTGATGTTCCCGTGACTCTATCACACCGGTCTGCTTGTCACAGACTCACACAGACCCTACTAGGTGCTGTTTCAGAGGACACCAAGCCCCTGGTCCTACCTCTTCACTGCTGTTAGACTCAGAGCTAGAAGACCAGTGGCAGCGAACCCACACGCCCTGCACCTGTTCGGCAGACATCCGAACCGTGCTTCTGCAAATAGCTGGAGACTGCAAAAGAAAACACTGAGTTCAGTCCTCAGCAGCTCACAGAACGGGTTAGGACCTCTGAGAGAGCTCAGGCCATGCTGTAAGGCAAACAGAAAGGAAGAATTCAGAGAGGCATTTCATGTTTCTAAAATGAAACCTTCTCAAGACTGAAGCAGAAACAAATGAAACATTTAAAGATCTGTTAGGCATTGGTGTATCACGAGTCCCGCAGGCTGCCCGGAAGTTTCCCTGTGAAACAAAAGGAAGTGGGAAGAACACAAAGGACTTTGTTCTCTTCTTTGACGTGAGATTCTGTTAGGAACAGACACTGTGACACTTGGTTTGAGTCCTTCATAAAACAGTTATAGAGAAAATTCCCATGAAACAACAAAACAAATGATTTCCTTTTCAGAATTTACACTGTTGTGAAGGGACCCTGACACAAAGTAACTCATCAAGTAACAAACTCATAAAGTAACAAAACCGAAGAATTCATACATCTGAACATCAACACCCAGGAAAGCAAGTGTTAGTGCTAACCTTATCCACCAGACCCTTGCCCATGGGTGTTAAAGCAAGTGTGGGGCCATGCTCTGGTTGCCGGGGAAACAAAACTGAACACACCGTGGTCCTGACCCCATGGAGCCCAAGCCAGTGAGGAGGAGGAGGACAGATATCACACAACAGTCAACTACAAAATAATGCAGCTCACCCCAAGAACACAGTGGGTGTTTTAGATTCATTTAAAATGGAATTTGAAACATCTCTGGAATTTCCCTTTGGGGTCGGCCTCTTTGTATTCACTTTGCCTGGAACCATCATTCTACCCATTCCAAGAGGCAGGAAACTGCGGCAACAGGGAATAATTTGCCAGGATCACTCAAGACCACGGAGTCCAGTCCTCAACCACCAAGCCACACCACCCCTTCCCCGGGGAACTCAGTATGGATACAGTTGGTGCCTCCCAGTGGGGCTGGATGCCAGGCAGGGGCCAAGCTCTCCTTATGACTTGGAACACCTCCAGGTCATGGAAGAAGGGAGGTGCTTTGTTCTGCTAATTTCTGGGATATGGCGTTTCCTGCCAAACTTACTGCGTAGTAGCCCCTTTGGAAGTCACACGCAGCAGGGTCTTCTCCAGAATCTCTCCTGCATGTTGTCTCCCGAATGCCAAACTCTAGGTCCATGTTCAAGCTGTCCTCATCCAGAACATTGACCTTCCCAAAAAACAGAGTATCAGTTTGCCTTGGTGAGCTTCTGTAGTTTACCATGCTACAAATATTTCTTCCTGCACAATGAGGAAAAGTTAGACTCCTTCCCTGGGAAAGCTGTTAAGTGGTTTCAGCAATCCCCCAGTTCCATCCCCTCCGTCTGAGACCAGAAGTGCTTTTCCAAAGGCACATAACACTTCTTTTTAAAAAATGGAACCAGAACTTAGGTGTCTGGACTGCAAGGTCAATGTTACTTCTGATGACTTAATTTACAGTTGATCCTCATGATTCAGAGATTCCATTTTTGCAAAGGTGCCTCCTCACCAAAATATATCATAATCCCCAAAATCAATGTTCAGGGTCTCTTTGCAGTCATCCACAGACAGGCACAAAGCGCCAACGAACTTGAATTGCCCCGTGCGCACATTCCCGACTGAGATCAGACAAGGCAGAGCTCTGCCTTCTAGCTTCGGCTGTCATACTGTAGACAAGTGTCACTTTGATGGTTTATTTTGGACTATGTTTTTCTCATTTTTGTGGGGTTTTTTTCTCGGTGATTTTGCTGTTTCAAATGGCCTCCACGTGTAGCCCCAGAGTCTGGAGGCCGGGAAAATTAAGGCCATCCCACCTCAGGTTTAGCATTAGCACAAGTACAGCCATCTTAGCTTTGGCAGCCATCTCAGGCCCAAGGGCTGAGCTTTCCCCTACTTTACTTTAGTTCCAGGGACCCTCACCCTGCTTTAGTTCTAAGAAAGTACCCCACCCTGCCACACCCTGGCAACAACTAATCAGTTTACTGCAGGAAAGTCTGAAACTTCTTCTCCTGCTTCCTGCTTGATAGGCTGTGGTCCATGAATGAATTCTCACAATTGTCTATTCCTTTCCACCAAGGGTGGGATATGGGGGGAATCTTCCAAACATCGTGATGAATCTGTGATGCTCTGACGACACAGAAATCCCATGACTTAATGATCACCCACAGTGTGTCCAGCCCCAAAGACAGAGGAGGGGAGACCCCATGCAGCTTAGATTCTGGCTTAGATTACATACAGCCACAGAGTAAACACCTTAAAAAGAAGTTAGCAAGGTCATTCTGGAAGGTTATGGTGCTATGAAGGAATAAACAGCATGGTAATGGGGGTAAGGAGGAGGAAGTAGCTACTGTAGAGAAAGTGCCAGAGAAATCCTTCCAAGGCTTATAGGATGGGAAAGAGCCCGTCGTGTGTGGAAAAAGTAAGGCCAATGTACTGGGGCAGAATAAGTCCAGCTGTTGTTGCTGGAGAAAAATGAACAAGAGGAGAACCATACACTATGATGTTTGAGAGAGAGCATATGTCACGTAATTTATGATCTTGTCACCCATGGGACGGTGTGTAGATTTCATTCTCATTGCAATGGGGACATTCTCAGAAGAATTTAAGAGCTAAGATGTAAATCACTATGGCTACTGCAAAGAGACCACACTGGGGCAGAGACAAGATGGTGGCAGGAAGGCCAGCTGGAAGCTGCCATGGCCCAGTATCCAACCATACCCTCAGACTCCAAAACTCTAGTCCTTTTCAGTCCTTGAACCCACCTTGACAAAGTTGAGTCAGCACACATTCAACCAACTTCCCAGTGAGGAGGGTAGGGAGAACCCTCTGTGAGTGCACAGACCAGTCACACATTGGGAAGGATGGGCACAGCTAGAACACTGTGTTTGGAAATAAATGACAAACTCCAAGCCTGGGATGGGGGACCTTCACATCTCCGTCTAACAGTGGACAAAGAATGCTCATAGAAGTAAAGCTTTCTGAAAACAAGTGAGACTAAAATTTCAGCTCTGACAATATTTATTACTGCATTTATTCATAATTTTAAAATATTAGATATTAAATCTGAACCTCATAAAAAAATAAAGCCCTCTCCTGTTGGAGTGCATTGTTGGGTCTCCACACCCAGATTGTGCTCCAGCAATTCCCTTAAAGCAATCCAATGAAAACAAACTGACAACACAAAGGCTTAGTTAAAAAGGTGAAAATGTGGGATTTTTTTTTTTGAGCACAGATAATTTTATTGAACTATGAGATAAATTTGCAACCTTTCTTTGCATCTTTAAGCACTCTTTTCAGAATAAGAAGAAAAGCCTAATGGTTTTGCTTTTTCATCCAAACTCACTTTTAACCCAATAATTTCTACTTTGTGTTGTTTGAAAAAGGTGGGACAACCTCAGTGTTTGATAATAAAGAATCAACTAGAGAAAATCCCAAATCCAGCATCCTTGCTGAGGTAAATCATGGTATTTTACAATTGCTGTTATATTATGCTCCAAGGAAATGGAGTTTGTTTTTTTTTTTTAAATATGTCTTTTTTTTTTAAGTTTTTTTTTTAAATATGTCTTATACCAATATATGAAAAGGATCAAAAAAGGCCTTCTCCCACACGTTCATAGTGGGTGTCTCAGAGGAATGGATAATAGATAGTACTTTTGGTTTCTTCTTTCTTGTTATATTTTCTGAACTTTGAGCATATTTTGGCTTTTTATTCCAGAAAGAAACAAAAATATCCGAGCAATAAAAAACCAACAACAATTCCTTTTGGTGATTATAATGGTTAATTTTATGTGTCCACTTGACTGGGCCATGATGCTGGGATATTTGGTGAAACACTCTGGATATTTCTGTGAAGGTGTTTTTTGGATGGAACTAACATTTTATTTTTTTAAAGATTTTATTTATTTATTCATGAGAGACAGGGAAGGGGGAGGCAGAGGGAGAAGCAGACTCTCCACTGAGCAAGTAGCCTAATGTGGGACTCGATCCCAAGACCCTGGGATCGTGACCTGAGCTGAAGGCAGATACTTAACCACTGAGCCACCCAGGTACCCCAGGACTAACATTTTAATATGGTGGGTTTGAGTAAAGCAGATCATCCTCCTTAATGTGGGTGGGCCTCATGTAATCAGTTGAAGGCCTGGATAGAACAGACAGTCTTTTTCCTGAGCAAGAAGGGATTCTGCCAGCAGACTGCCTTCAGACATGAACTGCAGTGTTGGTTCTTTCCTGGGTCTCCAACCCATGAGCCCACCCTACAAATTTTGGATTTACCAAACCTCCACATAGTATAAGCCAATTCTTTATGATAAATCTCTCCCACTCACTCATTCTCCTTCTCTCTCTCCCTCCAAATCTGTCTCTCTCTCTCTCTCTCTCTCACACACACACACACACACACACACACACGTTCTATTGGTTCTTCTCCCATCTTAGGACCCACTAGCCTGGGGGAATTTCTGTTCCTCCCATACCTGGACAGTGAGTAAGCCATGAAGTCACCTGAAGACAGAGGAGGGAAAGGTAACTCGCTGGTCCAGGCTCCTCATTTCCTTGGAAGTGAATTTCTGCATTTCTTTCTTTGCCAATCACAAACCGAGTCATTGGAAGCCCAAGAAAATTCACATTTCCCCATTTCCCTAAGCTAACAGGAAACAAACCATCACCAAATTGACAAAGGAAGGTGGGATTTCTTTGACTTAAAAGCTAGAATGTGTTGTCTCTAAGTACAAGGAGCAGGACTGCTGAAATCGAGAAAGTCTCATTTCTCATAAACGAACAGTTCTTACTAAAACATCTCAAGAGGAACCATGGGGGCTGTGGATACAGAAGCAGGACACATGCAGGGCAACATCTGGAAATGGGAAGCCAGGCCAGAGGGAAGACACCCCAGAAAAATCCTGCATCCAAATGGGCTATGAGGGCCTTAGGGCAATAACTGTTATTAAATTCTTTCTCTGTCCAAGAACAGTACGAAAGAGAGGACTAGCTATTGTCTTTTAAACCTGGAAAAATATTTAAAGTGTACCCAACAGACAAAAAATAAACAAATAGCAGAAAGCAGCACATATAAAAAGGAATCAAGAAGATGTAAATGCACTTACTCTTTTTACGGAGCTTCTGAATGCCCGAAACAGATACGGGCTCAGGGACTGGGAATTCACTTTTGCCACAGACGCACGGAGGGCTTCCCTCAAGGAGGAAGAGTCATAGTCGTACACCGGGAAACCTGGACCCACAAGCACACGGGGACATAGTGAGACGAGGCACAGGGACCACAGCATTTGGGGCAGGGGGCCTGTGTCTTTGAGTTCCTTACCTGCACAAGATGGGTAGTTCATTCCAAGCACAAACAAGATCAATATCTTCATCACCATCTTCTCCGTTCCGGGAAGAATCATTTTAATTCAGAGGCAGCGAGATCGTTCTTATGTGTTTGGGGGTGACGGACAGTCTTTTTCAGCTGGGGCCTGGCTTGCTGTCTCCGACTGGAGCAGTCTGCAGCTTAAACAGAAACAATTGATCCTGGGGTCAATATTCACTGCTGGCTCTTCCTATGGAAAGGTTCCAGTTTGAGGCTACTTTTGAAGTTTTGACCTCAAGATGGGACTTTAGCCCACGGCAAGAGACATCAAGAGGCTCAGGACTCTGTGTGCGCTGTTTGTTTTTCTCTATTTTAATTTCATCCACATGTACTGCTTATTTCTCTTTATTGTAATTGCTTTTTTGTAAAGGGAAGGGAGATGTAATCTTATTTTCGGCAAAACCGTGAACTTTAAACTGATGTCAGTTTAGTTCTGTCTTACGTTCCTGAAGATCTTGTAGTTGACTGTGTGTGGAAATTGTGTGTTATTTCAAGATGTTTTCGGAAATTATGACTGTAAAGGAGAGGATTGCATATATAGGACCTAAATAGGTCAAACACACGTACCGTGTACACAGCTGTTGACCAGCCTTCTCTGCTAAAGGAAAATTTGCATGATTCTCCCATGCTATAAGAGCCCAGTGTACCTGGAGAATACTAAAAAGGAGAGAGGATTTATAGTAAATAGTGTGTTAATAGCAGGTCCCTGTGTTCTCTTCCTTCAGGTTCACGCAGGAGAAGCTGTATTGTGCTGTGGCTCAGAAAGACCTAGCCTGGAATCTTGGCTCCACACTCATCAAGTGTCTGCCCTCGGACACTGTGCTTATTGCCTCAACTTCCTCATCTCTAAAATGGGCATAAATAGTAAGATATAAAGTATGTCATTAATCAGAGTTCCCCAGAGAAACAGAACCAACAGGGTGTTTAGAGAGACAAACAAACCACAGAAGGAGACAGAGAGAGAGAGAGAGAGAGATGTGTTAAGGAATTGGCTCACACAGTGGTGGAGGATGGCAAGTCTAGAATCTGCAAGATGGGCCAGCAGGCGGAAGACCCAAGGAGATTTGCAGTACAATGTAAAGGCAATCTGCTGGCACAATTCCTTCTTGCTCAGGGGAGGTCAGTTTCTGTCTATTGATGCCTTCACCTGATTGGACAAGGCCCGCCCCCATTATAGAGACTACCTGCTTTACTCAAAGTCTGTTGATTAAAATGTTAATCTCATTTGAAAATATATTTGGAGAAACATCCAGAAAAGTGTTTTACCTAGTATCTGGGCACCACGGTCAATTGACTCATAAAATTGTCCATCACATAAGGATTAAATCACTAACACTTGGAAGAGCCCTTGACCACTCAATAAATGGTAACTGCTGGTAAGAATGGAATTCAGTACATACTCTCTCATATCTGTTATGTATAAGGCAACAGGTCCAGAGAATAGCTTAAATGAACGAATGATCTAGTTCCTGCTTACAAAAGGCAAATATGAGTGCCAGCAAGAGAAGCGTCTATTGCTGTAAAAGTTCTTGGCAGTTCACTCACTCCTCTTGACCTCACTCCCAGGTGGGTGTGTGTCTGAACTTGACCTTGACAGAAGCAGAAGCACCCACTGTAGCCATTGATCAGGGACACAGTGTGGGACAAGATGTTGGTCAGAGGCAGGCCAGCCATTGTTACCGACAGGAAGGATGAAGAGGAGACACTGGGTAGATTTACTGCTACCGCGGCGCCCTACTGGAAGTGTGGTATAAATATGGATTTAATATTACCGCGTGAGGCAATTCGATTAATCAAAATATTGCCTCGGTTTTGCCTGCCCTTTGTACAAAGGGTCAAAATCATGCCTCTGATGACATCACAGACTGGCCAGATCATGAATATTTATAGCTCTGATCCCAAAGACACTTTTTCTACAGGCCTTATTCATCAGCATGTTGCCACGGAGGTTATTAAAAAAAAAAAAAAAAACCAAAAGCAAAAAAACCTAGATAATCTCAGCGTCCAAATTCCATTTGCCCTATGCAACATCTCTGGGTCCAGCAGCTTCTGGCCTCATGTGGAACCACCCGACTTGCCCCTATAGACTCCAGTCATACAGGTGTCCCACAGTTCCTTGGGGACACAAAACAACTTGCATCCCACAACTTGAATCCCTGATTCCTTCTAACAAACAGTGACGACATTCCTCTTGCTTTCCCTGAGTCAACTCCTTCCCATCATCCAGGCATCAGCTTAACTATCACTTCCTCAGAGAGCTTTCCTGAGCATCCCTCCATGTCATCTCTGTTTCCCCCCTTCCCACCAGTTATCACAATGCCTGGTGGTCTTGCTTGCTTGCTTCTTACTGTCCTTCACCTCCAGGAGACTACAGTCTCTGTGAGACAGGGAGCGTGCCCTGTCTTGTTTGTTCCACACCACATGTCAGCTAGGAGCCCATGTGGTCTCTCTGAATCTCAATCCAGGTCTTCCCATTTGGAGCCTACACTAATTTCTGGGGTGCCAAAGGTTCACAAAGCAGTATGCTAAGAGATTTGTAATTCTCTTACTCTTAACCTGGTTTGAACTCAATTCCATTAGAGTCTTCCAGGTTTAACTAACGGCACCATCTGGCTCCGAACTCTAAGGTCTCATTAAATGAGCAATACTAATAAAAGTAATTGCAAAAGAATAGAGGAGATTAAGGAAACAACAATAAAATAATGTTGCCAGCACAGGGCTATTGGTTTTGTCTGTAGCTTGCTGGCGCAAGATAGGTCATTGCAGGTGTGGGTTCACGTGGCTGTAATAAACAAGGCACAGGGCATGCAGTTGGTGCTCAAAAGCGATGATCTAAAACTGCGTCATGTCTGATAAACCTGGAATATATATGAGCCATCTGTTGAAATTCAAACCATAATGATGTTTTTTTGTTTTTTGTTTTTTGGGGGTTTTTTGCCTATCTGCCAAAAGATGTACAGCATAAATTCCAGCAGTTTTCTGCTATCCCAACAAAAATTATTTAGATGAACTATTAAGTGTGATGTAGCCATAAGTGAAAAAAGTTGCAAAGTTTTTTTTGTTTGTTTGTTTAACACAGCCCCTGGACATTTGTATAAAATTTATCACAGGAAGCTTAACTAGCAACTGGGAAAAGTTTGAGTAAAGATGGATGAACATCTACATCACAGACTAATAAGATCCATTGCTATCATCTTTATCATTGTTTCTTTCATTTTGAGATTGTTCCTTTCATTTTGGTCATCTAGTAATATTAAACTTAAGAAAAATCACCAAGTTTAGAGCAAATGTAAACCAAATCTTCATCTGATCCATAAATCATAAATTTTGCCTCCGTCTTGCAATCTCATGTAAGAACATGGTTTCCTGAACTCCACTGTCAAGACGTACCTTAATTACCTATGACCATAACATTTCTGTGTCCTGGAAATGTCAATATTATTGCTGCTTTCATATTTTAGGGGATGATGTGATTATTTGCAAGAAATTCTCAAAGTGTGTTCTCCAGGTCAACAGCTTCAGCACCACCAGGGAACTTCCTTAAAAAGGAAATTCTCAAACCCCTCACCCCAGACCTATTACATCAGAAATTCTAGGGAGAAGACTCAGCTGTCTGTGTTTTACACATGCCCTACATGGTGTGGACACATGCTCAAATGTGAGAACCACCATGCAGAGCTATAGGTCTCAGTTGGGGCTGAGTTTGCTCCTCAAGGGCATGTAGCAACGTCTGGAGACACTTTTGGTTGTCAATAACTAGGGCAGAGGACTCTACTGGGCATCTAGAAGCCAGAGATGCTGCTGAACATCCTACAATGAGCAGGACAGACACCCCCCCAATGACAAAGAGTTACCCAGTCCAAAACGTCAGTCATGCCAACGTTGAGAAACCCTGATGAAAGGAAAGAAGCTTTGATCAGCAGCCCTGCATTTTAATTATGGTTTCCTATAAAATTTTCATGTATTTCAGTTTTGGTGTGATATGTCCTAGGAAAGATTTTATTTTTCTTTTAAACCTCACTCAACTTGTTTTTGGTTTCTACTAGCATCATCTTTAGAAAGCCTTCAGGTTAAAGTCATAATTATTTACCTATATGTTATAATTTCCCATTTTACATTTTAATTATTTAATCCATTTGGAATGAGTTTTGATAAAAGTTGTGAAGTAATGATTTAGCAGTTTCTTTTTTTTGTGTAAAACCCTTCATATCTAGGGTGTACAGTCACTTCTATTTCTTAACCAAACCACAACAGATAAGCGGATGTGCTTCACCAAAACAAAGGAATTAGCTAAATACAAGGAAGGTTCAATTTGAATCAGCTTCAATCTCATGTGACCAGAAATTCAACACCAGATTAAATGATTAAATGTTTAAATTAAATGTTTATTTTTCACATTAAATAATTAAGTGTGATGATAGGCAGCCCAGTGCTTATCTGGAGGTTCCACAATTATTAGGGACCTGGACTCCTTCGGGATATCCTATCATTATAGTTCAAAATGGTGGCCAGAGCTCCAGCCATCACATTCTATTCCATGCAGCTTGAAGTAGGAAAGAGAAAGATGAACCTCTTCTTAACACACTTTTCAAAGGTCACACACAACATTGCAGCTTACATCTCATTGACCAAACATAAGTCACCGGGGATTTACACTCCACAGTAGAAAGGTGATGAGAACCCCCAGGAAGACAATTGTGCAGGAGGCTAGAGGGTCATCCTTGAATAGAGAAAGGATAATATCAATAGAGTCTCTGATAAAGAATTCTGAGAAGAGATTCAGACCCTTCGTGTAGACTTTGAATTGTATTTCTGATTGGTACGGAGAAAATTAAGCAAATCTTTTTAAATGACGCATTGCTATTTCCAGGAAAAATAAACATTTGCTCAGGAAAGAACTCAGTTAGGAAAACTTTGGTTACAGTGTGGTAACCAACATCAACCTCCAAACCACAGTAGCTTAAAACAATCAAATCTTATCTTTTGTTTATGCTCTATGCTCTCTGCCAGTTGAAAAGGGGATGCTCTTCATCACAGTCACAAAAGACCTGGATGGATGGAACAATCATCCTCTAGAACATGGGTAATTAGCAATGCCCAATGCAAAGAGAGCCCTGGAGAATTTCACATCAGCTATTAAATGCTCTGGAGCTTGTTGCCCAGGTCAGTCACATGACCACCACCCCCAATTCAGAAGTCCACCTGAAGGTAGACTCCCAAATAGTTGACACAGAGCAACAGTGGCAACGACAAAAGGACATGCTGCATTGCTGTGAAAAATGCAGAAATAGTCATGATCACATGAGCGATGGTTGGCGGCACCTCTGGGAAGTGTTCATTGCATGGAGGTGGGGGTGGAGAGGGGACATTAAAAAAAGGAATCCTCGTCTTCCACAGTAGGAAATCCTGGGAATCAAAAAATCCACAAATAGCAGTACAAGCCTGTTATTTAGAAATACAATGTAAAAAAGTGGAACAAACAGGCAAAAGACTTTCAAGGGTTTGTCTCCATTCTTCATTAGGCACAGACTGTTATTTTTCACTCTAAGCCTCGCGGCACTTTTTAGCTTTTTAAAATATGTCAAATATTATTTTGGAAGGGAAAGAAATTAAATTTCAAATTTCAAGAGTGGGAGGAAATGCCTCAAATATTTGATAGCAATCGTCTCTTTATCTGTTGAATGCACAACACCACATGTCATCCTCTCACGAAAAAAGCGAGGAACACAATGAGATGTCTTATTGGTGTCTTTGCCCCTCGACTCCGTGTGCTCAGACCTGGAACAAATCCTGTGTCTGTTTCCATTTCCACAAGCAGCAAATAAGCACCATTTAAGAGCAAAGCAAACTACAGAACTCAATAACCCCCAAAGGAAGGATAATTTGCAGACTTTTATACTTCCAGTCACCATGTCTAATCCAGCACTAACCCCTTGCAAGCACAACAGCGTTTCTAAGAGACAGGAATCCAGAGAATTCTAAAACAACACTCTGTCCTTTTAAAAAATGTAAATCAGCAGACATGTTTGCGGGCTCCATCTCTGAATGCCCTCCAAGGATTTATCGAAAAGCTTCCTTGATGCTTCCAAAATCTTGGGATTGCTTTGTGCCTTTCTGCGATTAATAAGAGATAGTAAATATTTTTTCCTACCTGTAAGATGTGGCTATTTTCAGACCAGTCATTTCCCCCAAACATATGCTTGTTTGAAGAACAAGGGGAGCGGGACCTAGTTGGGGACCAGCATCGCTCTGTCCTCCTGCAGGCTTCTGGAAGGGCAGCCAGCCCCTGGGGGCTGAGGTTTTTCCAGCTCTTTTCATTGACTCGCATGGATGTAAATAATGATGAGAGTCTGGTATCTTCTGGCCAGATGCCTTGCACTGCCCTGTCTTCCTTCAGACGACTGTGATAAAGGTGATGGGGGAGAAGACCAAGGTAAAGGAATAAAGAATCTATAAAGTCACCTCAAGACAGTATCCTGCTTCTCAAGCCTCACCTCTTGCAGTCTAATCCTATTATGCCAGTTGGAAACTGAGAATTACCTCTTGTTCCCCGCAGGATTCTTGTTCTCGTCGCTGCTCCCTCCTCCCAGCCCAGGCAGATGGAGATCCTGGGCCAAGTAGGGAGAAGGTCATGTTCTCAAAGAGGCAAAAACAAAGTCATGAATAATTTTCAAAGTGTTCTCCTGGTTTTGATGCAGTCGCTTGGATGTTTGCCATGTGCCAGGACCCTGCTGAGCACTCACATCCCACAACCACCCCCTGAGGGATACTGATTCCACCCCCTTTGGGCACACAAGATGACGGGGCCCAGATGGTAGGGTTAATGGTAGAGTTCAGTGTGTTGTCCTGCTGCCTTCCGGCAGGTACACTTTTCATGGCCCTAGGGGTGATAAAGACTCTCCCCATGGACACCATTGGAGACTTAGAGCCATCTATTGGTAGAGGCACAGCCTGGTTAGTCAAGGCTCAACAGGAATTGTTGGGACTTCCTTCTTCCTTTGACCAAAACCTTCTTCTTGGCCTTCATCCTGGACAAGCACTTGCCCCACAAGACTCGGCTGAGACCCCAGCTGCCTGCACGGTTCACTGTGATTCCTTCTGGCTGCTCTGCCCACCCACATGGGCCCTGCAGTGGGTGCCCAGGACCTCCTCCGTTCTCATGCTTTTCACACACCCATTAGGATCTTGAATTCTCTCACCTGTCTCATTAGAGTGTGAGTCCTTTGAAGGAAGCAATGACATCATTTATTTCAAATAATTTCTTTTTTAAGATTTTACTTATTTATTTGATAGAGAGGGATCACAAGTAGGCAGAGAGGCAGGTGGGCGGGGCGGGGGAGCAGGCTCCCCGCTGAGCTGAGAGCCTGATCCCAGGACCCCAAGATCACAACCTGAGCCGAAGGCAGAGGTTTAACCCACTGAGCCTACCCAGACACCCCTATTTCAAATAATTTAAAGAGTGATTGTAGAATGAATGAGGGCACGAATGAATGAAGGCATGCATGAGCTCAAGTGAGGAAGCCAGAGTTTCATGACCTGTTCCATCTCACCTAACTAGTTACACCAGAACAGATCTAAAAGTTATGTCTCCTAATTTCTGAACCAGGGCTTTTCCCACCCTCCTTTCCAGAACCTGCAACGTTTTCCCTCTTTAGAAATCCCCGCTGCGATTTCGCAAACACTGTGTGAGAAACTAGCTTAACCACTTGAAAGGGAATAGAGCAGAGATGAAAGAACTTGGAGGGGGAAAAAAACTACACATCAGAAGAAGAAAAAAGAGAACATACAACTATGAGAGGAAAGAAGAGAGTTGGTCACCAAAGCCTCCACTTCTGTCAGCAGCGATCCCGGGATGCGGTTTGTCTCATGGGAGCCCGAAAAGGGCCTGGGCTCATGATGTTCTCGTGCTTCGTTTTTCCACATCTTGACACCAAAGTCCAAGAAACATGCAGAATGAATAAAATAGTCTAATTCATATCAAGAACTGTAAAAGGTCTGAGATTTCATCCAGCCAGGGATGGGCATGGAAGCTGGGAGAAAACCCACCACTCCCGTGTCAGAGATGACGGGCAGCCTGTCAGTGACAGCAACAGTCAGGGGACCCGCATGGTTCGCGTTGGTTACCTGAGCCCTGGGTCTGCCTGGGCGATGAAGAAGAGCCAGACTCTACCCACATATACTACCAACCATGCTGTAGGATTCCTGCTTCTAGAGAACCCAGATCTTTCCTAGCGGGCAGTAGGGTGCCGACCCTTTCTCCCAGAGGAAGAGGTTACCCTCCTATCAGAAAGTTAGTGCATCTGTCCTTGGTCTTGAAGAGAAACCTTGTCTCCATCTTCCAAGGCTGTTCATCATATGAAAACCCTGAAACAAATACTCCGCAACAAAGGCAGTTGTGCAGAGACATAGGAAACCAGCGACGAGTGCCTCCCAGCAAGCACCTGATTTAGGCATTCGCTCACCGACCGAACACTCGCCAGCAGTCATATGCCAGGCACTGCACTGCTCACTGGTTATACATCGGGAAGCAAACCTGACATAGTTCCCGACTCTGGGGAGCTTACACTGTGGCGGGTGGTGAGATAAGTGTTCATCCAAGATCCTGTAAGTACACACAATATGACTACGAAGAACGTCAGAGGAGGCTTGGGGGCACCTAGCGGCATAGCATGGCGTCCTCTGAACATGTGTCACCAGAGAGTCTGACCTTGGGATGAGGACTGAAGGCTGAGCTGGAACCAATGAGGCAAGGGAGAGAGAGTCCTAGGCAGAAAGTGTAGAATGAGTGCACACCCAGGCAGCAGAGAGCAAGTCACCTCTGAGTAGGGAAATCACATGGTTTCCCCACCACAGGCCCGTTGCCCCAGAGTCCCATTCATAGCATCCACTGCCCCTCTCTGGGGTGCCCTGTGAAGAACTGAGGGGGCAGAGCTCAGGGAGGGGGAGCATGGGTCAGAAGAGGCTAGAAAGGTAAATAGTACCAGAGCATGATGAATATCATGGTCTCTGTTAATAACCGAGGTCATTATCCTCAGAGCATCAAGAAGCTGCTTAAGAGCGTTAAACAAGAGGGTCGCATGATCAGGTTTTCACATTGAGGAGGGAACTTTGGCCCAGCTGTGGAGTCTAGAGGAAGTACACAGTGCAGAGTAAACAGGGAGGGTCGGAGTCAACTGCTAGGGTTGGGATGAGGCTAGTAGCAGTGGAGAAGGAGAGAGTGGTTAGATTTCAGAGACATTTGGGGTACCACTGCCAGGGTATGAAGTGAGAGGAGAGAGGGCACCTAGGAGGACCCCAGGATTTCCACCTGGCATGGCTGGTGGAAACACTGGACAGTGTGAGCGGAGAGGCAGCGAGGCCATTGGATAAGCAGACATGGATCCCAGGTGGGAGACCAGGGCTGGAAGTTATAAGCCCAGAACCTGACACCATGTAGACAGTAACTGAAATTGTGAGCATGAACAAGAGGCCCTGGAGTGGCACGAGGAGAGAGCCCAAGACGGAGCCCTAAGAAAGTCATCATTAATAGACAAGGAGCACAGAAGTGGTTCCAAAGGCAACTGGGAATGTGCCGTCAGAGGTATGAAGAAAACTCACAGACTGTGGTTTCCAGAAAGCCAAGAGAAGAGGAGAAGAAGGAAGATGGAAACCATCACCATTGTCGAATCTGCTGAGAAACACGGTAAGAGGACTGAGAAACGCTGTTGGCTGTGAAGGCCCTGGGCTCACTGGTGATCGTGGGAAGGGGTGTTCTGTGTAGAAGGAGAGCTGATGCATGAGTGGGAGGCAAAGAAATGGAGGCCATGAATACGGGACATCTGTGACAACCCAGACCATGAAAGAAAGGGACAGAAAGGCCAATGGAAAGATGGGGAGCCAGAGGCTTAGCATTTTGAGAGTAGGAAAGGTTTGAGCAGATGGAAATACTTCCAATGAGAGACAGTCACTTGAGAAGGAAAGAGGTTAAATTAAAGTGGGGAGCTGTGGTCCACATTTAACCTGAGGTGCACAGAGGGGAATGGGTGACATTCAACACACAGGAGGGAGGACTGACTTGGAGAAAATGAAGGACAGGGCCTGTGTGGTGGTGGGAGAAGGAGAAAACCCTGGGTCTGGGTGTAGGGAGGTCTGTAAATCTGGAGGAGGAAGGTTGCGTGAGAACCCATGGGGATGGGGAAGTAGGATGCAAGGCTGTTTGCCAGGAAGGAGATGGGGGCAGGGGAGCCAGAGCTTGTGAGGATGGTGGAGGTCTGGCATGGCCACTGCAGAGAGAGGGGGGCAAGGGAAACAAGGAGGGTCAGACAGAGTGTGCGTGTGCCTGTACACACACACACACAAACGTGCAGTCACGCTCGGGACATGACCCAGTCTCCACATGCCATAAATTGTCTCTCGAATCCAGCCAGCCAGACACCCTTCCTCCTGTCCACTCGCCAGCCCGGTGTCTGTTCCCAAGCTATCCCTCACCAGGATCGTCCCCACAATACAGGGTGGCTTGAGGAACCCAGCAAGAACGTCTGCTCCCCAGAGGGCTGGGGAAGCCAGCCAGGGGGAGAGAAACTGCGAATGCTCAGCTCTTCACGTCTGCCCTTTATCCCTGCCCCATCTCCAGAAATGAATTCAAAGCAACCCAAAGGACCGAAAAGAGGCAGCCATCAGTGTTCTGACCCAAGCCATTTCCACTATCGATTATCTGGGGAGTGGCAGATCCCGAGGGTTTCAGAGAGCAGGGAACCCGCATCATGCATGGTTCAGCTCAGCCCTTCCTTCCCCTACCATCTCAGCCACGGGCTGTCTATATTCTATGAGAAAGTGAAATACGGGAGAATTAACCCAGGTGCAGTGGACCCAGAGGCAGGCAGCACACGCTCCATGCAAATGAATTTTTCTTCCCTTCTCCGAGGCTAAAAAAATACTCCGTCCAAGTCGGGTGCTTTTCATTCTGAAAATGAAAGCCTCCTCTCTTTTTAATAGGGGCAGAAACGGTGTCCCTTACTTATGGAAGGATTTGAAGAGGAAAGCTCACAAAAAAGGGACTTAAATCCAGAATTCTGCAGCTGGACCACAGAGTGCTGTCAGGAGCGGGAGGAAATTGTTCTCCTGACCTGGAAACAACCCACACTCAGAATGAGTTTCCTGCTTCCTGACGCTCCAAGGACAGCAGGGCTGAGCCTGGGGCTTCCAAGGGTTGGGGGGCCAGTGGGTAGAGAGGTAGGTGTTCTGCAGGGTGCAGAGGATGCTGATGGTGTCAGCTCTGGGCTGTCCCTGAGGAGGGAGCAAGCAGAGAAATCTGCAGGGAAAGGGGGGGGGGGGGGTGTTTGCAAAACCTGCCTGGGGGATGTCTTCAGTTCTGGGTCACTGAAGGCACACGGCTCAGGGAAAAGCATCCATAAACCGCCTAATCTGCCTAAAGAAAACTGACAGCAGAGCTTGAAAGGAAACCATTTCTGGAATAATCCGAGAGTTCTGCAGCTTCTGCCGGGCAGATTCAAGAAAGAAGGCAGAGAGCCTTGAGGGGCAGGGTAGGGGGAGGGCTTCAGTTTGCCATGGCAGCTTTATCCAGAAGCCCTCTCCATCAACCTGGAAGGGCAGTTTCTCTTTTATCCGTCACGCATCTCAGAAAAAAAATTAACTAGACCTCGAAGCCATTTGCCAGCACTGAAATGAAAGAGGCAAGAGGAAGCTTGGTGGGACAGCAAGGAGTGGCAGGAAACCAGGACAGAGCACCTTGCCCTTAACCGTGCACCAAGCCAGAGTTCTGGCAAGTACTGGAGAATCAGGGCTCATTCTTCTGGACTTATGTAAAAGCACTAAGTCAGGGTGATCACATGCAATTTTCACTTCTGTCCATAAGAAATTATTGCAAACAGTATTTCCCCACCTCATAACTCAGGGGGGGAAAAAGGGGGGGCTACTAAAACTCTTAATTGGGGAGCTATGTCCTTTTTTGCTTATTTTAAAAATAAAAACAAAGCCCTCTGCTATGTGAAGAATGCAGTTTGGGGTCATGGTTGCAGATGTGCCTTAAAGCCTTCCTCCACATAGGTTTCCTGAGACCCTGCAGGAAGTCCCCGTCCTCTTTTTCTATACAGGTACAGGTCCCTGCAGTCCTTCGGTTTGTTTTCATTTCCCCTGGCAAAATTTTCCCCAAGGGTGAATGTCACAAGATAACCAAATGCTCAAACATTTGCCCGGAACACAAAAGTTAAGCCGAGTTAATAAATGACAGACAGATACAATAGCTAACGTTATGTGGGTGTGGACTGTTTGCCCCGCCGTGGGCTCAGCAAATTTCAGAATCAGGATTTGAACCCAGGCAAACAGGTTCAAGTCTGTGCTCTTAACCCCTCACCCTCTACCTCAAACACTCCTCCCTGGATTAGTTCTCCTTAACCCTTAGCTGTTTCCAGGGGGTGCCTTCCTGCTCCCCAGAGCTGGGCTGGGAGCCCTTTCTACCTGCTCCCTGAGAGCCCCATACTGAAGTCTTCATCCTAGTTCATGCAAGACTCAGGACTGAAATCCTTTGGACTTGCCTCTTCCTATAGACGGTAAGGTCTCTGAGGACAGGGTTGAGATTATAACCAACTCTGCAAGGCACATGATGTGTGTGTCTACCCCCATGGGTTAACAAAAGGATGAAAAAGACCAGGTTTTTTTCTAAGACAGCTGCTAATCTAGTGGGGAACAGATCGTTGTACCATGACCGTGAATGATTCCTCATAGACAGGCCGCCGTCATTTCAGGTTCCAAACCCACATGGGGAAGGACCGGTGATCTCTGCCCCCTGGAAACCAGGGAAACAAAGGGAACTGGACGGTGTTTAATTAGAGATGAGTAATATTTTAACCAGCCAAGTAGGGAGAAGAAACAACATGAATGAAGAAACCTCAGGGTAGGTTAGAGAACAGTGAAGGATAGTCCAGTTCAATCACACACATACCTAACTGGGGTCCTGCAAGAGACCAGCATCACCTAGATATAGTGCCTAAAACAAACCAGTAGGACAAAGTCTCTTCAGTCCAGAACCTCACAGAGAAGGAGGAGGAAGACACATAAGCAGATCATGATAAGAACTGATAACCAGAACTTCCCGACCAGGATTCTGGACCTTAAATGGGGTACAAGTATGCCAAGTGCTGATATTCCCAGCTGGGCGGTTGGACGGGGCAGCAGAACATGGCTGGCCAAGGCCTGTGGCCTCCAGAAGTCCTCATCCAACACCCAGGGGACGCACAGATGCTTCTCTTCTCTACCCGTGCCATGAGGTCAAAGGGTCGGGAAGCTCTGGGAGTAGAGGATCAAGGCAGGCTTCCTAGAGGAGGTGATTTCTGAGTTGGGCTCTAGCAGTAGAGTAAGAACTCACCAAGAGGCAGGTGGAAGAGACTTTAAACAATGGAACAGCGGAGAGTGGTGACGGTAGAGATGCCAAATTCACTGAGCAGTTACCAAGGGCCAGGCAGACCTGAGACCCTTCCAAGCTATCTCGTTTAATTTTCTCAACACTCCGAGGCAAAGGGCGGTGTGGTTTGAGGTCATTTTACAGATGAGCAAACCAAGGCACAGAGAGTTTATGTAACCTTTGCAAAGCCACACAACCAGCCGGCAGTGGAATTGGAATTTCCAGCTAGCTCACCTGTCCCATAATTCTGAGCCATGGCACCAGACTATCTTCTATTCAAGAATCCATTGGAGCGTGAAACCAAAGATGGGGGGAAAGTCACAGGGAAGGGAGGAAGGCAGTACAAGCTGCATGGTTTTCCCAGGCCATGGAGTGCTGAGCAGTCAGAAGTAAGCTTCGGGCTGGGAGGAGGACACAGCATTCAGCCCAGGCCAAGAGGGCCACACAGGTGTTGGCCTGGGATCCATGCAAGGCAGCTAGTCCTGGAATTCAGGAACTAGGCAGGTAGCTCAGACCAAGCACCTGTGTGGAGGTGGGTAAGGGCAAGGCTGCCGAGGTCACAAGCTCCATTTGAGGGAGCTGAGCAGGACTTCACAAGGAGCCATGGAAGACATGAGCAGGGACTGATACGCTGCATCATGATGTCAGGAAGACAGCTCTCAAACAGCATCAAGAGTCAAGGGGGGAGATAAGACATTGGTGGATACATGCATCCCAAGGACATTGCTGTAATCTGGGGGGGCAGGAAGCCACAGGGGCTCACAGGCATGATGTGGCCCGTGGTCTACATTACATGTGATCTGTTGCCACAATGGCCTTGTGGTTTGTATGTTCTTTTACCGAAGATTTGCCCTGTGGCAGGGAGGGGGCCCCAGACACTGTCCCTGGATTTCCCCCTTAACGTACCCCTGCTAAGCCGCCCTTTCTCCTGTGTCCCCTTCTTGCTCGGTCCTCCTCGATTTCCCCCGGCAACTTCATATGCCTCCCCACTGCCTGTGCACAGCGGCCAGCAGCCATCTTCAGCCACTTGGGTTTCATAGTCGACCCCCAGGAGCTTCTCTGGTATTTGTGCAAATATGGGCGGGAGTGATCTCCGTGAGAAAAATTGGGGGGCAGCCAGTTTCCTCCATTAAGTGACCAAGCACCTGCTTCTCAGAGCCTTCTCATGACCCTCCTTAGTCTGCACCCCACTGCCCTTGCACCTTCCCTCACTGGGCATACTGCCGTGCGGTGTTACTTCTGCTTCTTAAATCAGTGCCCTCTCCTCTGGGAGACGGTACAACAGGGTGGGTGGGGGCAGGGGCTTTCAAATGCTCTGTTTGTTCTGAACCATCCTTATTACCCAGGAAGGGCTCACAGTGGAGAGCTAATGACCGCACATTGTACATAGACAGGGATGACGGAGATTTCTCCTTGTTAAACAAGACTTCTGTAGGGGGAAGAAACTGATTTTTAAAACTCCATGCTATAAATGTCTTGATCAGAGCAGAGGGCTTATTTCTGAACCACAGATGTTCATGATTAAGCTGGGGCTTTGGGGTACTCTGGTCTGATCAACCACCAAAGGTTCCTTTCCCCTAAAGACTTCCATCTTCAGGAGAATAAAGGCGTAGGGCGGGAGGGGTGGGCGGGCAGGCCAGTGGAATGTTCATCTCTGATACCAGCCCCAGCTCGGCTGAGGGCCTGACTTCTGAGACTTTTATTTTTGAGACAGAGGCTGTGGGCAGAGGCTGTCTCCATGGCGACCTGCAGCTCAGCCTCCACTAGACCCAGAAGAAGCTGAGACGGGTGAGAGGGATAGGGGGACATACAATCCCTCAATTCTCTCTGGAACAAATGTGGTCACTTTGGAGCAAGAGGACCCTGCCTTCAGCAAGGAAACCATGCTCCAGGCTGGGCCTGAGACACCATGATCACATGGGGTTGTGGACAATGAACATCCATGTTGGCCCCAAGACTGATCTTGACCCTCTTGTGAGCTCACAGGGGATCTCTCTAACCTCAGAAACAGCTAAGCATGTCTGAGGGATGATGACATATGGGGGACTTTTGTTTAGAGAAGTCAGCTCGTGTAACCTTGGGAACGAAATTCCTATAGAAACAAATCTGATTAAACTAAGGAATTTGAAGCCTTCTCCAACAGCACCAGACCAGGTCTCCCGAATGGCCAAGGATCCAGCAGTCATCAAGCCACCCATGATGGACATACCAGTGACAGAAGGGAAGAAACAACCAACCCAGTCATAATAGTCTCAAAGCCCATGACTTGAATGTGCCCGCAACCCTTGGCTTCTAGAGCTGTGTGTATCCCAGGGACCCTGCATGGAGGGTATCTTGGGCCCAACTCCCACTTCATCTTGGCCCTGACATGGGAAGGGCTGTCCTTGTTATTTTTTTAGACCTCTTAAACCAAGGCTAGAGCTGGAGACCTAACTGGTTTTGGAGAGATGTTAGTGCAAAGCTCGTCCTTATGTGGAAGAAGCCATTTTGTACTTGTTCATTAACAGTGAAACTAAGGAACCCCATCAGTGAAGTAGGGGCGCCTCACCGCCCATTTTTGTATTGTTTACCATAGACAAGAACTTTGCCCATTGCTTACTGGGTAGCTAATGTTTGTGTCGTTTCAGAACTGGGGCTTCTCGGTTTCTGGACCACAATCAGCGGGAGCGTGGACAAATCGTGGAATAGAGGCATGCAGGGGCTAGTTGAGACTCTGATCCGGTCGACGGTGCTCTCCCGTGTGCTCCAGCCTTGCCAGCTGGGGGCCCCAACATCTGTTTGAGACCTGGGTACAGCTCCCAGCCAGACTGGGCAGGGACCGTGTGTCCGCCCACTGTGGTGGCCCCGACAGACCACTTCTTCCTGCAACCACTTCTTACCAGAGCACCTCCTGGAGTCACACAACAGACACGGGTCTTGCGTATCCCTTTTTGTACTTTCCAAGTGAGATCAACCTAACTCCACTTTGGTTGAACACTTCCTAAGGGGGGAAATTCAGTCGATTGTTTTGGTACAGATACGTGGACGGTAACCCTTTTGTAAACTAAAGAAGGTGGTGCCTACATGTAAAGTGGTCTTGAAACTGCTGTCACCCTATCTCGATTTTCTTGTTCAGGACCGGCATAAAGTTTTGGTTTTTTTTTTTACCTGAGAGGTGGAAGAATTTTAAGTTTTTCTGTGTGAAACTATTAAAAAGACCCCAGAGAGAACCACATATTTTTAAAAGATTTTATTTATTTATTTGAGAAAGAGAGACAATGAGTGAAAGAAAGAGAGAGACCATGAGCTGGGGGGAGGGGAAGAGGGAGAAGCAGACTCCCTGCACAGCAGCAGGGAGCCTGATGCGGGACGCAATCCCAGGACTCCGGGATCATGACCTGGGCCAAAGGGAGATGCTTCACTGGCTGAGCCACCCAGGCGTCCCTAAGAGCCACCTATTTTTATAAATATGTAACTTGCTGAGGAAAAGAATGAGGGAAGCCACCTTTTTACTTCTCCTCTCACCGTGTACATATTTGGCCATTGTCCTAAACACTTTCTCAAAATAGCCCTGTTTTGTATGCTTGTTTTGGACAGTGTCGTGTCTACGTAAGAAACTGAGCTGACCTTTCCATAGAGAGGTTCTGGCATCTAAAATGATCAGGATAATTAATTAGTTTGTGTCTTCTGTTTTACTTGTATCTCTCATTTGTGTTGACAATAAAAATCCTTACTGCTTTCTCAAGAAGAAGAAAAAAAGAATTTTATTTTATGTCCACTGTCAATAAAATGACGGAAGCAACCCCGGACCGTTCTTCCTTGTCATCTAATTCATTGACACACTCATTTAAACCAAGCTGCAGATTACCTATGTAATAGCATAGGACACAGTGAGCCCCACACACAAAGACATAGCAGCTTTGGTTAGAGGTCCCGATCCACACCTGTGCTGTTTCTGTGAGCTACACTTAAAATAATGACTTTGCACATGTAAATATCATGGGGCGTGGCCAGGCAAAAACATCTACCAGACAAGCTGGGTTGAAAACACCTAGCTTTCTTGAAAACTACTTTCTTCTCTAGGACCAGTGAATTCTGAGTGCGGGCCAACTTCTCCGTCACTATTGTCAACAGGAGAACTTCTTGTGCTGCTGATACTAAGGTGTGTGGGGGTCTTTTTCTTAAACTAACAAAAACACAGACAATGGAGATAGGAGTGTATGGACAAACAGGTTGAGGGGGATCGGCCAACAGTTATGCTAAATTTTGTCTTATGAGACAAACTGAAAACAGTTTGATTTACTGACTTTATTCAAATTCACTATGTGAATGAGGGTAAGAGGCTGAGACTGCTGTTTCTCCCCGGATAACCTTACACATACACTGCCACACACTTTCTTTTTCCCAGGCAGTACGGAGAGCACCTAAGACTCTTCTTGGTGGCTTCGGAAAAGGAAGATACTCTAGTTGAAACAAAAAGAACATTCTCCCATGAACAGAGAAGTTTTGAAAATTCCACTCATTGGCAATTTCTGTCATACAAATTTTTTCCATCTACTTTCAGCATCTGAAACCATGAGCTCGTCAACCCTATTGAAGAGGATTCCCCTTTAAGCCATTAATAAGGTTTAAGTAAAAAAGACATTCATTCCCATGAATTCATTCCCTGCCAACATTATGAATGTTGTGAGTAATCTTTTTAACTAAAGCCCAGACAAAATGATAAAACACTTTTTTTGGTTCGTGCTTTTGTAGTTTTTTTAATTAGATGATCTTTTAATAGCTTCCTTCTAAGATTTCCTTCTTCAGCCACTGAGTTTATAGTCTAGTCAAAGCTGGAAAAACTAATTATGGACACTTACAGTGCCTTGTGTTCTTCTAGCACATCTTTCAGGCAAAGCTACCTCCCCTTCCAGAGAGAGCTGAGACTAGAAGTGTTCAGCTAGATGATCTCCCCAATTCCAAACCAATACCTTCAATTTCCAAAAATATTTAACTAAGCGTGTCGATTTCTGTCTAAACGAAGGATTAAATATAATACCTTATGTTAAGAGTTCTAAGTTCACGCATCTCACAAATATATTTAAGTAAGCGTGTTGATTTCTGCCTAAACAAAGGATTAAATATAATACCTTATGTTAAGAATTCAAGCTCAAGAACTTCTTATCTTAGACTTAAGTTAATAATTCCTATTTGCGATACATTTATGAAAAAGCCTTGTAAATGATTTGGTAATCAATACATACCCCTAGGAGTCTAGCCACGGGAAAATTTCCCAAATGCAGAAAATGATGCATGCACCAAGATGCTCATCCCCCCGACCAACTGGAAACAGTCTTCAATGACCTGCACTACAGAAATCATTGGAGGTTGAATCATTAATATAATGTTTAAGAAGCCATGAATATAACAAAAACATCCTTGATAAAATACTAAGTGAAAAGCCTTATCCAAAATTGTATATGTGGTCTGATGACATCATGTAAAATATTCTAAGAGAAATAAAATATGCATAGAAAAAAATAGATTTGGAAACACACCCTAAAATGTTAGCAGTGATTATCTTTAACCACTAGTGGGACTATTTATACTCCTTTTCCATGTAGTCTGAATTTTCTATAATATCCATGGGTTATTTTTACTGAGAAAAGAATGAATAAGAGAAGAAAGGAGCACCCCATGAACACGAAATCAGGGGTGCCTCTCAAGGTCCCATTTCGGAGTGATTCTTCATCTTCACATCTTTAAGAGCTCCTGGCAAAGTGAGAGAAGACAGGATGCGGGTGTGTCACTTCCACTGATAAATAAAAAGCATAATGAGAAGTGAGAACAGTTTTTCCTGAGAAGAGCAGGGCCCTCTTGCTCCACCATGTTTCAGAATCGCCCCTGACTGGGCAGACTTTAAACAACACGCCAACTAATTAGTCACACATTGCACAAAGGGAAGTAGCAGAGAAGTGACTGAGCTAAACAACAGTGGCATGGAAGGAAAGGCGTGACCCGGTTCTTACTCCCAGGAGAGATGTAATACACATGGGTCAGAAGTGGGAGAAGTGAAGGAAGAAGGGGACGCAGGAACACACTCTAAAATGATCCACAGCGAGTACGAGTGATGGAGACTCAGGAAGTAGTAACAGGGCAGCCGTCAGGAAAAGCTCTTCCTTCACATCCAGCTTCTCGTGTGAAACCAATCACATGTCTGTTTCTCAGATTTGAGCACACTGGGGCGATGAAAGCCATCTGCTGGGCACACCCAGGGCCTGAATAGTTCTTACTGAGTGGTCAGTAACCAAGCTCTTCCTCAGCCTTCCTTGACTTGTTCCCACCTAGATTTCTGATGTCACCTGGGAAACAGAGAAAGAACACTGTCTTAAGAACGGATTCCCCATGTCCGTGCTCAGGAGATGATTTGCTTCTAAATGTATTGGTAATATACGGGTCATGAGTCCCAACGCATTTCTAAAAAATTTATTTTCTTTTGGTTTTGAAGGGGCTGTGAGACCATGTTTTCTCTTAAAGATGTGAGTTCTGACCAGCTTGCCATGAGAACGCGACGACCATGGGTGAGGGACAAGGCTTGGCTCAGGCCAGGTGAAGACTCAGAAAGTTTCCCAGTGCTTGATTTGCAGAGTGGTTTCCCATCAATAAAAGGGTAAGTTGAAAATAAAGCTAAGAACTGCAATGATTTATTGAAATGAAGGTTTATTACGACATCCAAAAGAATTTCAAATTCTTTCCCTGAACTAGAGTTTCAGGGTGGCAAATGCAAGAATCAATGGATTATTATGTAGGGATCAAGACATTTCCAGTGACTGTCTTTCCCCCATGGCCCGCAGGTCCTTAAGTCCACTCTAAGTATAAAGCTATGAGAAAACAAGTGGCTTTGTTCTGCCCTCAGTTCTTAATTCCTTTCAACCTTGTGTGGAAGAAAGGGAAATACATATACAACTGTTTATTTTATCCCAAGTTATTGGATCAAAGGCTGATTTAAGGATGGAGAGGCCAGATGGGCAAATTGGTAAAGACCTACCCCTACCAACACCAGGTCACTCCCACCTACAGTTGATGTTCTCCTTCCTTGCTCTTACCCCCCAAAAAGATCACCTTCACCCCTCTAGAGACAGACATATCTGAACAATATTTTAGCAACATGTAGATGATTGCCTATAAAATTACATTTTCCGTGAACTTCTAAAGGATATGCCAAATAACATGAAAAAAAAAAAAAAAGAAAAAGAAAATGGGTCTAACATTGAGAAGAAAAAAATATATACAAAAAACCTGGACATCCCAAATTCATTGTTTCTAAAGATATCAACAGTTACGAATTTATAGGCTATCTGTTTTCTCATCCTCATTCTTTCATGGGTGGCCTGCACAAAAATGGAGGAATGTCTTTTTCCCAATTCACTTTCATTCACCAATTCATCAACTCTCCTTATATTAATAAAAAAATTAAGTTTTCACAAAAGGCAAGTCAGTAAGAAGCCTGTGCATTTGCTCATTTTACTCACAGTAAACACATCTGAAGAGGAACAAGATTGAAGATGCTAGAGCTGAGAGGTGGATGGGCATCTCATTTGGGATCTTTTCTGACCTCTTCTGTCTTCCACAGTTTTTAAAAAATCATGTTTAATTTTTGTTATCTCTTTCTGGTTTTTTTAAAATATATTTCAGCTCATAAATTAAACAAAATGACAAGTGTTTCAAACTCAAACTACAATTTATTTTTCACCAAAACAATACTAATGTTTTCATTATGAGAGAGTTGAAATACATTCCTCCTAAATATGTAAGACTTGTTGTCTTGAGCACATCTAGGAGTTCATGCCTGCCTTCCAGGTTATATAAAACATGGATCTGTCTTGCTCTAACAAAGTTCCCCATATATATGATCCATAATTGTCAGGACCCAAGGAAAAGTGTGGAGTGACCAGAAATATTGAAAGGAACCTAATGCAACATACCCCTCCATGACACAATCAATCTGTGAAGAGAAATTCTGCAGGGTAAGTGTTTAGGGCTTAGCCCATGTTCAGTGTCTGAGCCTCAGCATAGGTCCTGACACAGGACTTCTTTGAGAAGTTAGTGGGCACTCATAAAGATTAAGGAAAGGGAAGCAAAGGGAAAGAAGGAAGGAAGGAGGGAAAGGAGGAAGGAAGGAGGGAGGGGAGGAAGGAAGGAAGGAAGGAAGGAAGGGAGGGAGAGAGGAAGGAAGGAAAGAAAGGGAAGGAAGGAGGGAGAGTCTTAATTGTATTTCTATTCCTTGCATTTACTTTCTTAAAAAAATTTCATCCAATGCGATCCCCATTGCTGTTTTTCCCTAAATCTACATGTTCACATTTTAACATTTATTATGTTTATAATTTAGACAGGTAATGAAAAAACATAATTAAAGCAAATGTAAGATCATGGAGCCAAACCTTGGGTTCAACTGCCAGTTAACTGAATTATATTTCTACTGTGCAAATGAGCTATTGCTGAAAGGCCTTGAATGTTTGACTAAAATATATTTGGTGGAAAAAGACGATCAACATACGTTTATCTATCCCACAGCAATAAACTTGCATAGTGTATAGTGTATCATGAGAATAAGGAACATGTTTAGGCACTGATCCATAAAAATACCCATGAAAGAGAATTAAGAAAAAAAATATCAAGTCTTTGAGCAGTGTGACCTTGATTCAATTAATGCCAAATAGATATATAGTTTGTGAGTGCCTTTGAAAGATTCAAAAGGATACATTTACTCTATTGCTGGCTGTGCTAACCTCCCTTGGGGAGCAAAATTTGTGGGAAAGGAATGTGAAGAGAGGCTTCTACTTGTTCCTTCCTATATCACTATATTGTTTGAATTTTTTAACCAATGCATTATCTTCAAATCTGATAATAATGGAAAATAAAATAACTAAGAAAAAAATACCATGATTTTAAATTAGTATTGAAATATGTAAAATTTCAGAGCAAAGATATAGTCCATTAACATGACTTACCTTGCTATAATCGGATTTTTCTCCATTACAGTCCATGAAGTTCTATTTGATTTTATTAGCAATCTCTTTCAGAAGACCCTTGAGATCATTAATCTTGGAAAGGGAGAAAACGTAGAACTGGTCTTAAGATAAATTTTCCAACTGTCCATGATTTAAATGATTACTCTATGGCTTTTCCTTGAAACAGATGTAGATACTAAGCAGCAAGTATGGCGCATCCTGGAACAGGGCAGAATGGGTGGCAGACGATATGGACCCTGCCCACTGCTTACTTTCTGAAATCATGGCACTAGCAAATACTCATCAACACCAAGGAGTGGGAGCTTTTCTCAAAGGAAAATCAACAATGGTTCTCAGATAGAAATGACAGGTTTTAACCGCACAGAGAAATAATATGTAGAAATAATCGTGGCATATGTAGTTAATGCTAATAAAATTATAAGATACCAACAAAGTTTCACTTCAGTAGAAGTATAATACAAATAAAAATATGATATATAATACAAATAAAAATATGATATGAAATAAAAATATAATAAAAATAAAAATATGATAAAAACTGGGTGCCTCAGTTGGTTAAGTGTCTGCCTTTGGCTCAGGTCATGATCCCAAGGCCCTGGAGTCAAGCCCCAACTCTGTCTCCCTGCTCAGTGGGGAATCTGCTTCTCCCTCTGCCTTTCCTCTCACTCATGTCCACATTCCTGTTTTCTCTCTCTAAAATAAATAAAATATTTAAAAATAATAATAATATGATTAAATACTAATGAATCAAATATTTGTAACTAAAGTGTCTACTCCCACAAAAAAAGTATACATAGCAAAACAATTTAAGTAAAAGACATAATAAAATTATTTTTGATATTTGCACCTTTCACAAGCTTATGACACAAGATGAATGAAGGTCATTCTAAATTATACACCTTATCGGTATATTTGATAAAAGTTCATGGACATAGTGCTATTTCAATACAGTTGCTTTCTAACTTGCTATGTTTCTCACTCAAGGAAAAGAAATATGTTTTTATCTTGGGTTTATTTCCAGTAATAATCTCTTCATTTAACTTTTTCTTTTTTTTCTAAGAATGAAACAAATCCATAAGGACTAATAGCTGCCTAAAATAAAGAAGGTCTAGTAAGATCCCTACTTACAAACCTAAGGTCAATTGTGAATGACTTTGTTTTAGGGTATAATGAATGCAGAAATTTTTTTATTTGTTGAAGGAGCTTAGTGAGAGCCCTGTATTTGTTGATGGTAGAATGACTTCAATAAGCTGCTAAAAGCAGATATAAGATTCTGAGAACTTGCTCAAGGAACAGGTGATGATCCTTTAAGTTCTCTGCGGATGCAAAAGAGAGACTTTTTTGTTGTTCAGTAGGGTAGGGAGGGTACAGGATCCAGGAGAGAATAAAGAGGAGACGGGACAGGCGAGCAGGATGAGAAGCAGGGAGACAGGGAGTGAAATCCTGCACAGTCTGAGGCCTCCCTGGGACCCACCCAGATCCTCCCCAAACCTACAAAATGCATGGTGCCAGTGGGCTTCCAGTAGAAACCAGCAAAGGGGCTGAGCTCCACATCCAGGGGCATGCAAAGGGGACAGAACCTGCAAGCTCTTCTCTGAGGACCCTGGGAAATCCTGGCCTGTATGTGGGCAGCTTCAACCATGACAAGTGACTTTCCCAGCCCCCATCTCCCACAGCCCCCACAGCTCAGGCCCACTGTCCCCACTGATGCTGTCACCGCCAGACCCTCAGTGGTCAGGAGGTCTCAGTCTGTAAACGGTATGGCTCCTGGGAGCCATGGTAAGCTTGTCCAATGCCCTGGTTCACTGGATGACCTCTGACCCACGACTCAGAGAGGCTCCATCCATGCCTCTCTCTCCCTCCAAAGCTACCCCAACTGAGACCACGAGTGAAAACAACACAGCACAACAACCAAAAATAGCCTGCTTTCTGCACACACACCTAAACGAGTCTGGGGTGCCTCGATTCTCAAACCAGACTGTTTAAGCTGCTCTTGTGTGGCCACCCAGCGGCTCGGAGGGTCTTTGAAAAAGTCCACCAGATGTGCCCCTCTTCAGCTAAAACTCTGCAGAAGCTTCCCTCGCACAGGGATAAAACACAACCAGACAGAAGCAAGTTCCCACACGGGACAGCCCAGCCACCCCCATTTCCCTCCCACTCAGAGCTTCCCCAGTTCACGCTGCCCCTTGTTTGCTGCCTGGAATGCTCCCTGCTTCTCTGGACTCGGGCCTTCCCAGCTGCTGACCCTGCTCCCTGCTGACACAGACACAGGTGATCTGTGGAGCGCGTGCCAGATCCTGCATCCAAAATCACTGTTGCCACCAAGTCCTGCACAATTCAGGTCCTATAACCACGTGACTTCACAAAGACTCCATTCATGACATTGGGGGACCACATCTGCTTCGAAGGCTCTTAGCCCCATGCCCGGCACATCGCGGGTGCTCGGTAAATACAATGTGCTACATGGCCCAGCCACAGAAGCAGCAGACGATAGACCTAAATATAAATACATGAGGTGGAAAAGTGAATATATCATATAAGGATATATATTATTTATTACATACCATATGTGTCTAATAGAAATACTCAATCTGAGAATGCTATCTCCAGTTTCTCCTTTCATATATTCTCCTAATCCTCGCTAAATTTTCCATAATCTTTAAGCATACCTACCACTTTTCTTTTTCCTCTCCATTGGTGATAATTGTGATATACATCCTAGCATGGTCATTTACGTACAGCGTTCAACTCCAATCAAACAGGAATCTTGCCAGCCCCTCAGGGAATGACCCACAACACAACATCAGAATGAGAGGAGCTGTAACAAGATACACTATTGTGTGATAGAGTCCCCAAACATGGCTGCCAGTGGTTCCTTTGTGCCTGTCCACAAGTGCCACTCCTACCTCAGGAGGTGGGTGACCGAATCTGGGCTGACCGGTGGCTTCTCTGAACAGACTCTGGTAGAAGTGACATCACACCAGGCCCTCAAAAGTAACAGCAGTCTGCTTCCTCCCTCTTGGAAGAAGGGGGGACTGCCTCAAGACCACCATGCGGTGACAAGCCCAAGCTACAAGGATCAGAAGTCACGGGCGACAGAGAAGCCCACTGAGATGCCAGATCCTGGCCTCGCCACCTGCTGTATCCAGCCCAAGAAACCCAATTGAGCACACATGATGCAGAACTGCCCAGATGCGCTCTTCCCAAACCCCTGACCTACCAAAAAAAAAAAAAGCTAGAGCTAAATAAAATGGTGGGTTGACGCCACTGAACTATAGGGGTTGTTTGTTATGCAGCAAAGTGTTTGCTCAAAATACACCACCATCCTGAGTAGTTGACTCCAGTGTATAGAGCTCGTCATTGCACAGAAAGGAAAGGGGAGGATGAGTCAGAAGGAAGAGACGAGCTGCTCCGGGGGGAGGAAGGCATACTGTCCTGTCAGCACCAGACTTCAGGAGGCGAGGCCTATGAAAATGCAGCCTTGGTTCTTAAGAATGCCGGTGGTAAATAAAACAAAAATAACCAAGAAATTTTAAGCTGGATAAATTCTCATATAAGAGCTCCATGAGGATCTCTTGGGTCGTTTATTCACTCAGCAAATGTTCATTGAGACCCTACAGGTCTGGGCAAGGCACTGAGTGCCTGAGATTCTGCCTTACCTGGTGGGGTTCTATCCAGCCACCAAACAGCACAGCACTGCGAGGGAATGTGACTATCATCATCCAGGATGCTCGTCTCAAAATACCATGATAAAACACCACGCATCCTCTCCTCCACAGAGCCCAACAGGGATCCAGTATTTATGAGTCGGTTGTAATTTCTGCTAAACCTAATCATCACTTCTGGCCACCCAGCTCCGGGTGGATGTGGGCACACTCTCCCAACCCTAATGTTCACATGTGTATTTGTGCATCTGCAGTGCCCTTCAAATTAAGTAGCTAGCAAATTAGAGTGGCATCCAAGATGAGCACGGAGGCACTTAGGCTCCCAAATTGCTCTTCTGAGCTTTGCAGGTGTTTCTGTAACTACAAACATCTTACACCTGCTTTCACAGCTGAGAGAAAGAGAAGACAGGGTCCTGGGCCTGACAGAGACATCAAAGAGTTTGGAGATCATGGGAATGGGACTCCAGCCTTGTTGCCCCAAGGGGCCGGGAACATCTGAGAAGCAGCTCTGTTCCAGTACCCAGACCTCACTCAGTGAATGAAGAAAGATGAATACGGAACAGGGTCATTTCTATCTTTTTTTTTTTTTTTAATAATTAACTTCTTTTGTTTTCAGACCGCAACCACTGGCCTCTAGCTGAAAGCTCAAAGATAACACGGATTTTTTATTTTGGGGGTAGGGAGAGAGAGTGCACGTGATCAGGAGGGTGAGGTGGGGAGGAGGAGGGGCGGAGTGAGAGAGAGAATCTCAAGCTGACTCCACCCTGAGTGCAGAGCCCAAGCGCCCTGAGATCACAACCTGAGCTGAAACCAAGGATCAGACACTTAACTGGCTGAGCCACCCAGGTGCCCCAAACAACACAGACTTTAAAAAAAAAAAAAAATTTCCCAAACTATTATCAGGACTATACCTTTGTATCCAGCTGTCTAAAGCGATGCCTCATTCTTCAAAGAAGTTTAAAAGAGAGAGAGAAAAAAAAAAAGAGAGAGAGAAGGGAAAGGGTGAGGAAAAGGTTATTAGACTCCATTTTTCAGTCTTTTAAGAACAAAACACAGATTAGTTTCATTTTCAGCTAAATCCATGTCAGCGGCAGTTTTCTTCCCGACACCCAAATGAAGTGGGATACCACTCTGACCCCGGTTAGCAGTATAGCAAGTGCAGGCTACCTCTGCTTAGAGGGCAGTAGGGTCCCGCCCTCCTTTCCAAAATCAAGATCTCAAAGTCTGGGAATGGAGAAAGCTTAGGGAATCTACCGTGTAACTCGACGAGAAAGAGCACGCCATCTACCCCATGTGTCCCAGTAGCTGTGCTGAACGTAGCACAGGGGTTGGGTGTGCTTACATTACTCTTAGATAGAGTAAATTTTAAGGTATGTGTGGAGCTCAGTAAGAGTGACATTGGACCGTTAACCATATTAATGTGCATAATAAGGGCACATGCCTAAAGGCCATACATGACACACTACTTGGGGACCATCTATGGATTTAGTTGTGACTTTTCTAGTTCTATGGGATGTTTATGACAACTCCATGTAATTCATAAATGATGGTGTGGAATTCTCAAGGACAGTCTCTAATAGCGCTACCAAATGGTTTTCGATTCTCTTTCTTCATCACAGAGACACATGTGTGGCACCTCCCAGATTGTGCCAACTGTCCATGATCAGAGGTCTCCCCAGAATCCCCTGCCACAGCCATGGCAGAGGGAGCCACGCTCTTGGTACCTGGTTCCCGTGCCCCGCCCTGCAGTCCTCAAATACCTCTTTCTTCCCCCGGGACTTGGAGGACATTCAGGATGGTAAGGGGCAGGTTCTGCCTTTCTGGAAAGCCTGGCACACACGTAGGGGCTTGTCATTTTCAATTGACTAGGTAATATCTTTTTGGTGCTATTTCTTTCTGCTATAAATTCTCTTTACAGAGTTTACACAAATAAGCTACTTATGTTCTGCCACCTTGTGTATACAAGGGGAGCCTAGCAAAGCAGAAATAAACTACTGACATACTCCTCTGAGGCATCATTGGCTTTCGTGTTGATCTTGACGAGGTAATTTTCTTTCATGACACCCTCCCACGCCAGAGTCTCGTTGTCTTCATTTCTGAAACCTTGAATAATGAGACCAAAAAAAAAAAAAAATTCAAATTGTCTCATTTGCCCCTTACCTCTTAAATCAACACCTGCTAGTCATTTTGTGATACCCTGGAGCCAGAAGAATTAGATTTGTCCCCACACAGGCTGATCTAAGTAATGTGACTTACCAGTGACAGCAGCAGAGCGATGGAATGTTAATGAATTTCTTAGTAACAATGAGGAATGGGAGCTGCCTGCATGAAATAGGAGTGCAATCTTTATTCTAAATAGAGATAAATCTAAAGCCTGCCTGTGTGTTTTGTGACTTAGCAAAATCGTTTCAGTAATAAATTTTGTCCTCACATTTTATATGTGCTCCTCTTTCAACTGGATGACGTAAAAACGCTAAATCAACCACTCAGAGAATTACTGATGGATTGCTACTCCAAGCCTAAACCCAGAATAGGAACTTTGGAGGAGAGGAAAATAAGCCTTGAACATCATTGCTCCCCTTGTGAAATATGCAGTCTGGGTGTGGACCTCAAGGAAAATTCTTTTTTTTTTTTTTAAGATTTTTATTTGTTTATTTGACAGACAGAGATCACAAGTAGGCAGAGAAAGAGGAGGAAGTAGGCTCCCTGCTGAGCAGAGAGCCCGATGCAGAGCTCGATCCCAGTACGCTGGGATCATGACCTGAGTCGAAGGCAGAGGCTTTTACCCACTGAGCCACCCAGGCACCCCCTCAAGGAAAATTCCTAGGTCTAGTCTTTTCCTTTCATCATGGCTTGCCATAAAATTGGCCCGGGGCCATGTTCCAGCAAGATCTCTCAGTTCAGTTTCTTATAATACTTGGGCCTTTCGGAAGGCAAGCAAACAAAATAACAGATCAACATGGCGCCTGTGTTTCAGCTAGTGGTGCACTGGGCAGCCATCCGCTGTATGAATTCATGGGGAAAGAAAAGAACATATGTTCACGTAGGTGTCCCCTTGGAAAACAATCTATTGAGTTTTGTTTTAAATTATAAGTTCTGCCTGGATTTAAAAAGAATTAATTGGAAATTAAAGACCTAGCCAATAAGGCAATTGACAGGATTGAAACAAATCCTACATAAAAAATACAGATTTATAGAAAATAATCCCTAATTGAATTTCTTTTAATTGTATTTTTCTTAGCCAAGTGATTTCCAGGGTCTTTTGCTCAAATGAAAATGTCTGCAGAAGCCCAATAGGAGTACTTGAAAATCAACACAGAAAGGATCAACACACTCTGAGCACAGAACCAGAGAGCAACTGTGACTAACAACCAAAAAAAAAAAAAAAAAAAAAAAAGATGGCCAACTTCTCTAGCAGTCAAAACAATGCTGTTGGGAGGATGATGTTGCATTTTCACCAACCAAAGTGGAAAATTAGCAGAGTCTACAGTAATAACTATAGCCCATGTGGGCAAAGATGTGGATAAACAGGTTTTGGGGGGAAATATCTATAAATTTGTCACAACCTGTACCTGGATTTATCTAGAAATTTCTCTCCTATGAATAACTCCAAGGAAAAAATTCAGATGTGCTAAAAAATGAAGAAATCTGTTTATCATCGCACTGTGTGATACTGAAAGAATGGAAACAGTCTACATGTTTAACAGCAAGGAATTGGTTACATTAAATATGGCGCAGCCATAGTCTGGGATTCTCTACAGTTCAGAACTGTTATATAGGGACACCTGCCTGCTCAGCCGGTTAAGCCACTGCCTTCAACTCAGGTCCCAAGATCCCAGGGTCTTGGGACTGAGTCCCAAGGGTCTTGGGATCCCAGGGTCTTGGGACTGAGTCCTGCATCGGGCTCCTTGCTCAGTGGGGAGTATGCTTTTCCCTCTCCTCCTGCTCCCCCTGCTTGTGTGCTCGTTCGCTCTCTCTCTCTGACAAATAAATAAACAAAATCATTTAAAAAACAAAGAACTGTCATTTAGATTCATATTTAGGGATATGGAAAGTGTTCATGATGTATCATTGGCCAAATGAACAGATTAGATTATGAATATGTCTTTACAGAGCAACCTAGCTATCACATATCCACACAAAAATAGTAGAGTAGATACCATTATGTTGACAATATTTATCTCTGAGTGGTGGGTTACACGTCCTCTTGCTCTTTCTTATTTGTGTTTTTCTATAGTTTTCAAATGTTCTATAATGAATATGGATTACTTTTGCATCATGGAAAGCAATATATTTTATAAAAGTGGATCACTGGTATCATACCTTTTCATGATTACTGTAGGAAGTCACCAGAAAGTACCCAAAATGGAAGTTTGGATTCTACTTTTTCTGAAAAGTTAGTTGAAAATCTTGCCTTTTTCTCCAAAGAAGGGCAGTTTAGAGCTTAAATCCCATGACGTCCCCCTCACTTGCAGGCAAATGCAAAGTGAACTTGGGAAATGGGTTACCACAAGAGGCTCTGCCAACCACAGAGTGCTGCTGTTTCTGGAATTAGTGATCATCAGGAAGAAGCAGATGAATGCATGGTGAGCAGACACCTCCAGAAGTCTCTAACGGTAAACGGGACTCTCAGCTCCCCATCTCCATCATCACTGCACTCTGGGTGGAGAAGGACTTGCCATATGGTCACCCATTCCCTCCATTTCTTTATTCCTTCCTGAGAGTAAGAACTGTTTGAAGAGAGAGATTTGTCCTTAATTATACCCTGAGCTTTCTGGTTCCCCTGATCCTGGACTGAGCACAGTGTACCTTTGGAGAGTGGACCTCCATCCCCTATAGCCCTTCCATCCACCCATGCCCAGACGGAATCCAACCAGTGGTGGTGGGGATTCACGGCCTCACAGAGCTATTCGTTTCACTTCCTCATAGCACGAATTGTGCTTATATCAAGTCAAAACCTTCCTCCCTGCTACTTTTACCCATTGCTTGCTTTTTCTCTGGAACCATTCTGGTAAAAATATGGCCCGAGCAGCCCAGCCGTCATGTGAATTTGTTCATAACTATATCCCCAGAACAAAGGTCGTATTTGCAAAGGAAAGCAAGTCTTGAGCAAGACGACTATTTTTACACTGTTTCTTCTCTATGTGCTATAGGGTTTATCCCTTTTCATGCTTTTCTCTCTTTGATTAAAAGTTTGTGACCTAAAAGTTCATTCTTTTTCTTCTAATTTTTAAAAGAAATGTATGGATTTTCGTGGTCGCTGCAGCACATGAACTCTGGTGCTGGGTGTGATTGGGGAGGCTACCCCAGCCCAAACCAGAGCCAGATCCCCCAGCTTAAATCCAAGGTTAGAAGGCAGAGTAAATGGGCTAGCAGTACCCTTTCTTTTTCTCTGTGTCCAAACATGCAAATGAATAAAAATAGTCATCTCCCTTCTTTCCTGCTTAATGTGGTTGAAACATGTCTGTATGCTGGGATGATCTGTCTGGCTCAGGAGCTCCAGGATTTGGTGTTAAGAAAACCTAGCCTGGTGCAGGGAAGACAGCTGTACCTGAGGAAGGGGTACCTGAGTGTGATGGAGAACCCCATGGTGACAGATTCTGGTTCCTACAGTGGGGGTGAGGAGAGGGAGCTGCGTGGGGACCCTCCTGCACCTCGATCCTTGGCAGAGCTAAGGAGGTGTGTGGCCACAGGAGAGAGAGAACCAACTGAGCTGTAGACCTTCCTGTCTTCGGGAAGGAAGTGGGTCCCCGTCAGGGAGAGGGTGCACTGTATGAACCCCTGGCATTTGGAGGCTCAGGGGAAGCAGCCACCAGAGAAAGGATTGCCAAGTCCAAGGAGCTGAGGGGCCAACCAGGGAACAGCTGAAGGGCCCACGTAGTAAAGGATCAGTTTTACACACATGCCAGGTCAGAGAGCATGGAGCTGGCTTAGAACAGTACCCTTGTTTCTGGAAAAGACTTTCTGCTTCTTCACCGCCTTCCTCCCTGTGTTCCAACCTACAGCGGGTCAGTGACCACAGCTGATGGGTGGGAGAGAAGGGGTGTAAGAGAGGAAAAAGCCAATAGCCCACACTTCCTGACAACTCTGCCTGCTGAGAGGGGGTACCGCAAAGACGGAAGTCTCCCCCAGCCCAGCCCAAATGGCAATTAAGGGGCTGGTTAATAGACTGGACTGTATTTAAAGTAACTGTAAGTGAAGGCCCCTGGGCAGCTGGTGATGCCCGTTCTCGTGCACTCTCTCTTCTTGCGTGCGTGCTCTCTTCAACACTCCCCTGCGTTCCCCGGTTCTAGCAAACACCAGTTGATTGACTGAGAATCTGATAAAGCAACAAAAGATTTGTCCCAAAAAAAATAAATAAATAAAAAATAAATTAAAAAAATAAAGTAACTGTAGGATTTCCTATTTCCCTAGGAGCGGCCAGAGAAGTCATGAGCTCTGCCGGAGTAGGACTGACATTCCCAGAAGCAAACACAAGGTCATGTTTTGGTCCTGTCCCATGAATCATGCCTGTTCGATGTCCTATTTATGTGATGAGGATGCTTACCCGAAAGTCCTTCCCCCAGAGTAAGACTGTCCCTGCAGATCTGCCACACTCCCTTAATCTACTCTTTCCCCTCTCAGCATTCACAGGCTGGCCTGGTGCCTGATCGTTACAGACCTACAGATGTGTGCTGCGACCTAACCGTGCGTAATTCCTTCCTGCAGCCACATGGACTGGGCAGGAGTCCCTGTGATAAATCATTGCTTTTGATCCCCAGCACAGACAGATAAGCCACTCACAGCAGGCGGAAGTCTCGGCGTTTCTCTCCCTGCAGCAGCACCCGAAGCACTTCTTGACCACCATGTAGAAGTAGGCGAAGACCACGAAGGGGAAGGGGATGTTCAGACGGTTGCAATACTCCTGCACCAGGAAGTACCTCTGGAACTTCCAGACCTGGTCGTTGTTCTCCTGGACGGTGCCCACAGTGTAGCTGGCAGGAGGAGAGAGAAGGGCAAGCCTCAGCCTTCCACGTGCCTCCTCACCTCACTGGCAAGCACAGTGACATTGATAACGAGGTATTCCTGGGACAGCCTGAGTCCAGGGTAGGAGGGAGGAGCCACACGGAGCCCAGAGCCAGGACAACTCAGTGCCGGGCACGCTTCCATTCATGCTGGGCCAGAATTGTGTCTGGCTTTTGGGCTTTGAGGTTTGGGGTTTTTGTTTTTATCACACACACAAAAAGGTTGTCCGCTGAACTTGTAAAAAATGTTTTACTTCAAGACCTTTTAAGGATTCCCTTTTTCTGTTAGTCTGTTACTGTGTTAGCCACAAAGAGGCCAAAAGTGTCGACTTTCTTAGGGACAATTTGCCCCTCATACATTGCTAACGGGAGTTTAATTGTAAATAATCCGCGAAGGAAGTTTGTTAATATCTATCAAGGGCCTTAGAAATGTTCAGTCCTAGGGGGATAGGAGAAGAATAAATGAAACAAGATGGGATTGGGAGGGAGACAAACCATAAGTGACTCTTAATCTGACAAAACAAACTGAGGGTTGCTGGGGGGAGGAGGGGCAGGAAAAGGGGGGTGGGGTTATGGACATTGGGGAGGGCATGTGCTATGGTGAGTGCTGTGAAGTGTGTAAACCTGGCGATTCACAGACCTGTACCCCTGGGGATAAAAATACATTATATGTTTATAAAAAAATAAAAAATTTTAAAAAAAGAAAGAAATGTTCAGTCCTTGGATCCAACGACTTTACTTCTGGAAATCTAAGACTAAGGAAATACTGAGAAAAAAAAATATGTGTATATATGGATATACACACAGCTGTCTGTCACAGTCCTGAAAGTAACAGCTGCCCCTAGCTCCCGCCTCAACAGAATGAGACAACAGAAACGCTCAATATTAAGAAAATATATCACTCATTATGGTTAATCAATAGGGCTGCATTACACAGCCATTAAAAATTATGATTATGGGGCGCCTGTGTGGCTCAGTGGGTTAAGCCGCTGCCTTCGGCTCAGGTCATGGTCCTGGGGTCCTGGGATCGAGTCCCACATAGGGCTCTCTGCTCAGCGGGGAACCTGCTTCCCTCTCTCTCTCTGCCTGCCTTTCTGTCTACTTGTGATCTCTCTGGCAAATAAATAAGTAAAATCTTTAAAAAAAATTATGATTATGAATAATTTTTATACTTTGGGTAAATGCTTCTGATACATGTTAAGTGAAATAACTAGGCTGAATCTCATACTTACAACGTAATCTCAGTACATAATTTTTTTTTCTAAGTCACGGGGAGAAATAAATCCATCATTACCAGTGGTCAACCCTGACACACATCATGAACGCTGTTTATGCTCTGTAGTCTGCTTCCTAAGCGTTACACAATGGACATGACTTATATAATTGAAAAAAGTGTCCATTGATCAGAAAAATGTCTGATTGTGCCATTGATTTATCGGTTACAAATCAAATCCACTATAGCATAGCTAATGCTCATCGTGTACCAGACATTGTTCCAAGCAGCCTACTTATGTTAATGATGTCATCTGCAAAAAATTCTCTAGAGGATGTAAGTCCTATCATCACCTACGATGAACAGATCAGGACACTGAGGCATAGCCAGCAAATACTGTCTGAGTCTCCCAACTAGAAAATGATGAAGCCAGGACCTGGACCCTGCAATCCAGTCCAGCATCTGATTGCCTCGCTGCCTTGCAGACCAGACCTTGAAATGTTTTGAGCTACGCTCTATTTCCAAAGGATTCAGTTCGACTACTTAATTAAAGAAAACGATGAAGCATTTTACCATTTGTGAATTTCAACCATCCAAGATACTTTCATTGCTGATGTCAAATCACCCCTTCGAGAGCCAAAGAAGGAGCAATCAACATTTGAAATCTCCTCTAAGCAAATCCTGACCGGGGATGCATTCAATTCTCCCAAATCTGGGCAAAAACGTCACAGACCAAACCTGAATGAGGTGACCACGTAGAGAAGCTGGATCCATTTGTCGTGAGACCTCATTCTTGCCCCATGGTACATTACGATCTAAGACTTAAATATCTTTAACAAGGAAAGATCATACACACAAGCAAAACACTAACCTACACACATCACCATTATGACTCTGCTTACAAGCTTGGCTTTGCTTGTGTGGGTGTTTACTGATGAATGGGACACCCCAGATCCTGGGTTCTGGGAGGACGGGTGTTAGCAGCCAGTGTCCCTTCGATGCCTAAAACTCAGCCCCAGGGTACAGTCTTTGCAGGGAGGGAATTAACGTTTCTTGAACATCCATTGCACCTAAGTGCCTACACTAGACATGCAGAATGGTTGCTGGACTGATTTTCATGTCAGTTCTATGTGGCAGATTTTTTTAGGCGAAAAAAACAGGACTATAAGTACAAGAGTAGCAGAGTGAATCTAGCAATGAGCCTGCAGTGTCTTCCAAATGTAGGTCAGGTTGCTTTGAGCCTAATTCCAACATCTTTGTCTGTCCTCGCTAGTCCCCCCTGGTTCTGCCTGCAAAGGATACTGTAGGTCCCTCACTGTAATGGGGACAGTGGTGGACACACCCCAGATTCATTAAGTCCGGGCTAAGAACTTGCCAGAAATCAGTCTATTACTTTGCAACAGAACAAGTGTCACCATTCAAATTACTGTCTCTGGGAGTATCTTAAATTACTAACATATCTAGTTAAAAATGATATCTACCGACTGCCTCTTCCATGCCTACAACACAATAGCCAACACAAAAAAGCAACAGCATCCATTTTAACACATCAAATGTTGTTCTCTGAGGTTCCACCCAGAAGGAATTAACAGTTCCTATTGAAGGGGGGGAGAGTTAGCATGCTAAGAATAGGGAAAGCTGACCTGTCCACCCGGTGGGCCTCCCTCCCTTCCTTGGGAGCTCAGCGTGGCACTACGGCCAAGAAGAGTTCCAGTGGAAAGAAATTTGCATCTTGGCTTAACTGATCACTCAGAGGCACTGAAAACATCTCATGTCTTCCAAGTCATCTGGAAAAGGGATTGGAAAACTGGGACCGGGGGCCAACTCCAACCTTCCCCACAGTTTTGCAGGGATGGTCAGCTTAGAATGGCCTTTCCAAAGCAGAAAGGTGGGGATAGCTGCTTGGCATATAGCCAAAGCAAGAACCCTAACTGGCCCTCACAGAAAAAGTCACCAGCCAATCTCCAGTCTAGAATGGATTGGGGCCAATGCCTGCAAACTAAGGCATTCATCTGTAGCATTTCTAGGCTGAAAAGCTTTGCCTCCCATCATTGCTCTGAGTGTCCCTCAGGACAACCCAGTGGCCTCCTGTTGGAAACTCCACTTCACCTGCATCTCTGGGCACAAGTGGATCTAGTGAGCTGCCTTCCTTTCCTGGGGAAACTGTAAAAACCCTTATCCACATCCCAGGGGCTGAGAGTGAGCTAGCTGATTACAGGACATTAATACCTCAAAGCCGCTTTGCATAAGTTACACATTTCTGGGGCTGGCCATGCTGAGGTTTAATTATACTATGGCCCACCTTCCCCATATGATAACAGCTTCTAAATCATTCTCTCTTTTCCCCCCCAAATTAGTTCTGGACTCAGCCAAAGACACATGAGTGTTCCCCAGGGAAGACTGATAATTGAGCACTGCCTCGAACTGCTTTGTTAAAATCATTTTTACGTTCTTTAGACACTGTCTTCCATTTCTGCAGAGGAAAGGCAGCATTCTGATGCCAATACACACCCACCCCCCCTCAGCAAACCCAAATGTCCAGAGCAGCTCTGAGATCATCTCTCCAAACAGGCTCTGGGAGTCTCCCTGCCAGCCCCTGTCCATCCAGAGTCTTCCCTGAGATGAATGACACAGTGTCCCCTCTGACCCTACAACTGCAATGATATCTTGTGCCCTCTGCCACCCAGCTGGTGGAAGATGTGCAGTGATGACTGAGTTTGGTTCCCTAAAACCACCTGAGCTCCCTCCTCTGAGCAGGACAGGAGGAGGCAGGAGCCCCTCAAGGGACACGCAGTTTCAGAAATTTGCTGACACTGAGAATGTTACCAAGAGATAACAAATGTTCAGGACTCAGATAGCCTTGAACGTAAATGAAATCCAGCAGTACGTTCAAAGAATAATATGCCATGACCAAAGAACAGAGGATGACTAAGTATTAAGATCATTTATATAATTCATCATTTTCATAATACATCATAGATCAAAAGGAAAAACGTTATTTCGATAGTTGCTAGAAAGTCTTCTGGCAAATTCAACATCCATTTCTGATTAGGAAAAAAGAAAGAAGTAGGAGAAAAAGAAAGGAGGTTAATAAATAAGAAATATGAGGAAATGTCCATGACACAATAAGAAAAAAAAAGGAGGGGAAAAAAGAATTTAGCAAGGAGACATGTTCCAAAATAAATAAGCAAAACTTTAATGGCTTCCTACATATCAAAAATTACTTGTTGAAGAAAATAGAAAAAAATATTTTTCTCACAATCACAAATGGTTAGGAAAAAATGTAATAAAAAATCTTCCAGCTCTGTAGGAATAAAATCATTAAACATCACCCGCAAACTATGTACATTTGAGTAAATGGAGAATCACACCATTTTTTTCTGGATGGTAAGATACCATTTTTTAAAGGTTCCAGCTTCCCCTAAATGATTCTGCAAAGTTCACATCATTACAATAAAATTCACAAGACTTTTTTTTTCTGGGAAAGTAAAAAGGATTTGAGAAGATAAGATTTAGACGCTTCCATATTAAATATTTGAGAAAATCCAAAAGAAGTTTTGCATCAGAATAATGAGAGGAACTTGTACAACAGATGTGAAAATAATTTTTTTAAAGTCAGTAATTAAAGCCACTTGGTAGTAAAAACCAAAATAGACTAATCAACAGAACAGAATGTCAAGTCTGAAAAAAAAATCACAATGGAAAAGTAGTTGTTAAAACAATGGCAGAATTTTAGAATAAACTGAAAGACGAGAGAGTTGCCGGCTAGATTTCAATCAGAAAACACCTCCTGTAAGCTTTTCACAGATTTCATACGTTTTCTATCTGTTCCTCCTTTCCCGACACACCAGCAATATCCGGCCAGAGCTGCCCTGTGGCCCTGGGGACCCTGACTTCTGCATCCTCCCACTGCCCCATCGTGCACATCCTGATTCCCCTCTCATTACATGGCATCAAAAAGCAGGCACAACGTCTGTAACTCTTACACACAGTAAAAGACAACATGCAATTTCACTGCACTGAGTTTTAAAGTGCTAACTAGGGTTAGTATTTTGCTATCAGCCTAATACAATGAAGACCATACCTTGTACCTGTGTAAAGACCCATGAGATCTCCCTTCAGCTGCAAGAAAATGTCCAGCTTCCTTAACATGGCATAAAAAGCATCCTGCAACCTAGCCCCTGCCTACCTTTCCACCTTCCTCAGTGGCTGATTCTCCCCAGACTAGCTTTATCTCTCCCATGCTTCACCCTCCCACTCTCACCCCCAACCCCAGGCCGGGCTCCAGGCTCTGGGCTCCCAGCAAGGGATCCTCAAAGCAAATGTCCCCTCTGCTTGGGGCTGCTCACTCTAGCCCTGTCCCCAATGTTCTGTCTTGCTTCCTAACCTCCCGCTGTGCTCCACAGTCCCTGTGACATTTTTCAGTGCTACTTATATGATACTGTATTCTATTCTACTACATTGTATTGTTACACTACATTGTATTATTTATGGTATTATATGTATCTGTTTATGTGCCCATCAACTTTTTCAACAGCAGACACAACCTCTCTCTGTCTCCTACTCCTCATTTGTAAAATGATAAGGAAGCCACACCTACACGAAAATGATCGATAATTACGTGAGGGTAGCCCATGATGGGAATGTGGACAGCTGGGCCCAGGGAAGTATCAGTAAACTTGAGGTCATCTTACGACCACATTATCTGCTTTTTTTTTTTTCATCTACTTTAAAAACTCTTCTTAAGCAAGTGGAGAGGCTCCTTAGCTGGTACCAGATGGTTATTTCCTTTTCTCTATTTTTCTGTATATTCATAATGGACATATATTTTTCCAAAAGTTAAAACGTATCTGGGTCCCAGAAATAACCCTCCATCAGGGCATGTTTGACCAGTCCTCTTTGGAAGAAACGCTCAGGGATTTATCTGCAGGACACGGTGCCCACACGCATCACAGCTGTGTGTCAAGACGACCCAGTGTCATCTACTGACTTGAAGTTCACATCATGCTCTGATAAGCCACACAGGGCCTGGGATCGATAACTTTCATGCAGAATAATCACAGAGGCCTGCATCCGTTACCTCCCCCAAAGAATACCATCTGGAGAGCACTCGGTGCTGTTTTAAAACTCCCAAGTGCGCATTTACGCTCCAGTTCATAAGGTTGCCATTGGGTACAGCTATGCTGTTACATGAATATTTGGATGCGCTGCCAGGCAGGGGTCGCAGCCCAGGGCGATAGGCTCCCAAAGCCCAGTACAACGACCACCGTGATCAGAAACCATGTTCTGATGATTTAGCCCAAGGATGGGAAGGGAGTGGCTCTAGGTGCTCGTAAGTTCCCAGGATGGTGATTAACGAAGACAAAGCCCTCAGTTGAACCCAGGACTGTTCTAGACAGCGCCCCCCCCCCCCCAGGGAAGGGATGCCCCCAGATTGTCACACCTAAGTACTGAACAGAGCAACATTAAGTTACCAGGCCATGCCTGGGGTCTTGCAAGGAGGAGAGCTGCATCCAGCCTTGAGTAGGCAGTGCTGTGGCCGGAGCCATGGACTGTGGGGATGGTGACGGAGAAGGCAACCTATTCCCTCTTTCAGAAGCCCTTGCTGGTCCATTATTCACCGCTAGTACTTCTTGAATATAAGATCCAGAAGCCGGGCTCCTGAGCAATAACTGAATGATGAACTAACCATGGGAAAAGCCCTGTTCATTCCATCCATACAACCCACAAGGTCCCAGGTGCTGAGATAGGCCCAATCTCCATCCTCTAGAATGTACCATCCAGAAGGACAGAAGGTTGTCACTGCACAAGGGGGTGCAAGGAGTCTCTACACAAAGTGGGGAGGGTATCAGGGACCCCTCAGGCAAAGGACGATGCAGAGTTCCTTAAAAGGCCAGTGGGACTAGGGCAAGAGACCGCCAAAATGGAGCCAAGTAATCCCAGCTGAGGGACCAGAACTTGCAGACGTCTGGGTCAGCCTTGGGGAAAAGCTGAAGAGCCTGAAATTTACCCTGAAAGCTATGGGGAAATACTGAAATCCTTCCAGAATTTTAAGTAGAGCAGTGCCATTTCAGAAACATGACAGTGTAGAGGCTGGGCTGGGGGAGGGCTTCTTTGTACACTGGAAAACCAGATGGCTACTCCCTGCTCAGCCTGACAGGCAGGTGACATCCCCAGAGGCACGTGCTCCCACCCAGCCCTGTGCAAAGGGAGGCCATTGCCCCTCGTGTGCAATCCTTGTGTCTTTCAGGAGCCCAGGGCTCTACGGGACAGTGGTCTTTTTCTTATTTTTCTTCTGAATTCTGAAAGCAACATACAATCACTGTAACAAGTGAAAATACATACTTGATTCTTTTCATTTATTTTTTACTGGAAGGAGATGAGATTATACCATAAAAATTAGCCTGCAATTTTCCTTTTATATTTAACAAAATATCATCCTTTCAAGTCAGTAAATAGAGGTCTACCTTTTGTGAGACCTGCACAAAACTCGGTCATCTATAACAAGTTTTATTTGACCATCACCCGATCAACAGGCATCAAACAATGATCCAACAAGCATCCTTGTATATACGTCCTTAGAATAGAATCCCAGATATAAGAGAATTAAGTCAAAGATTTGTATGTTTTTTCTCCTAATAACTCTTTTCATATCACCTCCCACAGACCTAGAGGCAATTCCCATGGCCAGCAGCAACACCCATTTCCCAGCCTCATCCCCAACACAAATGGCTTTTTAAAATTTCTGCTCATCTGATGGGTCCTAGAACAGCATCTTGTTGGTTTCATTGGGCCCTTCCCATCAACAAGATGGAGCCCCTTTTCATGTGATTTTCGCCATTTGAATTTTTCTTCTCCGAATGGCACTTCCTCCACCAAATTTCTATTGTGTCTTCTCTTTGCTACCAATATGCAGAAGCTCTTTCTACATTAAGAACCAAAACTCTTTGGCCACCGCACATTTCTGCCATTCTATCACTTATCACAGGACTTCATCCTAACAAACCTTTACTTTCAACACTTGCTTTACAAAATCAAAAGTGATTATCTTGTCTTTCCTAGTTTCTTGGTTTCTGATTCTGACTGTTTCTCTTCCACCTCAAGGTTGAACAAGGATATTTCGTTGCTAAATTGTCTGTCTGCGCTGGGGTCACATACTCAAAATCACTACCTACCTTAAAGCAACAACATACTATGGTTCTCACACTTTAACTACAACTGGAGCCCCTGGAAACCCTCTGAAAAAAAGATGAAAGGAAAAGAAAAATCATGATTTTCTAAAAGTCATAAGGAGAGCTACCAAAGGCAATACAAATTTTTTAGAGCCACCATCGTATCTCCCTCCACCTCATCAGACATGAGCCCCGAAAGAAAGTCACTCTTCTGACTCTGCTCTTGTGATCTGTATTTAAACTGAAAAGCATCAGGCACCTGGATGGTTCAGTTGGTTAAGTGCCTGCTTTGGGCTCAGATTGTGATCCCGGTATCCTGGGATCAAGTCCTGCATCAGGCTCCATGATCAGTGGGGAGCCTGCTTCTCCCACTCCCTCTGCCCCTCCCCTCAGCTCACACTCTCTCTCTCTCACTCTCTCTCACTTACTCTCTTGCTTTGTCTCAAATAAATAATTAATACCTTTAAAAAAATTTTAAAAAGAAAGCTGAAAAACTTCAAAGCAGCAACTAACTAGAGGCTGAGTCCTTTAAACCCTAGAATCCATGCCAGAGTCCATAGCAAACAAGGATGTTGGGGAGGAGCTGCACCGCACCAGCACCACGCCCACATCCTGGCACTCAGGGAGATGGCTGAATGCATGCTAGACCTACATGGTCTGAATGTGCTAACTATGCTGACTACAGGTACCTGGCTGTAATGTCATACAAGCTTACAGCACAGCAAATAGGGACATAACTGTATTTTTATTATAGTCCCTTTAAGACTGCCCCTGCCTCCAGACCTGCAGTCCCCTAAGCACTAACACAAGTTGCGCAAGGGTGGACCTTCATGGCCTTGCTCCTGGTTCCTCCAGCCCCAGCTGGCACACGGTCTGCCCACCATGAACACCCAAGAAACTCATGACTGAGCACGTACCCAAACATGGCAACGAGCAGGTTGACCAGCAAGATGTTAGTGGAGAGCATGTAGATGCACACCAGGGGGATGGTGATCCACTCGGGGAAACGAGGCAGGTTGTGCTCATCCAGCTCCACACATAGGGGCTTGGACTCATTCCCAGTGAAGGTGCAGTGGGAAAAGTCATACGTGGTACCTGAGGATGTAGAGACCAAAAGGCAAGGAGAGGACCCTCTGGAGGGAACAGTACCACAGCGCCCCAGGGTGGGGGCGGGGGGCACATGACAATGATCAGGTAATGAGGACGGCCTATGGTGGTGGGAATGGTAGAAAGTGTTCTGGTTGCACAGACACTGAGGAGATAAAAGCAACAAAACCACCTGATGAACTGGAGATGGGGAATGAAATCAGAGGAGATGTCAAGAACAGGATTTGCACAACCGCGTGAACGGTAGTGAATGCGGACTTTGGAGAAAGTCCAAATCCTCACACATGACTAAAGCCACTGGGGAAGGTGCTGTCCCGAGGACAAAATGAGCTCCCTTAGGTAAAATGGTAACTACAGCTACATAAGGGAAATAACACTAACAATGTGCCTTCCCATCAGAGCACAGGAAAAGAGCTTAGGTCTTGGAAGAGGCTGCAGCAGAAGAGGCCAGGACAGCCTGAGGCCACAAGGATAATGGATAAAACACCAGGGAGCTCAGAAATGCCACCAGTAGGGCAGGGGAAACATCAGGATCATCGTGTCCCGGCAGGACAGAACATGACAAGCCCAGGCTCTCGTCAGCATCATAAAGATGCTTTAGACAGCTTGTTCAAGACACACACTGGTCTGCACATGCCCCGCACTTTCCTCACTTAAACCAGGCGTGAGCACGTTAATGCCATCTGTGCTGCCACTCTCCTGCCTCTGAAAGATGCTGGGCAGAGGCTGAGGCCAGAAGTTGAGATTGCAGGTTCCTGGGCAAAATTTTCAATATTAATGGGCACCCAGTTATTTAAGAGAGGACAACTCACAACACCCATTTCTGCACTAATGAGGTTCATTGCTGTCCATGGCCACATCGCTGTTGAAAACATAAGAAACGCTATGTTCAAGAAGTTTCAAAATTGCAGACTAACGTTGTTGGACACATTGGCAAGGTGGACGTAAAAATCCAACTCAGACACAAAGGTTGAGAGGGTCAGCGTTCAGTCCCTGGTATTGGCCCAACTCCTGCTCTGGGTCAGAGCAGGGAGCGCTGGGGGCTGGTTCTGGAAGCAACCACCTGCTCCCAGATGTTCCCTCCCAGGCCAGGTCAGGCTCACCATCCACGTCACTGGGCACCTGGCCAAACATGGCCAGATAGGGCTCGTAGATAACTGAGCGGAATATCCACCTCCAGCGATGCTCATTTTGCCTGAGGATCCCTTGCCTGGCCACGCCAAAGGCCACCATCCACACGGCAAAGAGGAACAGGAAGAAGAACACATCGATCAGCTGTCGAGGGAGGACACAAGAACAGAGTCAGGTCTGTGCCCCAGGGGGCTCATCTGCTCATTTGACTACAGGGAAGGGTGGAGGTTCTAGTCACCCAGTGTGATTTCAAAAATGACCATTGCCACCCTGGGGTCTTGGGACATCTATCTCCCAGAATTAAAACTGATGCATTTTTGTTTGTAGATCTCCAAACCAACTCAGGACCAGAGATTTTCTGGATAAGAAACTGGCTTGAGAGCAAAAGAGGCACCCACCTCAGAGTACCTGCCCTTCTCTACCTCTTCGCATGCTCACATTCTTGAAATCCCTACATTGTGTCTTCAGTGCTTTTTTAAGGAAAATAAAGACTGTCTTTAAAAGAATGCACAGTTTTCATTTTTTTAACTTTTTGCACACACAGCATGACTTCATGGTGACTTGATGCCTCAGATATGCTTTGAATTAAAAACCACAAACTCAAAAGAACCTCAATGTTGGAAAGCAACCTCCAGATGAGCTAATCCAAACGCCCATCTGATTTAAAGACAGAAGCACGGGAGGTTTGGGTCATCTGGAAAACAAGCTTAGGAAACCAGCATCGTCAGTGTGTAATTATCTTTCTGTTGGACGTCCCTATGGAACAGCACTGGTAATGCTGATCCTACATCTAAACCACATGTTTATAGAACTGAAGCCCTAATCCATTGCACACCTCCAGACAAACATATTAACCTCCATGGTCCCCATCTATAAATGGCTATAACCATCCCTATTCTGTCTATGTTCTTACTGAGCTGTGACTCAGTTTGACTCATGTGACTCAAATGAAAGCACCTGGTAAAGAGTAAAATCCAAACAGATACCTTTCTTAGCAATGCACTTAACTAACCATTTGCTCCTAGTAGTCATCTTCTGTTAAATTTCAAGCTGAGAGAGGCCCCTGATTGAAAAACACATCAAGGAAAGCAAACCTTACCAATTGTGACATGTCTATGGGTAAAACCCTTCTACCAACAACAGAAGGAACTCTGGGTCTAGCAAGCAGAATGGCAACCACAATGTTCTCCATTCTTACCATCCTCTGCAACATTATAATCTTGGGTCCTAAATTTCTGCTTACAGTGAAAATGTGGATCAACCTTAGAGTGAATATAATGTAATCCAGGCAAAAGATGACTCGTCCAGAATACAGAGAGGTTTTATTAGAAGGGTGGAGCCTGTGGAAGGAAGGGGAGCAGAATATGTGAGATACTAACAAAACAGTTCAAAATTTTGTGTTTTTTTTTATTTCTGTAAAGATTTTATTTTTGTCAATGTTATGTTAGTTGCCATACAGTATATCACTAGTTTTTGATGTCATGTTCCATGATTCATTGTTTGTGTATAACACCCAGAGCCCCATGCAATCCATGCCCTCCTTAATACCCATCACCATGCTAACCCATCATAACCAAACACAAAGAAACATAGTCAGGGCCCTGGGAGCTAGTGGAAACAGTCCAAGGACACCACCTGTCAGTCACTGGTCTTCTGCTCCTGTGGCCTCCAGGAGAGCAATGACAGAGCTTTCAGAGGTTCTTGCCCTTGAACCTTCATCCTCCAACACTTCTACTGCAAGAACCCAGTCACATTGCCACTGACTTCCTCACTCCCACAGCCCCTATAACGATCCCAGTCCCCATCCTTGCGCAACCTCTTGGGAAGTGGCTCCACCAGGTTTCCCCTAATGAGACGTCCCTCATTTGTACCAGATCATTTGGTTAGCTTACTCCCTGCTAATGTGTTTCTTGCAAGCCTTATATGCCTTCTACTTGGAATTCTCTAGAAATCAGGTGGTTCAAATGCTGAACCCAAGCAGAAAGGAAAATTATTGGAGGGGGAAATTGAGTTTTTACTCACTGCAAATTGCAGCATGAGCATGGGTAGGCACATATATGAAGAGTCAGGCTTCTCTGCCAGAGGACACCATGCATAGAGCTCAGGTATGACCATGAACGTCACCTTGAAGCTACCTGGGGAAGGTAGGCCTGAGGGAGGTGGGCATAGGCAATGCAAGCCATGGTTTGGGTGTGTCCCAATTTCTCTACCATGGGAAGTACACATTGCTTTTCAACAGTGATTCTAGATTGGTTTTTCTCACCCTATACTCTGGCTTTGGGAGACATTCTCCATAGCCAGCATCCAAGCAGAAGCACATTTTCAAAGATTGTATGGCTCTCCTCAATGTCTAATCATCTCTCACAGATTCTGTATGCACCAAGTATAGATCTGTATGCATTTCAAGCATAAATCACCAGGAGAGAGAAGAGAAGTGATTCAACTTTATGCCAGCCAAGCTGTCTCTCGAAGAGGCTGAGACAATGGCGTTTGCAATAATCTCAAACTGGGAGCAGAAGGGAAACAGACTCATCTTGGACTTGAAATATCAAAGACCTCTTCTTCACCTACCCACCTAAGGAAATCCTAAAGCACTTGAAACTGGGAAAGGTCTACTTACCGAAATACAATGCCTGCTATGAAGTAGAAAAGCCCAAGAGTGTCCATGACATTCCACAGGTCAGTAAAATAATTCACCCCATTCATGTACCACTGCAGCACAGAAAGGGACAGAGAGAGAGCATCAGCAGCTGGGAAACATCAATTGCTTCCAGATTTCTTTTTTAAATGTTCACACATTTTTTTCCCGGATCCTTTTTGAGCCAACAGTATGCCCTACCTCATACCCGGTGATATTCCAGGGGGATTGGAAAGTAGGTTGCATGCTTGCTGTTCTGTTATGCATGTGTTGCTGACAAAGTCAGAAAAGGGACACAGGCATCCTTACTGTTCTTTAAAGATGAACCACAGACAGTGGGCCCAACCTGTGTGGGCAAATGTGGAATACCCAGGCTACGTGATACGGTGGTGTAAGCTGTGCACTCCACAACTCTAGAGTGTATTATTCATACTGTTGTCATCATAGATTTGTATATTTATCATAAATACTTTTTGGCGTGTGGCAATAAAACATCTTGATAAAAAGATTTTTTTTAATTTTAATTTTTAATTTTTTTTTTTAATTTGCACACAGGGGTTGTGTGCTTCACCTGTGTGGGCAGATGTTTACAGAAATGACTGACAGGAATAGTGTGCATCAGTGATCCTTCCATCATTTGTGCATATTGGCATGATTTCTCAGAAGAAGGCATGTCAGGAGATAAACAGAGAAAGGGCAATCCAGTAGAAGACCACATCTAGACAGCCTCTTGGTAATCTGTCTTCTGGGTCTGGGGACCTCTGACCCTCTTGTTCATCTGTCCATTTACTGAGAGCCCACAGGATTCCAAACACCTGTGCTGGACTCCTGGCACCCTGGACCTCAGATTAAGTACAACACAAATTCTCAAGGAAGCTATCGGCCCTGGGGCAAAGGTAGTTATTAGACATCCTTAAAATGAAACGTGGTCAGGACTGGAGGGAAGGTAGGACAAAACCCAAGGGAGCTCAGGTAAGGAAACCAGCATATTGCCTTGTGAGAGGCACGAAACCAATGCCAAGGAAGTGTCATCAACTCAATTCTTTTGATTTCACTAAATGAGCTCACCACTATGGATCTATCTGATACTCAGATAGCACGTTTCCTATGCTTTCCCCAAAAATAAAGCATAGGGAAACAAAAGCTAAGGAACTTGCCCAAGGCAGACAGCCAGCAAGTGGCAGGCTCATGGGTTCTGGGTCTCAGAGAGTTTCATCTTGTCAGCATCCCGCTGCTTTACTACAACCCACAGAAATCCTATAGCTTTAAACTTAGAAGGGATTCAGGAAACATCATCCACTTCTCAAGGAGTATTTCCTTTTCTTCATTTATAAATGCAAATAGCAGCTTTGGTAGACAAACGTGGTGAGGGCCTTATGCAATCAAGCACTAAGGAAATAAAATCTCCCAGCCCCAAGGCGACCACACTTCTCTGTGGGATGGCTGAATGGGTGGGTCCCGAAACCGAGTCAGCACACCTCAGCATCCACTGAGGTGGTCCGCAGTCTCGCGGATTACCCACCAAGAACCATCTGCAAAATGAGAGCGGGTGGGACAGGCCCTACCTTCCACCTGTTCCCTCTAAAACCCTGGTCTGGGAGGCAGATAAGTACAGGGCAAGCAGCAGCCCCAGCCCAGCTCGGCCTCTCAGAATCCTGGCCTGAGAGTTGGGAAAAACCCTAAATAGATCAGTTCTGGAGCTTGGAAGCACCGCTGCAGTGAGAAAGCACTTTTTTTTTTTAAATGAATAGAAGCCTTTTTTATGAATGGAATGACAGAGATGGGCTATATTCATAAAATACAAGAAAATGATCTCACCATATCTTTCAGGATTTGGGGATTCAATGAGCCTTAAGACTGAACAGCACTTTCCACAAAGGGATAGTGGAACTTGTCTCCTGTTACATAAATATCCACAACTTGATTACTGGATATTTGTACTTATGGACTGCCTTGGTTGAAAATTTCAACTTAGTTTATTACATCTGCCCCCAGGGAAGGAAACATTAGGAGAGTATTCTTTGCGACACCCAGACATAACCTAAAACAGGTAACAATCTGTTCAGGTCTCTTTTTCTCCTGACAAGTGCGAGTTACGTTCATTAAGATAGCGCCAGGTCAGCAGGGGAAAGCAAACTGAGGATTCTAGCCACTGGAGCCTGCAGCCAGAAGAGAAACAGCGACCCCGAGCGTCAGACTCCTTGAAGGAGGAGAATCTTGGAGGCCTTGTCCCGCAGCCCGGCTCACAGACTGCAGGATCAGCTCTCCCAGAGCAGAGCTGGGCTTGGGTCCCCTCTCCCAGCCCTCAGCCCAAGGTGCTCCCATATCATCGCCTTGATATACAGGACTGCTAAATTAAACTGGTCTGTTTAAAATGATGTTTAAAGAAAAGAGAAGAAACATTTGCCTAAAGCTATATGCCTGCATTATCACCCTCCCCATCACACATCTCCCTTTGTAAATGTAGACAGACTAGAGAGACTCAGCCAGAATATGTGGGCCTCACCTCCACCTGGCAGGCCTCCGGGAATGATTGGGAAGTGCATTATCTTACCCAGGCACCTCTGCATCTCACTTCCCTCCCCAGGATTCCTGCCCATCAGCCCACTGGTCACTCTACTCAATGTCCCTGCTCTGTGCAACACTGAACACTGCACCTGGACAACACTGCACACTGCACCTGGACAACTCTGCGTACTGCACCTAGGCAGCACCACACACTGCACCTGGGCAGCACCACACACTGCACCTGGACAACACTGAACACTGCACCTGTACAACACTACACACTGCACCTGGGCAGCACCACACACTGCACCTGGATAACACCACACTGCACCTGGACAACACTTCACACGGCACCTGGACAGCACTGCACACTGCACCTGGGCAACACCACACACTGCACCTGGGCAGCACTGCACACGGCACCTGGACAACACTGCACATGGCACCTGGACAACACTGCACACAGCTCCTGGGCAACATTTCACACTGTCTGCCCAGGGTCCTTCTCCAAACAACATACACTTGTCCTGAATCTCCTTTGAATAAATGACTTAGTAGTCAAATGTAACACAACATTGTATGGAGATGCTTGTGACCTAAGACTTCAAAGTTCACTCTTTCAAATCCTCTAGGCCAACGTCCCAGTAAACATACAACTCATTGTGCAGTGCTGTTCTCTCCTTGGAAACTCCCAGAAATGACCCTGCCGACCCTCATTAACTGGGAGAAAGCTACATAAGGACAGAGATATTTGTGTGTTTGGCTCATTGCTGTATCGCCAGTGTCTAGAACAGTGCCTGGCACCAAGTAGGTACTCAATAAATAATTAAAAGGAATGCGGGAATGAAGTGTTTGTCTTATGCCAAGACATCTCCCTGCATCTTCCATCCAGGCCAAGCTCTGTCCTCTAAAGCAACCCAGAAAAAGTCCTGTCCCCAGATCTCCTGACTTCTTTCTATGCCTGGAGGAACCAAACAACACCTGGACTTTCACAGGGTCAGTCCCAAGACTCATGGAGAAATCCCTGGGAGCATAAATGAGGAGGGGGAAAAGCAAGAAAGGAATTTTTTTTCACCACCCATTGCAGGAAGCAACCACCAAGAGCAGCGTCAGCTCCAAAGGATACCTCGAGCCCCTTCCCACATCTCCCTTGCTCTGGCCTCAAAAGCCACCATCATGGCTCTCTCCATGCTCCCAGTCACAGCACAGCTCTGGGACTGAATTAGGAAGACCCTGGCTCATCAGCTCTTTTCTTAAAAAACATACACACACCTGCCAGAAGTACATCAACACCCTCCCTTGTGCCAGCCCCGAAGGGTCAAATATGAGTAAGAAATAAACATCTGCATTAGGCCATTTCCATGCCACTCAGTACTGGAAAACAGCAGCATATGCGTGAGGAGCTGGAGAAATGCAAAAGGACCACCCAGAGGAGCTGGTTCTGGACTAGACCCACAAGGCTGCCACATAAGGCATCGAGGCTTCCTGCTCCTTGCAATCAACTCGCACGGTAGGGAGATGCCCATTTAGGAATGAGGAACCAAAAGATCAAAGAAATTAAGTAAGTTATCACCATACTGTCTATGTGCAATTTCTGCTAGCTTTTTTGTGCCCAGCGCCATTCCCTCTTTTTCTCTCAGTCTCTCTCCCTGCTTATTTACAAGTACCCATGACTTCTTTCTGCCCTGGGCTATGACTTCACTGTTCTGCGATCCTACCCAGTGACTGCATTAAGGCATCCGGCTGGTCACCTGGTGTGAAGAACCCAGAACCATGGGGTGTGTTGCTCAAGTCTCCACAAACTCCATGCCTCTCCTGGCACCCTGCACTGCTCCCCGGAACGTGAACCAAAGCCCACAGAGCTCAGGGACACATGTGTGACTCAAACCACCAGGGGCCCCTCAGAGTCCCACATGACCTCCTGGGGGACCCCTCCAGCTCCACCTGCTTCCACAGGCCCAGCAAGGCTCTGGAAGCAGCCTCGCCACAGGATGGACACTTCAGCGGAAAGAAGCCCCCCATCCCCTAGTCCACAGAGAACGGAGCTCCACCCCCTCCAGTTCGACAAAGCCTGCAACCTCACCATTTACCCCTTCCTCTGCAAAACCTGCACTGGGAATGCTGTTCTTTTCTCTTTGCATCTTTGGGAGTGGAGGACAAGGAGGAAGGTACGACCTCAGAACCCAGCCACACCAGGTTAGGAGAAGGGAACACACATGACCTCGTGCACAGACAGTTCCTGCGATGGCATTCAGGAGAGTCCCAGTAGAAAGGGTGCTGTTCCCTTACTTCCTCACATTGGCCTGGGCCCATTCCTGCTTTAAATGTTGAATATCCTTCCATCTTTTCTTCTCTCCAGCATGATATTTTCACCCCTTGGCTGCTGACACACAGCAAATCAAAGGAGAACTGGCAAAAGATGACAGCCAGGAGCGAAATAAGTCAAGCAGAGAGAGTCAAGTATCATATGGTCTCACTTATTTGTGGAGCATAACAAATAACATGGAGGACATGGGGAGATGGAGAGGAGAGGGAGTTGAGGGAAACTGGAAGGGGAGATGAACCATGAGAGACTATGGACTCTGAAAAACAACCAGAGGGTTTTGAAGGGGCGGGGGGGTGGGAGGTTGAGGAACCAAGTGGTGGGTAATAGGGAGGGCACGTACTGCAGGGAGCACTGGGTGTGATGCCAAAACAATGAACACTGTTATGCTGTAAATAAACAAACAAACAAACAAACAAACAAAAAAGATGACAGCCAGAAGAAAGAGACTGTATGGAAGGGTTATGGGGCGAACTGCACCCCCCAAAATTCATACATTGGGTCTCAACCCCCATATGTCCAGATAGAGCTGTGACCTCACGAGCCAGACGTGGGGTCCTCAAGAGGCTGATGGGAGGTCACAGAATCCTCCACCTATCAGCAGGGTCCTGCCCTGAGGGACAGTTGCTAGAGACAGAAAGCCCGTATGTGTCCATGCTCAGCACTGACTTGTGTCATTTGTCTTGTTCTTCCTCCACCTCTACGCCATCTCTATCCCCCATCTGCACCTTCTTGGCAGGGAAAGGCAGATGCAGGGCACTGGTGCCAGGACTCCTCCCAGGCCCCCTGACTATCGCACATATTGATAATCAATCAAGACACTCTCCTGCTGAGAACAGAAAAAAATCAGAACCATCCTCAATCCACAGCCCCTGAAAGCCCCAAAAAAAAAAAAAAAAAAAAAAAAAGTCTATCAGACTTGGCATGATAGTTGAAAGCAATGTAGGATTCCTACACTAGGCGGCGACTCTGTGAGGTCAAGTACAGAATTCCGTGCCTCCCCCACCCAAATTTCTCATAACACCTGTCACAGTATCATGTAAACATCAGCAACAGGTATGATGTTAGATTTGGGCTCAGGAGGGACAACAAAAGTGACTGTAACAGCAGTGCTCAAATAATCACTGAGTCCGAAAAGCTTTTCTGGGATGACTTTTCATAACGCTCTAGGGGCAGCATCATCCTTCACTCTCAACATTTATCCCTCTAACAGTGACTAACTGAGCACCTGCTATGTGCCAGGACTGGGCTAAAGTTTTAGGTTCAATGGCAGGGAGAGGCTGCCAAAAAAGCAGATCCCAAAGAAACTGCAGAAAAGCACCATGAATAATTCACACACACTCCCTGAAATCCACAGGGACTTTTATGACTTTCCAACACTGTCACTCTGACACACTGGGCATTAAGATGCTCTTAGCTTGAAAGTGCCCCCCCACCCCAGCTCCCCTGCCTCCCCTTGTGATGGTAATGGCAGGAGTGGGTTACAGTCCAAGGTCGATCTTCTCTTTGAACACATTCCCAATTCTGAAGTAATTCATTTCCATCAATTAACATTAATCAGCAAGGAGCGAGCTTGGTGCTAAGAAACCTCACTAGAGTGCTAAGATGTTGAAAATGCATCATTTACTTTAGAAAAATCATGACTTTGGAGCTTCAGAAGCAACTTCTGTTCCTCATTGGCTCTAGGGAGATGCCACCTGCTGAGGAAAGAAGGAGGTGTCTTACGTGGGAACTGTCCTACCTGTCTTACTTCATCACAGAACAGGACAAAGACCAGTGCGTAGAGGACCAGCTCGGGGGAGTGTGGAACGGAGTGAAAATCCATGAGCAGCACATAGGCAAAGAGCAGGAGGAAGGCAATGTAGAAGACCACATTCCAGGCAAAGACCACAAACGGGGAGGTGAAGAAGGCCACATAGTACCAAAGGATCTTCTTGTGCTTGTCGATGGGCTTCTTCCTGGACCAAGAGGTGAGAACACTGTCATCGCCCTCCAGAGCATCATGTCCTGCAGGAGCTGCAGTCCTCCTCCTGAACACGGATGAATCCAGACCCATGGCCAGGGGCAGGGGAGCCAGAGCTGCCTTCTGAGACCAACCAGGCCAAAACTCAGCCCCTGACTTTCCAGGACCAACAAATCCAAGGTCTGCCTTGGATACTGAAGACATACCTCCACCGCTACCTATTTAAAAATCAAAACCAGGAAAAGCCAGAAAAGACCCCCAGGCCTACCATGTAGGGATTCTCACGAATGTCATAAATTCCAGGCTTTACAACCCTCTACATACGGGCGTGTGCGTGCGCACACGCACACACACACACACATACACACATGCACATTTACACATACAATCACGTTTCTTGGTTTCATACCTAAAGGATACAAAGCCACAGCCAACCAAGGGGATAATAAACAAACACAGGATAATCTTCCAGTTCTTGGTGTCTCGGGAAATCTCTCCATACCATTGCTTGGAAAGAAAATTCTACAGGCAGACAGAGATAAAGGACATGGGTCATTATTAATGCAATGAAATTCAGGATGGTATGCAACCTCTCTTCCCAGCCCTCGCACCCCCTCAAAATAAATAACCCTCCAAATTAAGGTCTTCTCCTTTGGTGTTAGTTACCTAACTAACTGGAGTCTGGAGTCTGGAGTTTGAGGGACTATGATAAAACCATTCACAAGTCTGTTTGATTTTCAGTCCTTTCCTAACTTGGGTTCTGTGAACTTTAAAATAGAGGTTTGTATGAGGCCAAATTCCCTAAAGCCATGAATTTTAACCACCTCTAATTCTTCTTATGTAAGTTTAAACAAGCATCTTTCTGGCTCCTTCCTCCTCGCTGATTGCAAATTCACACACCCGTCCAGTGCTACCTGCAGGAACCCAGGACTCATTGCTGGAGGCCGACAGGTGAGAGGAACAGGGCGACAGCTGGCATCTCAACATCAGCGGGAGTTGAAATGCATGAAAACGCTCTTCCCAGACCACCAATCCCGGAGAGATGGAACGGGGCCTCCCACGAAGGTGGGAATTAGAAAACTCAGGTTGCCTCCAAGACCCACACTTCATGGCAACACAAAAGGATGAGCATAGACTCGTCCACATCAAAGGAACACGCGGCTCTCAGAAACGGCCCTGTTCGTCAGAAGGCGACTGGCGTGGATGCACTGGCTGGGAGAGCTAGGCCCCACGTGCCGCACCAGACCTTCCCTCTCGCAGAAGTCGCTTCTTCCAGGGAGCCTGCCAGGCTCTGCCTAGGCTGCTGAGAACAGGCGTGCGCTTGGCTCATGAGGGGCAGCCCCAACAAAGGACAAACTGCATTTAGTGGGTCAACGCCAACTTCCTTGCTACACCAGGACAAGTTCCATGCAGTCCCAGGAAGTCTCCATGGGGTTGAGCCCTGCAGAGCACAGTGGCAACTCTTAGCACACCCTGTCTGCTTCCTTCCCTCACCGTTCTCACTGCCCCAGCGCCCACACACACTTCCTAGGCTCACCTCCAAACAAAGAATTTAAATCCTCACTTTGGGGCCTGCTTCTTGTGGAGCCAAAGACAGGTAATACCCAGCCTTCCTCACTCTTCTTTCCTGCCAAGGTGGAGGAATACATCAAGCGGTATCACTAGCCCCCAGTCATAGGAGGCTCTCTCCTAGCTGGGGTTCCACAGCCACCAGTGACACCTGACCCCAGGCAGCAGCCTGCACCCAGGAAGCCAGCTCCCTTGTCCTATGTGTCTGGTCATGAGATTTCTATGAATATTATTGAATTGGCATCTGGCTGAAACCATTGGGACTGGTAAGCTTGGACCAGATAAAGAGTCAGCCTTCCCCAGGCCCCAAGCTCTGGGGCACCAACAAAATGGGGCTTGGGGCCAAAGGAGCTGTGAGCAGAGTGTGGCCCTCCTTGGCCTCCAGCTCAGCCCTCTGGCCAACCCTGATCCCAGTGCCAGCCTCAGTTCAACACACTAATTATTGTCTGCATGGTGTAATGGGAAGTCCACAAAACAGACAATCAACATGGAACGAAATCTCAGTTCTGCTCCTTCCTAGCAATGCAATCTAGAGAATGTTCCAGAATCTCTCTGAACAACGTAGTCCTTATCAGTAAAATGAGATGACCTCCACTTCCACATATGCTCTGAAGATAAAACATGATCAGGTACATCATGTGGGTGACAGATAAGTGTCAACCCACCCACATCTTCCCACTCCTCCCCGCTTCACACCAGACCCCTCCAGCTGGGATTATGAGTGGAAAAACTCCCCTCGGCAAGCCGAGACACCAAGTGCAAACCACCGTTAGTTTAACTCAGTGGAGGAAACCTCTGGGCTAGCTTTACCCTATTTCATGTTGGTTCCTCTAGTGCCATTACTACCCATAATAACTTTAACAGGATGCACTGAAGTCGAGGGCTGGCATCTGTCACATCCTATCTCCCCAAAACCGCCCAGCAACCCTTCCTTTACAGACAAGGGAACTAAGGCTCAGAGAGCTTGTGTGCCTTGGTCCATCACCACACACATAACTGGAGACACAGTGGACTGAGCCCCAAGGGTGGGATCCAGCAACCCAGCCCCTAAGTGCGGTGCTGTACTGGGTGCTTGGTGGAAGCCCCGAGAATGCTCTTTCTCCTGCACCGTCTCTTGAAGCAGGGGTCTCTACCAAAGTCTATGTGCTGCCATCTCCTGGAACGTCCCTCAATTTTCCCTGCTTCAGTTCTTATATCAGAGGTGAAGGTCTGCTTTTAATACTCTCTTGTTCAATGCCACAAAGAGTATCTGATGCAAAGGGTCCATCTCTGGAGGTGACGTTTGGTGACTGCAGGCCGTTTACCTGGACCCCAGGCTGGGCGATGAAGTGCTGGTCCGTGGCCTCCACCGCCAGCTCTAAGCAGTTGCTTCCGCCCCAGGCTTCACAGGAGTACACCAGCAGCTGCTCCGCCAGGTCCTCATCGCTGCTATAGCACTCTGTGAACAGCTCTGCGGGGACACAGCCACCAGAGGGAGGGAAGCCAAGCCAGAGGCAGAGCTGGCAAATACACAGACTGGGCCTGCCCCGCCCCCACAACCCAGCCCTGACTTGGTGAAAAGCCTGGTTTCTAAAAGGCGTAGAGAATGCGGGCATGGCGTCATCCTCCGCTGAACAAAGGGGGTTTTGGGGACACCACGCCCAACGCAGCTCCTGATGGCTGCAGGTGTCTGTAAGTGCCCACTGAACTGAGCTGCGTGGAACACGGGGAGCCAGCCCCTTTTGTGGGGCTCAGCCCTGAGGAGAGACACAGACCCGCTGCTTCCTTTCTCAGAGCAGCTGCATCTCCCTTCATTTACATTCTCTGCCTTGTGGTGAGGGCTTTTTGCCTCATAAGGCACCATACGAAGCAACCAACCAACGAACAAGCATAAGAAACACTGACCTATTGCTTTAAAGGTGTGCTTACATTTCAAGACCTAATGCTAGAAATTGGAGTATAAATCCTCCCGGGAAATTTTTTAAAAGTCAAAATACTTGAGATCCATTTTCTGAGTTTAATCAGAAGTTAATAAAATATCTTTGAAATGTAATATATTTTAAAAAGTGATTGGACACCCTTTTGGCAACACAGAGAAGCCAAGCACACGAGGCTTTTTTTTTTTCATTACATGAGACAACAAAGTTGTGTGCATTTTGCAGCTTGCCCCATTGCAAACCGAAAACTCCCAAGTGAGAAAGGAAAAGCTGAGCAGCCCAAAGTCTCTTGTCATCGGGAAGCAATTGTTCTGAGTTTCTCATGCTCCTGCATGGTCTGGACCTTCTGAGCAAACCACACTGACAAGCTTTGTTCAAGGATGACTGAACAGCAAACAGAAGACAGACATTCCAGAAGGGTAATGCTTAGCAGTGCCTCTCCCCCATTCCATTCCAGGTAACGAGCAATCACGCCCTGGAAGGGAGCATGGGTGGATCACCTGCAGCCCCAGGGAAAACCCCAAGTCTCCTAAACTTTGGGGGAGCTGCAGGGCAGGCAACAGAAGCCTTTAGTCATGTCATTCCAGAGGAATGAAGGCATGGGGAACCAAACCAAGATGCTGCTCTGACTGCTGCCTGGACCCTTAGTAATAAACCATCTGTGTCCCTGACCCAGAGGTGTAGGGTCTTCTCTCTAGGAAACAGACAGGTTAACTTGATAACTAGGTAAGTCAGGTAAATATCTCAGATCTGGGGGCGCCTGGATGGCTTAGTCATTAAGCATCTGCCTTCGGCTCAGGTCATGATCCTGGGTTCCTGGGATCAAGGCCCACATCAGGCTCCTGCTCAGTGGGAAGCCTGCTTCTCCCTCCCCCACTCTCCCTGCTTGTGTTCCCTCTCTTGCTATGTCTCTCCCTGCCAAATAAATAAATAAAATCTTAACAAAAAAATCTCAGCTCTGTCACAGTTTCTCAAAAGCACCCAAAAACACTCCTTCTCTGCCCCCAGACTGTGGTGCTGAGTTTCTTAGACCTAGCCTGTGTGTGGCCCTGGCAGTTGTGAGATGAGACACCCACATTGTCCTGCATCCATTCTTGGAAACATCAGTATGGCACAGCCAAGGGGTCTTTGGCTTCTGCTATAACATGCACACCCCTGACTATGTGGTCTGCAACCCCTAAATCATGCCAGAGAGGGGAGCCTGGACATGCCACTGACCTCTACCACCTGGCCTATGAGTGCTACAGGTGCATGTGTGCCTCCTACCATGTGGGCGCCCACTGTGGTGGCCCATTCCTGGAGACTCACCAACTGCACGGGTCTCGTATTCGTTGGCCAGCTCCTCAGACTCCCCTGCGGCATTGATGTCATTCTTCACCTTGGCCAGAGTCTTCAGAAGCTTGCTGGCTCCCAGGGCTGCCAGAGTGCAGCCCCTGGTCTTTTAGATGGGTGGATAATGTTAGTTAATTCATAATTCCTTAAAGTGGTCAAGTCAACATTAATGTCAGGAAAGGACAAACTCTTGGCAAAAGCAAGAAGTGGTGAAATCTGAACCATTCATAATGATTCAGAATAAACTTTGCAATGTACACAAAACAGTCTTGACCCTGAAGATACAGTCTTGAATGTGGAATTAGCATATAAAAAGAAAATATCAAGATAAGTGTTGTGAGTTGTTGATAGCATGAGACCTGACTGCCTAGCACCAAACTGTGACAGCTCAAAGAGGGGAAGAGTGATTGAGGACACGGGAGAGCTGACGATGTAGTTAGTAAGACTGTGCTCATGAACTCTATTCTCAATATCCAACTTTATGTTCTAATAATGGAGAAGGTAGCTTCTACACAACTGAACATAAACCATGTGCTAAATCACAAGGAAAAAAAATCTCAATACATTCCCCAAAGCCTACTTCTTACCTCTAATGCAATACTTCCTACCTCTAACGCAATAAATCCTACTTCCTACCTCTAATGCAATAAAGCTAGAAATTAATTTTTTAATTAAACTTAAAAACTGTCTCCACTTGGAAAACATACACACAGCTGAGAAGCAAGTGCCTATTGGGTTGCTCACCAAGCATAGCTATCTTCCAAGGACCTCCCCTCCAATCACACCTCCATCGACACGGAAACAGGCACAACCACATTCACTTGACACAAGACATCCTATTTTATTGATGATGTCTTGGATTAGGCATGTGAGTTTTGAGGTCAGAACAATCACAACAAAGCGAGCATTTGGGATAAATTTGGCACAGGCCTAGACATTTACCTGCTCCCAAATGACCTTGGAGAGTTCCTTCTTGTTCTGAAGAATGGCCCAGATGAAGAGTGCTTGCAATGGGTGCCTAGTGATAGGAGACACGTCCTGCAAGGAGTTAGAGTGTGTGGTCAGGATGTAAATAGAATATCCGCTTAGTACATGCACTGGCATAAGAATGAAAGCAGGTGTCAGGATGTCCCAAGGGAGCATGCCAAGCATGGAGGGCTCCATATATTAATATAGGAATCCATTTCAACAGCACAGTGTGATTTTCATCACTGCAACTTACCAGGTAGGATAATTTGACAAAAATCTCTTAACTATCATAAAAGACAACGTATGACTAGGCAGAAAGTCACAAAGGGTAGGAACATGTGCCGACAGCAATTTAAAAACTAAACAATTTCTGGAAGGTTGAAGAATTCCTCTCATCACATAAATCTGTTTCTCATCTTAAAGTCGCTCCGGGGTGCCCGGGTGGCTCCGTGGGTTAAAGCCTCTGCCTTCGACTTGGGTCATGATCCCAGGGTCCTGAGACCAAGCCCCACATTGGGCTCTCTGCTCAGCAGGGAGCCTGCTTCCTCCTCTCTCTCTCTCTCTCTCTCTCTCTGCCAGCCTCTCTGCCTACTTGTGATCTCTATCTGTCAAATAATAAATAAAATCTTAAAAAAAAAAAAGTCTCTCCAACTAAATTCTAACTTTCCTATGGCTTAAGTTCAATTATGACAATGTAAAACTTTGCTTCTTTTTTCAGAGCATTGTTCAAACTTTTGATTCCTCATACATGCGATGGCTGCTATTCAGAATTCCCTATCTTCCGATGGAAACTTTTCAGATTGAAAACAACAACTCTATTCCTTTTAAACTCCCCTACAGGTTTTACCAGGATCCAAAATGCTTCAGGAAGAATTATGGATACTGCAAAGGGTTTTAACACAAATAGCATCAAACAGAAGTTTTTCTAAAGAGTTCCAATTCCTTCAACTAACGCATTTAAATTTTTGTAATGCACCCACATACATGCATTAAAATCCTAAAATTACAGGAGATAATTACCTCATTTGAGTTTTCACAGAAGCAACAAGAATTTGAGATATGTAGTTGATTTGAGGGGTGATCCCAGGAAAAAAACATAGGATAGTGAGAAAAGAAGATGGGAAAAGAAGGAACCAATGGAAATGGTGTGTTATCAACAAGTCATCACTTGTTAGTAACTAGAGATTACTACCACTAGGGAATCCTGGGAGCCAGTGTAGAACACATGCCTCAGAATTAGCTCCTCCAAGTTGGGAGGGAGCTGGGGTATTTATACACCAACTGCTGGTATTGATGGGACTCTGACCAGAACAAACCTTCAGCAAAGAGCTGCAGGTGCAGGCATTTGGAAACTTGGCCTGCCGGTGGTTGGAACACGAAGACCTGAGAGAATTCAGGCTGTACCTCCACAATAGCCTCCCAGATGGGAACCTGGATTATCCCTTTCAAAGTGTTCACTACCCCTTTTATCTACAAAGGAAAACCTGGTCGACCTTTACATGGGCAGTTGATCACACCCAACACCAAAAGGCTGAGACATGAACAGGGAGCCATTCATTTGTCCCTCTTCCTTGTCAGATGCCTTCAGAAAATGAGTGCGCCACACTGAGATTTGCAATTAAGAAAAACTGCAACAATAATCTGAAGTATAGCACAGAGCTTAAGCAAGATATCTGACTACTCACCAGGTAGACTCATTATCTTAAGTAAAGGCAGTAGCAAAAATTAACAATGCCTACATGCTACCTACTTTATGGCAATAAGGGAAGAAGTGGGAAAGATGGAGGTCGAGACACTTTTTGTGGGAAGACTCAAAAGCAGACAACCTGCCCTGGTACATACGTGAAATTCTACATCTATGTCATCTCTGCTACTTCTGTCTTCCTTCCGGAAGCCTCTCCGAAAGTTAGCCACCAGTTTCCAGACAAATGTGAGGAGAGCATCATTATATGAATTCTTGGCAATCTGCAGGTTCCGGTAGACGAGGGTGCTGAAGTGGTTGGAGAAGAGTTCAGTGAGGACGTCGTTGGTGAGAAACTTCCGCAGGTTCAATCCATTCTCCAGAAAGAGGCGGACGAACTTGGGTCTGTCCTTTATAAGAGCCGTGAACATGACTTCTTGAAGGTCTGCAGACTGTGGAGAAAGCAGAGAGGAGACTCAGACCCCATGGCAAGCCAAGAAAACAAAAAGTGTTTTCTTTCTCAATCGCGTCACATTTCCAGCCACAGAGTAAGAGTAACTTCAACTTCTCTTTTAATCCTGTTTGGGGAAAAATTTTATCTTTTCATCTCTGACACAGTGTTGGATCATAGTTCAAACGGACAGGGAAGTGGCAAGGCAGAGTCTTCGAAGTCAGCCAGATGTGGGTTTGGAGGTGACCTGGCCTCCTGCTACTGTAGAGGAGAGATAATTACTTGGGGAGAATGTCGGTCAGTAATTCATCCCAGCTCCTGGCATGCAAGAAGCACCTGGGACAGTGCGGCTCGCACCATCTCTCTGAAGTCTACAGTAGACACTGACTGTGAACCGATGGCCAGCCCATTCACTCTGCACCTTAGGAGCTGTTCCTCCCAGTCATGCACCACCCTGCCAAGGGCTGTCACATTACATCGCAGTCAGTCACTGGGACCCTTGACAATCACACTTGGGTATTATTTATCTTTACCTCCCCTTTCCGGGCACCCTGATAAACCTATCCCATAGGAGCTTATTGAGACTCTCATTAAAGATGATTAGTGTTTACCTCAGACACAAATGAGTGGGCAACAGGCCACACTAGCTTTCACATCTTCCAAAATAAACCTCAGAGTTGGGTTCAGTCGCCAACATTACCACTTAGAAGGTTCATAAAAATCCTCACATCACCAGCATTGAAATCCAGATTTAGGAGGGAAAACCAGAAACCCTGACAACATAGACAACCATCATCTAGAACCAAAGGGCAGCTGTCTCTGGGACCTGGAGTCTCTAGTGCCCCAAATCCCTGTTACTACACACACACACACACACACACACACACACACACACACACACTCCTCATTACTGTCCACCAAGCCCACTCCACTCCCGACGTTTGCCTGACCCCCACTTTCCGTGAATATCCTCTACCAAGAAGAACACTGTTTCTGCCTCACGATGAACTCCTGGGGATCACACGTTGCCTAGACAGGAACTGTCAAGTGTCTCGTAAGTCCCCACGCTGTGGTTCAGGTGGGATAGGAAAGGAAAGGGGTGGCTGCCCCACGGTGGCAGAACGGAGCTGCACCTTCTCCCCGGTCCTCAAGGCAAGTGTCCCATTGCCCAGCATTTCCCATATCCTTCTAGATCATTTGCCTTTTCCTTGGTCACACACTGGACAGGGCAGTGGGACCCAAACTTCAATCAGAGTCACCTGGAGGGCTTGTTAAAACACACGTTGCCACAGACTTCTTAGAATTTCTGCTGTAGCAAGTTGACATAAGGTCTGACAATTTGTGTTGCTCCCAAGTTCCCAGGTGATTCCCGTGCCACCACAGGTCTGGGTGGTGGAAACTGCTGGCATATGCAGAAAGAGAAAAGCTTTGCAGTCAGACACATCTTGGTTTCCAGATCCTGGTTCTACCATTACCTACATGCCTGACCCAGAACAAGACTGTCTCCGAACCTCAGTTTGCTCGTCAATAACACAGGTGCTTGCCGGGGTGAAAGACCTAATACAGGTCAAGATCTTTGCAGAGAGTTGAGGTCAGAGAAGGCCTTCCAGAAAATATCAGTAGCTCTTGATCCGCTGGGACCTAGGGAGGCCTGGATTATTAAACGGCAGAATGAGATCATTCCTGCTATGGGTTGGTATGGGGGGCAAGTAAACTAACACCACAAACCTGCTTCGTGCACTGTAAAAGCTTACACAAATATCACCATGATTCCAAAGGCTTTTGCCTGTTTTTCAACAAATACTTACAGAGTGTTTCATATGTGCCAATGTCCTAAGTGCTTCAGAAACATGATCTGATGATCATTCTAACAGCCCAACCAGGACGGTAATGCCCTGATTCTACAACCATCACCTCCGTTCTCAAACAAGCGGTGGTGTGCAGGTACGTGTTTAACAACCGTATCTCTGGGAGAAGACAATAAGCTCTGGTTTGTGATACCTGCCAATTCCTGTGGTGCAAATGCTCCCACTGTGCCCCATTTTCAGCCACCAGTGTGACCTCACTGAATGCAGAACTGGGAACAGACCTGGGGAAGCACCCACTCCATTGGCTGGTATTTCCAGCATGAAGATACAACAGATATAAATAACTTCCAGAGCACGCGTAGTAGCAAATGTTGTAAAATAATTAGAAAGTGATGTGTTTTGACTATTTCTTGCCTTTGTTCTTAAATTTAAAAATTTAATTCTGAGTTTATATCATTTAATTTTTTAGAATGACTGTATTTAACAAGTGACTCACAAAATCTTTGAATCCCAAGCAGTCAGCTCGTGCACGCCAGTATGAGCTGACTCCAACACACCACCTATGGGGAAATTGGGGTACAGAGAGGAAAAGTGACTTGCAGAGGCTAAGTCATGCAGAGGCACTGGGTCCACAGTCTGTTCTCTTAGCCATTATGCCCTTTACCCTGAACTATCTTCAGTAGAGTTAATACAATTAGATGTACCATTCAATATCTGCTTAAGTTTATGTTTATTTGTACTACCTGACCTTACTTAAATAGAACATCTCACACACAGGGATTAATTTACAAATCAATTAACTTGATCTACTTATAATTCTACCCTCTTTCTACTTACTAAAGCCTTGCAGCATGCAATAAGGTTCATTCTACCACAAAGACCAAACACAAGATCATATTTGCTAAGGGAATGAATGATTTAAAAATCCATACGCCATTACTTTATTTGCATTACATTATTAAAATTGGTAATGTAGTCATATAAACCAAGTCTTCATCTGATTCTGCAACGATGGGCCTAAGTGTTTTCTGAGTGTCATATTCAGAATAAATGTCATGAGATACACAAACCTCCAATCTTCACGTACACGTATAAAATTGAATAGATTCTCACTGCCCACTGATGACTTACACTGATCTAAAAGAGCAGAAAACAAACCACCATATAGCCTCACAGATTCCAGGGTGACGGGTTGTAATTGTTCCTACTGAACAGAGCTCTTAAGGCTGATTTAACTTGAGCTGTACACAAGAGGACCCTGCTAAAAAATGCAGTCCTATATACCTCTGATCAAATTAAAAGTAAAAAAAAAATCAGTCTACTGGGAAAAAAAAACCTAGTTTTTATCAGACAATACAATTTCCATATTGGAGGTGATTGTCTGGCCAAGAGTCTAGAGTCTCTAGCTCTAAGACATTCATTGTGTGTCTTCAGTGAAGTTGTTCTACTTTTCCCTTATGCATCTCACTGCTGACAACCCTTTTATCACAGCTTGGCTGGGGAGATGGGGCAGGGAGCAAATGAGCACCGCCGTCTTGTCTAGAAGTAGTCGAACTACTTCTGATAAACCCCTTTTAGCCATCGTGTCCATATTGTCCCCATAAGTGTCCCCATCTGCTCCCAGGAGGGGGTCTGTACCTCTGCACCCAGATGGAGAAGCACCTCTCATGTTGGGACCATGGGCTGTGAACGCTGGATGGCGTTAGTGGGCTGAGGGGACAGTCCTCTGCAAGATCTGGTATTGAAGACCAAGGAAGAAGTGAGTCTGACCTGATACTGTTCTAAGCCAGGAAAGTTTCTTTTTACCTCCCATCGGCGGTCATTGGTGAAGATCTCATCACTGGCGAGGTCCAGCTGGTTCCATTCCAGCAGAAGCTTCAGCTGCCCATTCCAGTTATCCTTGTCTTGTTCATTGGTGCCAAAGGCTGTAGGAGGACAGGGGGGAAAAGCAACTCAATAGAAAAAAGAGAGTCGGAACCATCTCATGGCCACTTATAAGGCAGATTCTAAGCACATTCCCTTCGAATCAGACATTCAGAACTGTCATTTCACCCATTCTTCTACATATTCTTTATTTTAATCACTCTTGTCCATATTCTGGATGTCCTAAAGCATATAATGAGGATCAACTTAAGCCATAATAATATCTTTCCATTTCATATCCTAACAGTGCAATTGTGCTATGTTGATGTTTTCCATAGAATCAAATTCCATGAATGTTACATTTCAAGGACCATATCAGACTTACATAACTTTAAGTCTATGAAATAATGAGCCATATTATAAAAATTTTCTAGTGTTTTTTCCAGAGCAAATATATTCCGTATCTATGTATCTCTACAAATACAATCCCTTTTTAATAAATACACTTATACTGGGGATAAAAATACATCATATGTTTATAAAAAAATAAAATTAAAAAAAATAAAAAATAAAATTTTTTTAAAAAAATAAATAAATACACTTACAACCAGATTTCTGGCAAACACAATAAGAATAATTCTAATAAATAGTTAATGCTCAAATAACACTTCCTAGTTGCTTTACCCTAGTCTGCATACCTTACATATACTAATCAGGTGGCTCGACTCTAAATGGTCTTTGCCAAGGATCAATTTACTTCAGGTAACCTCCACCTTGATGGATTTCTAACACAGCAAAGATCATTCATAAGCTTCAGGAGACTTGTAAATTCCTGAAACTGAACGTAAAATTATTTGTGTGGAGGTGTGTGCATGGATGTACATAAACGTGAAACCCTAGGAAAAAGGCCTATAGCTTTTTTCACCTCCTGAGACTCAGATGAAAATTTTAAAACACTGTTACAGACAGCACTTTGGAGAGTGCTGGGATTGTATTTGGCCAGTATTTTAATGACTTAAAAATTCTCGTTCTATTAAATACATTCAACCAAGGAGGTTAACTCAGCAGGCCACTAGTAGTTATTCTGGCTTCCAGTCTGTGAAAACCAAAATGAAGCACGAGATTATATTTCAATAAAGCTGTTCAAAACATAAATGCAGGCCATTAGAAGCCACGGAAAGCAACACAAAACTAAAACTTCCAGAGGAGCTATTTTTACTCACCTTTATACAAAGCATAGGAAATAGCATTGCTCACAATTTCATCCCCAGCTTCTTCCATTTTAATCACTGTTAATAGGTGAGAACTTTCGAGAATTTCTTTGAGCTGGCAAGATTTAAAGAGCACAGTTAGGCAATTGATTTCAGGCACAAGGAACAAAAATTCTCTCTTTTGGTGAAGAACCTTTTATTCCATTCTTTTTTGAGGACTGCCTATAGGGTGATCCAGACCCCCTTCTCTCACCTACGGTGCCTAGGCCCATAGTGCCTAAGCTCTGAATTGGAATAATGAGTCCTTAGTCACAACGAGAACAAAGTACTCGTTGAACAAGTGCAACATATGAGAAAAAGTTCCCATTGAAGAGCTGAGACTCAGGGACTGGGGTGAGTGTTAAGTGCATGTGTGTGTGCATGTGTGAGTGTGTGTGTTTGTGAGTGCATGCACACAAGTGTGTGTGTGTGCATGTGTATGTGAGTTGTGCGTGTGTGAGTATGTGCATGCATATGTATGTGTGTGCATTGTGAGTATGTGTGTGTGAGTGAGTGTGAGTGTGCATATGAATCGGAGAGTGTGCATATGTGAGGATGCATGTGTGTGTGCATGAGTGAGTGTGCTTATGTATGTGTGCGCATGTGTGAGTGTGCATGAGTGAGAGTGCATGAGTGTGTGTGTACATGCACACACGTGTCACCAAGCCAGGCACATGGTAGGCACTCAATTTTTGAATGAGTGAATAAAGGAGAAAAGAACAACAGAAAGCCACAGAAACCATCCAAGTGTGGTCAGAAAGGCTTAACCCGTGGGAAGGAGAATTCCAGTGCAAAAATAGCCAAGAGGACTTGGTGACTCGATAAAGAAATAAGGAACTTGTTGTTATCCTCTGTGATATTTCTGTAACATTTCATTGTAAAACCCGATCCCAAGGCTTCCGATATCGTTGAGCTTGGCCGGAGCTTACTGAGACAGAGCTCCTCTAGAGGAGGAAGCCAGCCTGGTTTGGGTTAACTGGGTTCCAGGCCGGGGATAGAGGCCCAGCAACATTTGAAAACTAATACAGAGAGTCTCACCTGGGCAGGGGGACAGAGGTCTTGGGCCAGGGTGGGAGGGTGGAAGCCTGGAAGCCATGCAGCAGACAAGACCTTGGATTTGAATGTTAGGAGGGACTGTTTGGTCTGCATTCGCCTGGGAAGGCAGTGTTGGAGGCTTTTGTTCACAGATGCAGCGCCCAGGAGTGACCAGGAAATAAAGGAAAACCACAGGATGCACACTGAGGGCCGCAGGAGGGGGAGTATGAAGGGAAGGGTCCTCTCTCCATGTGGGCAGCCCTAGCTCAGGCAGAAGGAAAGGGGTACAACTAGAAATGACAGGTAGGGGGTGGTGGGGTGCCTGGTGGCTTAGTCAGTTAAGCCTTCTGTGTTCCGCTCAAGCTGTCACCCTGGGGTCCTGGGCTCCAGCCTAGCATCAAGCGGCATCCAGCCCTTCATCCAACCCCACATCAGGCTCCCTGCTTGGCAGGGAGTCTGCGTCTCTCTCTGCTCCTCCCCTGCACTTGTGCCCGTGCTCTCTCTTTCACTCTGTCTCTCAAATAAATAAATAAAATCTTTATTTTAAAGAAAAAGAACAGAAAAAAAAAGGAAAGGAAAAGGAGAGGGCAGGGGAAGGAGAGGGGAGGGGAGGTGTGGAGAGAAGGGGAAGGGAAGGGAAGGGAATGGAATGGAATGACTGGTAAGAGGGGTCCATGTCCCAAGGAAAGGAAAGGAAAGGAATGACTGGTAAGAGGGGTCCATGTCCCAAGAGTCTGGGCACAAGTGGGGGTGGGCATCACAGAGGAGGTTTTCCTTCCAAACAAAAAGGAAGAAGGAGAAAGTGAATGTGGAGACAGAGTGAATTGACGGGCCCAGGGACAGCTTTGGGGAATCCTGTCTGGTCTTGCACCCTGACACCTCCCTCTTTCCTCCTTCAGCCCTATCCCTGCACTGCAGCCAGTATGAGTTTTCCTGAACACAACGCACCACATCTTCATTCTGTTTCAACCTTTAGTGACTTCCCATTCCATTTAAACAACACCCAAACCTCAAAACAGTGTTCAAGCAGCTGCCTGGCCTGGCCCCTCATAAGCTCTCCAGCTTTCACTCGAAAACTTCTACCTTCACTGCTGTATTCCAGGGCCTCAGGTAGGCCATGCTTGCCTCACACCTCAGGACCTTTGCACATGCTGTTCTCAATATTACAATCCCAGTCCTCACCCCCACTGACTACCCAGCCTTCAGATCCCACATCACCTCCTCTGAGAATTCTTTCCCTGAGAGGCCCTTCATACCTGGCTGGGCTCCCTTGGCTCATGCCCTTCAGAGTTCATGCTACCTTTCTTTAGCATACCCATTTCAGTTTGATATTATACGATGCTATATACTGTAATCATTCAACTTAAACCTTTTTTTTTTTTCTAATTTCTCTCTTCTCTATGAGGACAAGGACTCTTCCTATCATGTATACTGTTCTTTCTGAAATGCCTATCCCAGAACTTGGCCTATGGTATATGCTCAATAAATATCAACTGAATAAATGAGTAGATGAAACAGTTTGACACAAATGAATGGTATCTAGGCTGATTGATAGACTGGGATACTATGGAGGTTCAAGTTCTTGAGAAGGTGAGGACTAGGCACAGGTGAACAACTTTGAGTGAACTAGTAGAAAGAGAAAGCATAATCCCAGTGGAGAGGTAAACTGGGTTCCCTGGAAAGGTCAAGAAACTGTGAGTTCAGAGTTTGGGGTTGGTTGTCCAGAAGATCAGTGAAATCACCCATAATTAGCCTTGGGGAGATGCTCAATTAATATCTGACTGGATATATACATTCATTAATTAATAATTCTTCTCTTGAGCTTGGTCTTTTGGAAAAGCTGTACCAATTGCAAACCTTCATATAAGTGCATAATTAAAGTGCCAGACTAATTTTTATTATTGATGGATGTCTTCTGACATGATTATAATTATGATGGATCATTAGCATATTAGATATGAATATGAATGAGGTATAAATCCGAGAAAGGATAAGTGAAATGCATCTGATTTTTAGCCTGTTCCAGATTTCTGTAATAGTTTTCTGAAACCAGAAATCAAAATCCCTCATTAAGGGGACCCATTGAATGGCCTCTGTTCTTTGGACATGACCTGGCTCAGACTCTTCAAGCCAACTTGCATGAGTGAGAGGAAAGCCACTGGAGAGGACTCAGGGCCATCCTGGGTGTGTAAGCTAGGAGTTGTCTATTTCTTCTTCTGTGGGTATCCTTGAACAAACCACTGAATTCCTCCCATCCATTGCGGGAAAGCACCTTGAGCACAGTGCTCAACACACAATGTCTCTGGGATTCTCTGCTGATATGTTTGGAATTGACTCAGACATTAAGGTCTCCACATGTGGAGAATCAAAACTGTATACCACTTTGGGGAGGGAAGACTCCTATTCCTTATCCACATATTTCCATGCAGAGCAGGCTCCATCCCAGCCAAGCCCCTTGATATTCTCCACCCTTTCACTTCCTCCTACTTAGGGTGGGGGAGTGACCTGTCTAATTGGTAGCTTTCACTTTGCCTGGCCAGCCAGCCCTTTTCTGCTTCTTCATTGGGATCTGCTCCTTGCAGAGTGTTAGTGCTCTGGTCTGCTATCAGCCACATACCCAGCCTCGGGGAAGGCAGTCTCTATCCATGGCTGCCTCTGTCTGGGTGGGCTCGTCTGTCTCATTCTGGGGCTCAGCCCAAGGAAGCCCATTACGACTATACCCCTAAGCCCCATCTGTCAACTTTGCCTTCATCCTCAATGAAGTTGATAAAATCTGATCTCTATTTGCCTGATTCTTGTGTCTGTCTTTCAACTGGACTTGGCCAAGATACAAGAAAATCCTAGAATGAACTTCCATATAAAACCCCCAGCTTTACATTTTTAGTAAAATCTGGAAAATTCAATTATTCGAGTAGGAGTATCATATAAGCATTTGTGGGGCAGGCCATCATTTAGCACCAATACTGACTCTGGGAGATGCATCTGCATTTTTAAATTCTAAATTCTAGGTAATAAGGCTTAATCCAGGAAGGACTTCCTTCCTGATCACTTCGACCCCACTGCACCTCACCCAGATTATCCGTCCATTCATCTGAAGTTAATTAAGACCAGTAGAGTCCCCACTGCATGTTTATTTGCCAGAGAACTGAGTGACCTAGAAGACTGGGTTGATTTTCCTCATTATTTACAAGGCTTTGGTTCATCCAGGCTTGCCTTAAACAATGGCAGAGGCTACCATGAACAAGACTACCTTCACTATACCAGGGTTTCAGTCTGCTGCACTGGACGTTTTGAGGTGCCTTCACAACTAAATACTGTCAAAGTGCCAGTCTAGTTAAAGAATATTTTTTACACTAAATTCAACCTTGAACTCTCATGATGAAATGGGCTCTATGACTTAAATAACTCTCTCGTTATCTATAGTCTGTTATTTTCTTTCTGCAAAAATTCCCAAACGGCAGCACATACTCCTAAGACATACCCAAACATCGAAGCCATCGAACCCAAACATTTAGCCATTCTGGAATGAGCTGATGGAAACGCACCCACTGATATTAACATGGGCTTTCTAATGAACTGAGCAGTCAAGGAAGTGGAAGTCAGTTCAAGTCAACAGCATTCACGAAACAGAGTAGTTAGAAGCTATGGTACCATGTCAACATAGTTCAATAGGCTTAACCATAAGAAGTGTAATAGAGATTCTGATAAGTACATGTTTCTTACATGATCTGATGAGAAAGGTGAGAGATTCGGAGTTGAATCTTGGGCCAGTTAATTTAGAAAGGCAATTATTCTGTAGTAACCACTTCTCTGATGGATGTAGACTCAGTTTAGCAACTGCAGTTGTGAAACATCATTGCCAAGAATCTCCTTCCTCTGCTCCACTGACACACCAACATTCACAAGCTAAACGTTTGTTGAAGTCATGATATAAAAGGATTACCAGCTTTGCAAACAGGCCTGAGTTTGAACCCTCAATGCTACCCCCCACCAGGTACGGAGACCTGGCGAGTTATTTAACTTACATGAGCTGCAATGTCCAACAAGAAACCTACTTTGGGCCAGAGAATCACTTCAGTGTCACTAAGAATGGACAAAACAGCTACAACTCTAGTGCAATCGAACTCTTAACAGTTTCCCCCTCCCCATGAACGTGGCTGTCTTCTTCCCAGCTCCCAGAAGCCTCCTATAGCTCACCCATTTGATCCAACTCTCAGTCTCCTCCTCGGGCAGCCGGGACACCGTACGGGGTAAGAAGCGCACCAGCTTCTCCTTGACCACAGATGACGTCAGGGCGTCCTCCAGCTCCACCAGGCTTGCGATCACGTCCGCAATCTGCCCTGAGCCCTCCACTACCACACAGGGGATTTTACTTTTGATGGAGGTGTTGATGGCCTGGGAGAAGGGAGACAGAGTTGGCCAGACAGAAGACACACTGATGACCAATGGAACACAACCGGAACCAGGCTGGTCAACCAGACACCTTGACATATCTCTGCACTTTTCCTTTTGGGGTTTTATTTGAATCAGAAGCAAACCAAATGTTTGCAACTGTCATTGAATGAGCAACATAAGCCAGTTGTGTTATAGCCTGTGCTAATACCAATTCCTATAACAAGGACACGTGTGATGAGCTTAAGTTCTCCGTAAAAAACTGCTTAAAATATCGATATGTACAAAATCGATCTTTCTAAATACTAACATCATAGATATGCATGACAAGTCCTAAAATGGTATTCAATATTATCATTGACAGCTTATCTGACAGAGGTTATCAGTATTCATACTTTTAAGGTATGAATATACCTTCAAAGCAGTAGCCACATATATTGACACATATATCCCTTATAATTTCCAAGTAATTTTCCTTGCCCTTTTTATGAAAAGAGAATAAAATTAAATTTGTTTCCCAGATATATACGCACCACATTTTTATTATTTCCTTTACAAAACCACAGAACCTATTCTAAGTCTTAAGAATTTTAAATCACTCAACAACAAGACACAGTGATCTATATGCACAGAAGAAACCAAGGAGCCCCTGTCCTTAGCAGAGACTGAACGCCTTCCCTGAGGACATGTCGCCCATAGAGCATCTGATGCCTCATCCTGGCGAGCTGAGGGGTGTTTCCAGCTCTGCATCCCACTGCCTGCCCCATGGACCAGTGTGTCCACATGCTGGGGCCAGAATAGTATGATCAGACAGGAAGCTGTCCCTCCTCTCTCCTGTCCCCTGTCCTGGACGTTGTTACTGGCCACAGAGTCATTTGGGGGTAATGCCACAGAGTTATAGTGCCTAGGCCCACAGTGGTTTTCTGGAAATCAGAGAATTCCAAATCAAAAATTTGAAAGAGAGGAGCACCTGGGTGGCTCAGTGGGTTAAAGCCTCTGCCTTTGGCTCAGGTCATGGTCTCAGGGTCCTGGGATCGAGTCCCGCATCAGGCTCTCTGCTCAGCAGGGAGCCTGCTTCCCTCTCTCTGCCTGTCTCTCTGCCTACTTGTGATCTCTGTCAAATAAATAAATAAAACCTTAAAAAAATTTTGAAAGAGAGCTAGTAAACATAACCATCTTTCAATTCCTTTCTCTCCATCCCTCCTCCTCTCTTCCTCTTCTGCTCTTCAAGTATTCATGTGCTGACAATTTTTAAAATAATCTTTAATTTTTCCCTGAAAAGCCTTTCCCTGAAAAGCCTTTCCCTGAAAACTTTCATTTAACAATGGTCTCAGCATTTAACAAACAGTCATCAGACATCTCACAGCAGGTGCTCTCTAAATATGTGTGAGTGAATGAATAAATGAATGAAGGGCCATTGTTATATAAAAGGATAAACAAAGTGCTAGATTATGAGTCCAAATAACTTCACCGGGAATTACTTGTAACTCTAGAAGGAGACTCTGGGAGGGAGTGGAGAGGACCAAGAATCGTGATACACAGGATAGAGGATACAAGGGGATAGGCAAATCGACGTGGAAATTAATTAAAAGAAGGAGTTAAAAATCACTTGTGAGGCCCTATTGCTAAAACAGTGAGATCTTCAATATGGTGTGCATGCCTTCAAATACCAACAAATATGCAATCACACTGATACCTTCTCAAAGGTCAAGCAGAAGCCTGGCTGGCGATAAGAGGAACTCAGAAACATCCAAGTAACACAGATGGAGTGGGGAGCAGAATTCCTCTCCACTGCTCAACACCGGAGGTGCAAAATCGTCCAGGAAGTTTTCTATGATCACAGAGTCGGTTAGGGCTCAGGGTTCCTTCTTATGGGTAGAATCCCTGCAGGCCCAGGAAGTACGTGGTTGGGCCTTCAGTGGTCTGGGAAACCCATCTGAGAGTAGCCTCTCTGTGTGTGATCACAGCTCATCTCCATGCAGATAGGGTGGCCATGATTTTCCAATATATATGCTGGTTATGATCTGTAGTTTTATGAGTTAATGTCAAACCTTCTCTTTGGTAGGCTGATGGCCAAAGCCAATATTAGGTATATAAGCTATTCATGTTCTTGCAAAGTCTCCTCTGGACTGCTAGGGAACATTGTGTGGTGAAAATACTACAATCTATTTGCTATAGTAAAAGAAATTAGTCAGATTAGATCAACACACTCAAAGCCTGAAAATGCAAATTTGTTGGGTTAGTTTGTTGATCAGTTTTCTAGAAAACCAAACCAAGACTCACCTTCAAAGTCTCTTTGCCACCTCCTTGGGCAAAACACACGATGGGGATCTTGCCACCATAGTTGGAATCTATAAGGCATAGAACATGAAACTGACTCTGGACTCATTAGAAATATTCATCTATCTCAAGAAGAAGCATACCAGGAGCTTCTGTTCCCAGGGTGTGGGGTGATGACTGCAGATCTCAGACTTAAAATCTCCCCATTGACATTGATGTGTCTCTGCACTCCAAACCAGTATGACACAGGTCATGTTGCGATTTGTTACTGATATTTAAAATGCTAAAGGCTGTGAATGATTTACTTTTGCTAATAAATATTAGACCAGGTTCAAGTTTATCCTTATAATAATATACTCTTGCTAATTTGCATAATCCTATGCTTTCTTGAGCGGGTGGCAAATTTGCATAACTAAGTATTCTCTCAAGAAAGATTATTACATATATAAATGCCTTCCTTCATGTATGTCCCACTGAAAAAGGAAAAAGATGTTGAAAACATCTCCAATATGTTCCTGTTACGGAGTCTATCACTACATCGTGAGGTACTCTTGTTCCATAATAAGACATACCTCAACACCAACATCTCAGCAGTGGTGAAACAGAGAGAATTTGTCACTTCCCATACCAGATAAAGGCTTTCACTCAACTGCTACATTCTTCCCTTGAAACCGATATTTTAGGTGGTTCTACTATATAGAAATAGCCAGGATTCAAACACATAACTCATCCAACTGTTGACCTAACGGGTTGGTTTTTATCATTTTTATCCTAGCTAACCACATTGCTTCATAAGTTCAGATTTGCTGGTATGGATTTTATTTGTTCTTGAACATTGTATAGCAGAAGAAGAGACAGCGGGTTTTCTGTACTGACAAACCAGAGTGCAACAAGGCAGCATTCATGCTCTCACACGTTGGCAGAAATGCTCCTAGGATATCAAAGAAAGAAGAGAAATAACAGCTCCTCTCTGGCAATAGGACACCCAACTGGGTGGGTTCACCATGTTTCACTCAATGAGTGGTGGCTACCATTGTTGGTGCTGCTCTACTGCTCTTGATACTAGGTCTGTCTAAGATCCACTTTCTGAATCCTGACCTTGAATAGTGCGCTCAGAGATGTACTTCTCCAGCTGATTCCGAAGTTTTGCTTCTACTGTAGGATGTCCATGGCACCCATTGTCCACGAGCAGCAGATGGGTGTGATTGTTGTCCAGGATATACAGAGGGTCTCTCTTGAAGTCATCCATTATGTACTGAGCTGAGAAATATCCCTGAAAAGCACAGAGAATCTTGTCCTTGAGATTTATTCGTTGGTCAACGTACATGATAACATTTTTACATGTTATTATGAAGGATAACCCATCAGGTTCAACTATATTGATGCCTCCACCCAAAGTCCTAGGTTTTGGAAGGGTCTTATAGTATAGGACATGATTTTAAGTATGAAGAAATGAAGGTTCAGAATGGTTGGGTCATCTGCCTGTTGTCATAAATGGCCAGTGACAGTGTAAGGATCAGATTCCCAATTCAGTTCTTATTCCATTGCCCTGTGCTCATTTGTAGAAATTCACTGAAACAGATAGCATTCAAGGAAGTATGTGTGTATGTGTGTATGTGTGTATATCCAGACACACATACATACGTGTGTGTGCATATAGTTTTGTACACACACACACACATACACATGTAGACTTATATTTGTGTGTGTGTAGATGTACAATGTTTAGTTCTTAAAGGATTAGGGCTACATTAAAAGATGTTCAAACTGAATTCTAAGAATAGGAGTGAAGTTGAAAATTCAATGAGAAGAAGGTTACTGACTCTATTAATGCTATACATGTTTAATCAGAACAAAGGAAGAATGAAAAAGATTTCAAATGTTACAGTTCTCTTCTCAAAGTGGTCCTGGTCCAGCCAGGAGCTCTACTCAGGAGAGTCCTGGAAATGACAGAGAGGATAATATTGGCAAGCAGGTATCCAGGCAATTACAGAGGAGCCCTACAAACCTTCCTGGAACAAAACATTCCTATTCCACTTACACTTTTCCAGACACAAATTCTAAAACCTTAACAAGGAAAGACTCACAAAAGGAAAAGCCAAAGACCTTGCTTTCTAATGAATGAGGATATAAAACTCCTAACATTGGCTATTTAAACTCAGTTTAATTAGTTTATTAAGGAATGAGTAACATTGTTTCCAGAGCTCAGTCCATTAGATTATGGTTTAAAGGGGAAAAAAATAGCAACCCAACAGATGCAAAAAGACATGTGGTACTCAATGTTCATTCTCAATTTAAAAAGAAAAATTATAAACTAGAAATAAAAGGATGATGCCTTATGGTACTTTCTTAAAATAGTGTTTATTGAAGATTTCACCAAATTCTGTTTATGGTAAAAATACTAGTCTCATTCCTACCACTATGATACCAGATATTTTGGATGCCATTGGGATACCTGTTATCATCACCATTATTTAACATTAGTCTGAACATTTTAGCCCAGGCATCAAGATAAGCAAAAAATGCAAGGTATAATTAAATGGAAGAGTTATGTTTAAAAGTAGCACTATTTATCAGTGATATGGTTGCAAACACAGACTACCCCATGAATCTACTAAAATATTATTAGAATTAAAAAAAAGAGTTCAAAACATTTGATTCAAAACAACAAATAAATCCTTTTTTACATAAAAATCGCTTCCAAAATTACATTGAATAAACACCCCATTCACAATAATAACAAAAATTCATAATCTCTAGAAATGATATTAAGAAGAAATATGTAGGTCCTAGTGAGAAAAACTGTAAAATTTTCCTCAAAGACACAGACTTGCATAAATTGAGGGATATATCCTATCACTGGAAGAAGATCTGATATTACAACCATTTCAATTTTCCTGCATCAGTTTTGGGTTTTAATATGATCCCACTCAATGAGTGTGAAATTTTATTGTGTTGTTTAGCCTTGTGGTGGTATTTTTTTTTAAGATTTTATTTATTTGATAGAGAGAGAGCACAAGCAGTGGGAGCCGCAGGCAGAGGGAGAGGGAGAAGCAGACTTTCCACTGAGCACAGAGCCCAGTGCAGGGCTTAATTCCAGGACCATGAAATCATGACCTGAGCTGAAGGCAGAGGCTTAACGGCTGAGCCACCCAGGCACCCATAGGTGGTTGTACTTTGACAAAGGATTTAAAGTTTAAATAACAACAAGAGTAGAGGCATGAGCTCTTTTTCTGTGCATATGTCATGCAACAATACTTCTGACAGTATAACACAGACTCCAAATGAATAAAACTTCAATACCTGGTATTGTTTCAGTTCAGCTAAATCTGGGTTCTGGTAGAGCCCATCTACTAGTAGTGGGGTTTGTAACGAAGCCATGAATAGAGACCACATGGGAAGATATGGTCGACAAAGTTATTGCAAACAATTACTGGGTTCAACTTGTGCAAGAGACCAAGCACTGTTTTCCAGGGCAGACAGAAAAGAAACAAAAAAGTTGACCACCAGATAATATGGGTTTGCTAGTAGACTACCCTAACTCACTAAAGTATCATGAACATACTTGTAAAAGGGATAAAAATTAGTGCTATAATATGAATATCTAAAAATAATACATACGCATTGTAGGAAACATGGAAAATACAGAAAAGAACAAGAAAAAATAAAATCATGTTTAATTCCACAACTTAGTGATAATTATCAAGATTTCAGTGCACTTATGTCTTTCCTAGGCATATAGATTAATTTGCATTGTTTTCATAATTTTCTATTTAAAACTGCAAATATTTTCTATATTATCAGAAAATCTTTGCAAATATTATTTAGCACAAATTTCTTTCTCTTTACGCAGTAAGCTACCTGAAGATCCCTCTATTCTTGATATTACTAGATATTTAGGCTTTGTTAATTCTTGATATTATCAGAAATATTTTTAACAATGTTTGTCTAAATATTAAATATTAAATTACCTAGTGATATTTATAAGTATGGTATGAACAGTCTTCATGCACTTGATACAAATTTTGCACTTGATCTTAGCCAAAAGGCCGAGAAGTGATTGATACAAATTTTGAAATGGTATTCCAGAAAGAGTGCAGATTTGATCTTTCTGCAGAAATTTATAAGGATCTCACGCTTCTGTATGTGTTGGAGACGACAACAATTTTTTAAATTAACTCCTTTTTAAAGATTTTATTTATTTATTTGACAGACAAATAAATAAAATGAGGGAGGGAAACATAAGCAGAGGGAGTGGGAAAGGAAGAAGCAGTTTCCCCACTGAGCAGGGAGCCGGACACAGGGCTTAATCCCAGGACCCTGGGATCATGACCTGAGCCGAAGGCAGACGCTAAACAACTGAGCCACCCAGGTGCCCCTAATTTAACTCTTAACAGACTTTTTAAAATTTTCTGGATGAAATCATCTAGCCTAGAGCAATTTTGAAGATTTTTATTTCCCTAAACTTTAAGCTCATTCACTGATAATTCATTTAATCAGATTTTACAGTTCTTGTGGAATCATCTTTTGGAAATTTTGGTTTTACAGAAAAGTATACATTTCCATGACATTTTCAAATGTATTGACATACAGTTGTATGTTGCATCTGTAAAGTTTTTCTCAATATTTATTATTATATTTGATTTAGATTACTATATTTGATTTAGATTATTATATTTGATTTAGTTCTATTTACTCCTTAAATTGTCAAAATTATTTCAGAGAATAAATAAGCGTTCTATTCTTCCTATTTTTTTCTTTTCTAATTAATTTATTTCTGAGGCAATATTATTCTTTTCCTCCTTCTCAAGTGTTGTTAGTGGTGTTATTTTCAAACCTATTAATTTGAACACTGTGGTGGCCAAAAGACTGTGAACCATGGCTCTGGCACTTACAAGCCATGTGAATAAAGAAAACTTCTTACTTTCTCTATGACTCAGTTTTCTCATCTGTAATGAGAAGGTAATAGTAGCACTTCACTGCTGTAAAGATTAAATAATGTCAGATATTACTCAATTATTATTGAATTATTTTCTTGATTTTTGCTAATAAGTGTTATAGGACTATGCATTCCACTCTGAGTGCAGCTTTGGCCATAATGTTTTCATTTCCTTTGCTTTCTAAGTGATCTGTGATTATATTTCTGAAAGTTCCTTTTTGAACTAATAGTTATTTAGCAAGATGTTGTTTGTTTTTTTCTCAATTTCCAAGTGATCAGAACTCTCTATTTAATCTTTACATATTCATTTCACATTTTACTTATTGATAGAGGATGCCACCAGAGAAATACTGAAGTCTTTTGTTGTTGCTGTTCAAATCCAGCAAGGCGGGGGTGGGGGGGAGTACCTACCTTGTGGGGTTGTTCTTGTGATTTTATGAATTTATATATGGAATGTATCCACAGAGCAATGGTGATTATACAACACTAAGCCAATGCCCAGGACAAACATGGCTAAGAGATAAACACTACACTTCTTTCCCACCCAGCCTGCCCCTGTCCTCAGAATCCTAACCCAGGCCACTCTGACCCCTGAAGTTGGCATTTGATGGGAGATGATTTTGCTACCCCTGGCTGAGCACCTGGAAACAACAATAAAATCTACCACTCACTCTGCACAATTAATCCATCCCATAATAATACAAGTTTACTTTTATAAAAATTCAGACTACATAGCTAGGAAAGTTCCTCACACCCAGTCTGCTCTCTCTGCAAGGCCCTCCTCCTCCCACCCCACCTTGCTGCCTCCTAGGAGATGCTTGGAAATGACTCCCTAGTCTCCTCTGTCCCTTACATAACTCAAAAATGTTAACAGGCACAAAAGTATTATCATTTTTTAAAATAAAAATTAAAAAAACAAAACAAAACAGGAGCGCTGGGTGGCTCAGTCACTTAAGTATCTGACTCTTGATATAAGCTCAGGTTATGATCTCTTGGTTGTGAGATCGAGCCCTGCATCTTGCTCCATACTCCGTGTGGACTCTGCTTGAGATTCTCTCTCTGCCTCTCCCTCTGCCCCTCCCCCTGCTCACGCATGCTCACTCTCTCTAAATAAATAAATAAAATCTTCTAAAATAGAAATAAAAAGTAAAAAGAACCAGAATAATTCTAAAAACCGTGAACATTTGCCACCTAAACTTCCAAGGAGTCCCAGGTGGAAGAAGGTGTAGAGTAAATTGGGATTTCTTAACATCTGGTGCAAAGCTTCTAAGTAGACATTGCCTATCGCTTAAGGAGGTTTTCAGTTCACCAGAAGTCCTGTTTTCAAAATTCTACACTTGCTACAAAACCTCATACATCTACTTTGCATTTGTACCATGAAATGTGTGTTGATTACTTTCTAAATATGCTCATAGGAAACTTTAAGGGGAAAACTATTCATAGCTCTCTTAAAGCCAAATTAACCAGGGTTCACAGCAATTCTTGTGAGTGTGGCCAAGCAATAAAGGTATGGTGCCCAAGGCTTGAGCCCTGTTGGGACAAACTCAAGTCATGGTTATAACGAATAAAGAATCTGACTTCAGCACAATATCGTCAGCAAGAATTTTAATAAACAAAACACACCTTTTAGTAACTCTTTCACAGGACTTCTTTGATCATGTCACCCTTTTTGTTCGTTTGTTTTTTGTTCTTTTGGGGGCAGTTTTTGGCTTTGGGGGGGTTTTGTTGTTTTTGTTGCTGGTATTTTGAGGGGAATTGTTATTGTTGTTTTTTAGAGAGAGAGAGAAAGCATTGGCAGGGTTGGGGGGGAGGGGGTACAGGATAGAGAGAGAAGGAGACAGAGACTCCTGAGCAGCTCCATGCCTCCACAGACACAGAGCCAGATGCAGGGCTCAAGTTCATGACCCTGAGATCATGACCTGATCCAAAATCAAAAGTCAGAAGCTTAACCGACTGCACCACCCAGGTATCCATGTCAACCTTGTTTTTAATTGTCTGTCCCAAAGGTGCTCCTTGTAAGGTCAAGTTCCCCATGAGCTTGTCCCCATCTCAGAGCCACAATGTTCAGACCAGAGCCTCATGCCATGGTCTTTCTCCTCACAGACCTCTTCCTGTCCAATCCCTCCTCCTGTCACATACCTCAGCATCACAATTCCTGAGGAGGGTGTCCCTGTTGGAGACCATGCCCCAAGCTGCTATGCCAATGGCAACGATGTTCTCCTCTGAATTCCTGCTGATGGTGTTGTCTCTCACCACCTCCCCGATGTACTTCATCAGGCCATAATGGGTGCCTCCAGTGAGAATCCAGGCACCTGTCAAAGAGGGAGGAGAGCAAGTGCTCAGCTGGTTCTGAGTAAGGTTCCCATCCTGTGCTCACAGACCCCTGAAGAAGCCCCCACCATGTGAGCACCAGGATGAGGCACTGCCAGCCACCCCTTGCAATGGGCTTTGTTGAGGACCCTATGAAGAGGAAGGAGAAGAAGATCTCTGGAAGCATTTCTAAAAGATGTTGGTTTAAAAAGGATCCAAATTCTGGGCCCCACTCTTGATCTAAATCATCAGATCCTCCGGGGGTGGGGCCAGGGAATCTGCATCCTTAACCAGTCTTGCAGGTAAATCCTGTTATGGATAATAAATGCAGGACTGGAGCTTGTGTGCAAGTTAAGGCAGGGCTGCCATGAAAAGCTAGCACTCTGCTCCCAAACCCCTACCCTGGGGCCATGACCCTGGTGCCTACCATGTAGCTTTACTTCATAATTACACAATTTTGCGCACCGGTATTTTAAGGTTTATAGTCAATGATCATAACAATGTCAAGGGTTTTGCACATTTTTTTCCAGAAATGAAGTAAAGAAAATACTTATAAAATATTATTTAGCATAATATTAGAATCTAAAGTTGGAAGCCACCCAGATCTAATGTACTACCCAGGCAGGAATCCAGGGTTGGAATGAGAATTGGTCTGAGAATGGTCACTGGCAAGTCTTGATTAGCTCTGGTGATGGAAGGCTCAATAGTCTCTAGGTGGCCCTCTCCCCCAGTTATTAGAAAGTCCCTTTGCTCACTATTTGTCTCCATTCTGTAGTTTACTACTGTCTTCAGCGATAAGGAACAAGATAAGTCACCTCCCACATAAAAGCCCTTCTAATGTTTTGAGGTAAATGCAGCATGGTCCTTAGGATTGTCCTACCTGATTCCTGCAACCATTTCTAACAGGACATGAATGGCAGACCCTCGGCACCCATTCTCCATCCTCTAGACAATTTTAGTTGTCAATGTTCCTCTTTCATACCAGGCGAGGGGAAGTGAAGCCAACACAGAGGACACGAGACTGTTGACATCCAGCACCAGCCCTTCCCTTCAGCTGACTGGAGGTACTCAGGCCAGGGATTTTTGTCTGTTTTTTTCTGTTATATTCCCAGCACTTAAAACAATTCCTGACACATAGTAGGCATTTAAGAAGTTTTCTGAATGAATTTTCTGAATGAATTCTGAATGAATCCTGTGTTCAGGATTTAGTAGTAAGGAAGCTGAGGTGATCAATAACCTCCTACTGCAGCTCCCTCTAGTGGGTCAGGAAAGGGAGAACTAATGGGAACAATGTTCTTCTTGATGTTTAAAGAAAACAGGGAATCATGGAACACTACATCAAAAACTAATGATGTACTGTACGGTGACTAACATAATACAATAAAAAACTTTTTAATGAAAGGTGCCTTTATAATAGTGACGTCACCAACAAAATAATATACACAGGAATAAATCTAATAAAAGATGGGCAAGAAAAAAATAAAAATAAAATAAGACATGTGTCCTATGTTCTGTCAGTTAACTAGTATTCTTAATAAGACATTTTTAAAATATTAGGCTTTGATCAACTGAATCTAATCATGAGGAAATATCGAATCCAATGAAGGAGCCATCTGCAAAAACGATTTGCCTATATTCTTCAAAATAGCCTGAAAGACCAAGAAACTCTTCAGAGAAATCCAAGATGAAAAAAAAGCTCTTCTGTTTGCTATGGAATGAAAAGCTAAATTCAATGGAGTCCACTGAGGAGGGGAAAAAGAAGGGGGTTTGTTTGTTTGCTTTTCAGTTTGGGGGGTTTGTGGGTGGTTTTGGTTTGGGGGGTGTTTTCTGTTTTGGAGTTTTTGTTTTGTTTGTATTGTTTGCTTAAAAGGACAATATTGAAATAATCCACAAAAATAAAATATGGACTTTTTTTTAAGATAATAGCACTGGTTAGCTAACTTTCTCAGGTTTGAAAATTGTACTGGGTTATGTGAGAGAACATACCTGTTCTTGAGAGGTTCATGCTGACATACTTAGGGCCAAGGGTCACGAAGCCTTCAGTTTACTCTCAAATGAGTCTTTAACAAATCCTAAGATGTGGGGGTGCCTAGGTGGCTCAGTTGTTAAGCGTCTGCCTATGGCTCAGTTCATGATCCTAGGGTCCTGGGAAAAAGTCCTGCAATGGGCTCCCTGCAGTGGGCTCCCTGCTCAGCAGGAAGCGTGCTTCTCCCTCTCCCACTCCCTCTGCTTGTGTTCCCTCTCTCACTCTGTCTCCCTCTGTCAAATAAATAATTAAAATAAAATCTTTAAAAAAATAAAAAATTTAAAATCCTAACATGTGACTATTTTTTGGAAAGTAATATGACGATTGTGGGAAGATGTTAATAATTTGTGATTCTAAGTAAAGTGTATACAGATGTGCCTTATATGATTCTTTCTTCTTGTAGGTTTGAAATTTTTCATAATAAAAAAATGAAGAAAGGCAACACTATGGTGAATATTTCAGGTAACAAAACTACAGTTACTCATCTTGATCTCAATCAAACTCTTACCTAGTGCTTACAACGTGTCAAGCACCATCACTATTTCCAAAGGCGCATCAGTGATCTCAAAATTCAAGAGCAAAGAAATGAAACTTGCCTTTTTGATTTGCCAGAGTATTTTCTGGGTAAAATTTATATGTAGAAGCCACACAATGAAAACTTTAGATGATTCAAGGAGACAAAAGAGCCCGCAAGGAAGCACCCTGATGCTGATTTAACCTTGTGACCCCCACCATCACCTCCCACCCCAAACCCCTCACCACCACCTGCTAGAGCTCTCTGTCCATTCGAGGACCTTGCTTTCAATAGATCATGATTAATCGTGTACTTCTAGAGAGTCTATATTCTGCGCATGAACTGCATTTGGGGACTCAGTTCCGTCTCCCGAAGACAATGGGGCCCAGCCTCGCCAGAGGCGGCTCAGCATCCCCGCCCCTCAGGGACCGCCCGCACCTTTGGACTGTGCGATGTAGATGAGGCGACTGAAGATCTTGCGCATGCGCGGCTTCAGGGCAAAGTTCTTGGCACCACCAGTCACAGAAATGACAAGGTTGGGCGTTCTCAGGTGCCAGTGCTGGGTCAGCAGCTCATAGAGGGTCTCCGCGTCCGTGTCGCAGGACAAGCGGATATACTGCGGGGAAGACGGAAAGTGTCAGGGTGAGCACCTGTCCTCCCAACCACCTGCTCCTGTGGGAAGAGCGAGCGTATGGGCCAGCAGCTACCGCGAGTCCCCAGGGGGACGTGGAAGGAAATCAGTAGGCTGGGGAGTGCCACCAACAGGCCATCCAGGCCAGCTGCAGAACTCGGGAATTTACCCTAAAGGCTGTGGGGGAACCTGTGAGGTGTTTGAAGCAGAGTAGAAACAGGATGGGATGGGGACCCGTCCGGCGTCAGTGTTGACTGTACACCAAGGGACAAGACGGAGGGGAGCTAATGCGAAGGCAAGAGATAACGGTGGCCCATCCTGGGGTATGGGGCCCTGGGAAGAGACTGCAGTGTGCTTCCTCCCAGGGCTGCAAACACAGGGCTTGGGGATGCGAGGAGTCCCAGGTTTCCAGCTGCCTGGGGCTGGTAATGCCATGGAGACAGGAGACTCCCGGGCATTTGAGGATACCACTTCTCAGTCATTAACCTTGTTGTAGCACCAGGTAGACAAGCCTGAAATGTGGGTGTGTAGAAGGAAATATCACCTTATTCAGGGCCATGTGTATTCTCAAGAATGCTCCAAGCTAAACTAAATGGGACAAGGCATAAAAACGTTCACTGGCCTTTTGTAGTAGGTGGGGGGTGGGCGGTCAACACAGATGCACCATGCCTGCCTTGTCCTCAGGGAAAGCCTGAGCTGAGTTTTCCAGCTGTACATATTCTAATCACTGCTTTTTGACTTGCAGTTTTTGCATTGACTACCCATATCTCCTGCCTCCATCCTGTGAACCCATTCAAGGTAACTCAAGGGAGTTCAGGTTGTGTGAATCAGCTAAAATAGATAACATTTACTTACCTTCCCTTTCTTCCCCAGAGTCTCAAACTGAATATCCCCAAAGGCATCCGTCGGAAATTCCTTGGTGTGTTTCTTGTAACTCCATTTCTCATTTGGGTTGATCTGGGTGCCTTCTATGTGCTGGCTCTGGGCATAGCCACACTTGCACACATTGTCCCTGAGCAGGATGATATTGACAAGAAGGAACTGATTTCATTAAGCCTACTTGAGTCATTCATCACATTTTTAGAATAAACTACACGTTATTAGCTTAAATAAACACAGAGATATGGCCATCAAGTCCTATTTTCAGACTATAGTCATCATCTCAATGGATTGTTTAAAAGCTATCTTGCTGTTTTATCCCTGTTGTCTATTGTGCATGCACCAAAAAGCTGGCTCTGTATTGAGAGCTGAGATACAGAAGTGCCTTTGTGGAGTCTATCTCTGCATACATAGCCTTGAGGTTATTATGGGATTAAGCCTTTGAAATCTGGAGACCCTTTATGTAGCTACCACTGTGGTTTATAACATGCAGGAGCCCTGAGTGACAGCCCTGTCAGGGTGCGTCTGGCCAGTAACACTCGCCTGAGGTGAGGTGAGCCCTCCTTCTCAGGGATGGTACTCAGTAGAGACAGTGGGTACCCTGGCAGGGACCCAAAGCAATCCAGAAATTAGAAAGACCATCCTGTCTGTACTAGATGTCAGCTGCTTGGGAGACTTTCTATCATTGGGCTAGACAAGAACAAACTGCAATAAATAAACACTATTTCTCCCCATGTAGAGTGCCACAGAACTAAAATATATGTGTTTGTTAAGGGACACATGTGCATTTACAAAATCGGAGGAGGATGAAAAGATAGGCAGTTAAGAGGTAAAGGATTGAAAATCTGCTCTGAGGCAGGCCTGGGCTGAACCCACCACACCCAGGGATTAATGGGATGGGACACCTGCTCTCCAGTTTTGGGGACCTCTCAGGAACAGTTGGTATAACACCTGTTTAGGTGTTAAACAGTCCAGTTTAGTACAGAACAAGCCAACCCCTCCTTTTCTCCAGCACAGCCCCACTCCTCTCAGAGCTACTGAGAGGGTTGGAAACAATGGCACACCCTCCAGCAAGTGACTTTTGGGTTGTGCTGGTGCCAGGCATGCAGATCAAGGAATAGCGGAGGCAGGAGCAACAGAAAGGAAGAAAAATGTAGTTTAAAAAAAATCTAAAAATCCATGCCATGGTTCCTTGTCTCCTCTATCCAGAGCTGTGTTGCCTCCTGACCACCATGTCTCCAAAGAGAAGAGGAACCACAACAAAAATGTCAGTGTGGCCAGGATGCCTGGGTGGCTCAGTGGGTTAAGCCTCTGCCTTTGGCTCAGGTCATGATCTCAGGGTCCTAGGATTGAGCCCTGCATTGGCGGGGGGGGGGGGGGGGTCTCTGCTAAGCAGGGAGCCTGCTTCTCCCCCTCTCTTTGCCTGCCTCCCTACCTACTTGTGATCTCTCTCTCTCTGTCAAATAAATAAATAAAATCTTTAATTAAAAAAAAAAAAAAGCTCAGTGTGGCCAAAGCAACTCTCCCTTTTCCCAGTTTCTTTCTGCCTGCCCCACTCACTTGGCTCCCCCTATTGTCTCTCCCATTAGTCTTTGGGCAAGAGTCAGAAGGTGCTAAGAATTCAAGGGAGCCATGGCCCATGGAGAAGCAGAACAGCATGCATGACCAAAGCTCCTAATCTGCCCAGAACAATCCCAGTTTATATCTGCTGCCCAAGGCCTAGTAGGGTCAGAGCCTCATCATGCTTGTCAGTGTTCCAAGTCTCAAAATAAAGTATGTAGTCACCCTAACCACCAACACGCTAGAAAAGATGCTCCCTCTGGCAGACATAGGCCTGTGATCCTAACACACTTGTGCAGTGCACAGCCTGGGCAACTATATGTGGTGACTCTGAAGCAAGGATTCCCTGTGCAGACTAGGTCAAATAAAAGTAAACAAGCTGGGAAACTCTGTTAGGGTTTGCTTCTAACTAGACTCTGTTTATCTTCTATTCTCTTAGCATAAGGGCATTCGGCTAATATCTTCCAAATGATGAAGGCATAAATGAGTGAATGAATACATTGATTAGTTGTCTTGTAAATAGATAGAATACTTATCATTCCTCAGTGATTTTTGTAAAGCTTTTTTTGTTTGTTTGTTTGTTTTGCCTTCTGGAAGGTGGACTTGAGCATATATAGCTGTCATGGGAAGGGCTATATTATCAAGGTCTTCCTCACTGATGAGCTTATTTGACAGATGGCAAAATAGAGAATTACTTCTAAAAGCACTCTATGGCAGTAGATCACATTTTCATTTTACCAAATGATAATAGTGGTATGTTTTTCTGTGACAGCTTCTAAAAATACAATGGAGATAAAACTAGTTTGAGGAGGAGGTTTTATGATTGCTCCAGAAAGAGACAAATTCTATTGGTGACCAAGATTCTACTACTTGGAAGCAATTGGCCTCAACTGTGTTACATGAAATGAGTTACTCTGCTAATGGAGATCTTTTTGAAGTGCTGGAAGCCCAGGGTAACTATCAAAGCCACACAATGAAGACCTTATACGGTGAGGAACAAGTACACCATGGCAGGAATCCTCAAAAGCAGTTCACCCTCCTAGGGGTGAGGTTGTGAATGATACAGCAGTGTGGGTTCCTGCTGGAGAATACATGTGTAACATGGACCACAGTGAACCTGTTGCCACTCTACATCTATACTGCTGGATTGAGACAGGCTTTTCCTGGGTTCTGTGTGGCATTAACTATTTCCTATAGTAAATCAGCCCTTTTAGGTTAAGCTAGCTTGAGTTCCTTATAACTCAAAGTCTTAATTACTATAGAGTATGGAAATTATCCATGTTCAAAATATATGTCAGACTTCTAGTATTTTCCAGGGTTATAAAAACGGAGGTAAAGCCTGGATCCAAAATCCTACCTTCAGCAGTGATCTCACCCCCTTTCTGGAACAGGTTTGGGGGCATCATGCAGTTTGGCGAAGAAAAGAAAGACAACCAGGATTGATTTCAACTTCCTCAGTCCTTTCTATTACTCAGTCCCTTACTTGGGGTACTTACTCAGCTCTATTACAGAGCCAAGGTTGCTCCCCAGTGGTCTCAGAGTCCTCCCCACCAAGGTCCAAATTGGCTTCCTCTTCTCTCTCTTTAGCTTTTACCATCTTGCTACCCAGTGGGGTCTGTCCACACCCACAAAAGTTCATTGCAGGATGGGGAAGAGAAGTCTCTGCCTCACCTATTCTCACTATAGTTGAAGACAGACTTATAAGGCAGCCTTTAGCCACATGTAGCAATGTAATTTTATGTTTAAAGTAGTTAAAATTAAAATTACATAAATTCAAGTCCTTGACTGTACTAGCCACATTTCACATGCTCAAGAGCCACCTGTGGCTAGTGACTATCATATTGGACAGAGCAGATATAGGATATATCCATCATGGCTGAAAGTTCCATTGCATAGAGCAGCTATAAAGAAAGTAGAGTCCTCCCTATTTCTATCTAGAGTGCAGCATGGCCAGGGCAGAGAGAAGAGAAGAGAGCAAACCCAGACCAGGGGCTTATAGCCTCAGAAGTCCCAGGACACAGCCCCTGAGCCAGACAGCAATGTTTCAGAGGCCTTCACCAGACAGGGCAATGGTTGGGCATCACCCTCCAGTGACTACTCAAGAAATAGACATCCACAAGGTGTAGAGCAGAGAAACTTGAGGAGTCTGGGCATAGCACATATGAGCAACCACAGGGATTCTCTGGGGAGACTCGGACAACCTATGTCAGCTTGTGTGGCAAGCAAGCAAATTGGGGGTATCAATATTAATAGTCACTTCATTTGATGTCCTTGTCCAATAGGAAATTTGAATGACACAGAGTATTCCTATCACCTATGAAGAGATAATATCAATAAATATGGGGAATTTCAAAGAGTAGAGAGTCTTGACCCTGGTCTACAACCTTGTGCCCTTCTAGAAGGGAACCGGAAGACCCTGAGGCATTCCTGTCTTCCGCTTGTGTTGTTGAAGATGGGGGTTGCTCACCACATCTCCCTTTGTTTTGGGCCAGACTCAAGCTGTAATCAAGCCCTTTAAGGTGGACAGCTATAGGTTTCCCTACCTTGCATCCATTTCCTGTTCGGCTAGCAGAAACACCCTGATTTTCCTTTGAGACATCCTTCCTTTCCACACGGGGTCCATGTGGACATAATACCCATGTCTGGCCAATCAGCATATCCTATTCCCTAGCCCAGGGACAAGTTTAAAGGTAGGCACATGGCCCAACTAAGGCCAAGGAGAACCATGAACATGCATCCAGAATTTTAGGAAGATTTGCTAAGAATGAGGTCCTCCTTCCCCCCACTGGTAACATGTCAGATATAGTAGCCACTTTGCCACCAATTATGAAGAGCCTGCCCACCCAGAGGACAGCAGAACCAACAAGTGGGAAGAAACAGAGTCTCTATGCCACTGAGCCCTGGCTCTGGTTATGCTTTTCAGCCAAAAGTTCCCATTACTACCCCTTTCACTTAAACCAATTAGACTAGATTTCTGGCACCTAAGAAATTGCTGATGAATACAGTATGCCTGAGGCAGTGCTGTTCTTAGAAAGTGTGGGGTCAGGAGACGAACAGAACACACAAGCTGGGAATCCGAAAACCTGGGTCCAGTCCCTTATCCATCTCCCACTGGCAGTGTGACCAGTAAAATACTGAACTGTTGAGGCTCACATGCCTTGACTGTCAAATGATAAGAACAGCTACCTTGGGGCACCTGGGTGGCTCGACTGGTTAAGTGTCTGCCTTTGACCCGGATCATGATCTCAGGGTTCTGGGATCAAGCCCCGCATCAGGCTCCCTCTTCAGTAGGGAGTCTGCTTCTCCCTCTCCTTCTGCCCCTCCCCCAACTAATGCGCTCTCTCTCTCTCTCTCTCTCAAATAAATTAAAAAAATATTTTTTTTTCAAAAAAGAGCAGCTACCTGCAAGGGGGGCTGATTGTAGAATTAGCAATTAAGTATGTAAGTCCCCATGACATAGTAGATGTTCAATAAATATTTCTTGAGTGAATGAATGAATAAACTGTATTTTCTACCAGTCAACTAATAGATTAACAGCAAAATCTTTCGTTGAAACCATTCAGGGAATAAATAGTTGACTCATGAAGTTTATACTCTATCAAAATGAGTCATGCTGAGTAAGTTTTAACCAAGGACAAAATAGAGATTCTTAGCTTTTCTAATGTTCATGTTCTAATTCACACAAAGCAAGAAAACACATTTATTAAGACCCTTTTGTGCTCTGAGGCACTATGGTAGGTATTTTAGGTGTTACTTCATTGAATACTTACCACAACCCATGAGGTATACTTTGCTAGCATTTTAGCATCAGAGAATTCTGTTCAGAAAAAGCATAACTTGTTCAAGATCATGCAGCGAGCTGGCAGCCAAGCCAAGGTGGGACCCAGGGCTGGTTCTAACACACCTCCTCTTGCTTGTTCTTACATCCTTCCTCTGTTGGCTGCCTCCGCTCAGCAGAAGGTCAGTGCTTTAATTATAAACTACAGCAGCAACAATCTAACCAATGAATAGCTAGATTCTTTCTTCTCTCAACCCCAGGCAACAGAGGAAAGGCAGAGGGAAAGGACGAGAGGGGGGTAGCGCTAAAATTATCTCTTTGGGTCCAGGTGCATCTTTTACGGGAAAGATCAGCAGTCGGGCCAATAACTCACTCATTTGTTAGCTAACATTCATCGAGCACCACCTGCATTTACAGCTGTAGGGGGATGCTCTCCATGGCTTTTGAAACCCAGTGTTGATGCTCCAAAACACTTGAGACTCAAAAGTGGATGAACACCCGATTAGATGGGAAGGCCAAAGGTCAGCAGCCTAAAGAGGAGCCAGATTGCCACACATGCTCCTGCTTGGGGCCATCTGCCAACCACTAGAACACAACAACCTTCATTGCTGTGGCCACTCAGGTGGGCTCCCAGGCTCATGGGAACACCAAAGGGGTGACAGCCTCTCTTGGAGCCTCCATCAACTATTGCCAAAGTTAAAAATACAAAACTAAATGATACCGCTCTTGGGACTCGCTCTAGGGACCAAATCCAAGCTACTTGCCAAATTCTTCCTGCTCACAAATCATTTCTGGGAATTGCAAGATGAAAACAACTTTAATAATGAACTAGTGAACATTCGTTCATTTGTTGAAATGGTTGTTAATAATTTATTTTCCAACATGGAAGCAAAAACGGAGGGAAAATTGTTGCTTACGTGGCCTTGGAATCTTTGGTAAAGAAGACACATTCCCGTTTCTTAAAATTTGCTTGAATAAAATTCACCAAGTCCTTTGGAGAAAGAACATTGGACAGCGTATCACTAATTTATTTTCACACACTGCTGTCATTAATGAATACTAAATATGATCTACATCTACTTCAAAGGTTTCGAGAATTTACCACATATTCATAGCACCCAGCGTCCGTTCATGCTTTTAGAGTACCACACAGTTTTTTAAAAGAGGCATACATTTAAATTTTTATAACTAAAGGCAAATTTTTATACAAGTTAACCTGGCATTATCTTGTAATAAATGTCATGATACACATACAAATCATGTTTTTCCTTCCCTAGGATTAAATTCCCTAGGATTACCAAGAGAATGTAAGCATTTGTTGAGAGTTTAGCATAAATAATGTATCAAAGCAGATTCTCTTTCATCTTACACTTGCTTTTCAAAAGAAGACATATTCCAAAGACTCCTTTAAGGGTTGTGTTTGCTCCCTCATGGACAAGGTGGTAAGGCATATCTGGGACCTCATTCTGTTAAACAACCACAAGTTTCTATACATCAAAGTCTTCCCTTCAGATGCAAAAGTAAACTATTTGGAAAGAGATGAAGAATACATTGAAAAAAAATATATTCCTCAAGTGAGAGACTATAATTGCAAATGCATTGAAAAAACTACATTCCTCAAGTGTAGTTTTACACTCCTCAAGATTAATACACATTAATCATCACAGGATTGATAGATAGACTATCTAAACCACTTGAAATCACTAACAGTAAGACAGACAACTGAAGGGGAAAATGACAAAAGGCATGAGCATGCATTGAATAAAAGAGAACACAAAATTAGCCCATAAATATGTGAAGAGAGGCTCAGCCTCCCCATTAATGAAGCAAGTGTGAAGGAAAACCACAGCGATTTCCCTTGGCACACCCACCAGGTGGGAAAAATCAAAAAGGCAGCTGATCCCAGATGTGAGGCCATGGAGCCTCACGCTCCTTAGGGGTGGGTGAGTTGACTGGTACAAATACTCCGGAAAATTATTTACCAAGCCCAGCAAAGTTATCCCCCTAGAAATCACGCCCTGGGGAGAGAGAGGTAGGTTTGTCCTGTGAACAGACAATAAGCTCAGAATGCCTGGCCATGGGTCGTCAGCCCTACAGGGATTCTTGCCCTGGGGAAGTAGGGCTGGCTGTCCAAACCCCCTTCCCTCTGGGCGCTGACTTCTCCAACAACTTCATAGTGGTTTGGCCTCCCAAGTCAGGCCACTGGCCCCAAAGCCAGCCTTGATGCCCCTATCCCTGGCAGCAAGGCTGCCACCGGCCATGCCCCAAAAAAACACGGGGTAGGCAGTCTCTAGGAATGAAGTCCACAGTGCATGAGGCAGTCTGCCCGCTGGTGCCCACCACCCTATATTCTGAGACATCAGAGAAACAGGGACCGCATGCCTCCTCTTCCTGGCCCTTTGAACTAAAGTTGTCCCATAGATCCTGTGTCTTAAACCCAGACCCCATGAGGGAAAGGTATCTACCTTCACCCACCCGGCTTCACCCTTAGAATGTTTCCCAGCGAACCCCACCTCACACCCCCCAAAATGTTCATATGGCATTGCTCCTAACAGCAAAGCCCTAAAACCCAAACATTCCCCTCAGGCTGAACAGACATGCACAGGACAGAGCACTGAACAGGAATGAAACAGGCCAGCAGCTGCTTCACCTCTCAACACGGACAAATTTCAAAAACATAATGATCACCACCAAAAAAAAACTCCCCAAAGAATACGTATAGACCTCCATGTATACCAAAACCAGATAAAACTAAGCAATATGGGGACGCCCGGGGGGCTCTGTCGGTGAAGCATCTGCCTTCAGCTCAGGTCATGATCCCGGGGTCCTGGGATGGAGTCCCGCATCAGGCTGTCTGCCCAGCAGGGAGTCTGCTTCTCCCTCTCCTTCTGCTCCTCCCCCCTGCTCATTCTCTCTCTCTCAAATAAATACAGAAAATCTTTAAAAAATAAATAATATATTGTTTAGGGATATATTTACTTATTTATTTATTTAAATAATAAACTTATAGACACAATAACACAGAATGCAGGCTCGCAGTGACCTCTGGCAGGAGAGAGAGGATGACACGGGGGGCACGTGGGGCCTTCTGAAGTTTTGCTGCTGATAGAGAGGCTGAGCCTCTCTTCACACATTTATGGGTTACTTTTGTGTCCTCTTTTATTCAATGCATGCTCATGCCTTTTGTCATTTTCCCCTTCGGTTGCCTGTCCTATCCTGTTCCTCAAGCTGGTGGTGGGTGCAAAAGTATTTTTATTACTCCTCCTTAAGCTGGAAATTGACATTTGAACATTCTCTTCCACAGCCAATAAAAATGTGGAAAACAACCACAATTCCTATACTCATCTGAAGGCAAAAATCTCAAAGCCTATGATGCCTTTTCTCCCTGATAGTATTTTCTAACATCTTAACTAATTTTACGTCTACTTAATAGCCAAATGAACAGGACTCTACAGCTGTATAGGCCTGTGGAGTCAATGATCACAGAGGAGCGGTGGTGCAAACACTACTTTACAGCTAAAAATTCCCTCTGAAAATGCACTTTGCAGAGTTGTGTGTTCACAGGGTGTTGGGGGAGGGGGGCAGGTGGCTGCAAACAGGACTCCTTGGAAATGAGGTGTCCTTGGGTGGTCTCGGAAGTTCTACCCAGGGGGGCTGCCAGCACCTCTGAGGATGTGAGCAGGAAATCCATCCAGAAATCCTCTGGGAGCCATGGAGTGTGGCAAGAGAAAGTCAGCCTTTGTCCATCTCCCAGAGGCATCACAGCCCAGGTCCAAGAGCGAAATGGGGAAAAAGCCTTTCCTGTCTTCCCGGAGGCCTCTTGTTGCTTGAGGCTGGAGGAGAGGCCCCCACTGTCTTTGCCCTTCATTTGTTTCCTGCAGGGCCAGGGCTAAGGTGAGACCAGGTGTAAAATCTAAGGAGGCATTTTGTGCTGGGGGTGGGCTCATGCTGGAGCAGTACCCGAGAACCTGCGCTGCCTGCACACGCAGTGTGGGGGGCCGTTTGCCCCTCATTTGTTGTCTTAGAGCTCACCAACAGATCACAAACCCAGCCCCGTGTAACCGCCAGTCAGACCTAGACACTGACACATCCAGCACCCCTCCCAAACCCTCCTCCCTCCTCATCACTACAGGGAGCTACTGTTCTGACTTCCAACACCGCAGACGAGGGGGGCCCTTGATATCAGACTAGAATGCTGTCTTTATATCCTAACAAGCGAGCATATTGGATCTGCCCGCAGGATGAGCACAAAGCCAGTGGGATGTGCCCAAGCAACAACACAGCAGACAGGAATGGTGAGCTGCCCCCCCCCCCCAGGCCGCCTCAAAACTCTCCCACCCCACAGAGTCTGGTCACAGGAAGAAGAGGGCCCCTGCTGGCCCCGAGGAAGCATGACTGGCAGTTCCCCACGTCTGCAGGGCAGCGTAGTTGCTGTCTTGGAACAGGACCCACAGGTGCCAAGGAGAACAGTTAGAAGCTGTTGCAAGAACAAATGAGGACCCAAACTGAGACCCAGCCATAGAGCTGAAGAGAAGGACTTAGATTCGAGAATTATTTGCGGTGAACCAGCCGGACCCAAAGCAAGGACACCAAGCACTAAGCAGGAAAAACCAGTGTTAACAGCTCAGTATTGTAAACTGCCTGAACGCCAGTTAATAAACACATCATGTAACAATGTATTAAGGCTACAACCTTTAAAATAAGGATACTGGAGAAACAACACAGAAGAGAAAATGTTTCCATATGGGACCAAAACAAGCCACAGAACAAAACACTACACTTTGAGGTACGATCTTTTTAAAGAGACAGTGTGGGTCCCCAAATAACATCACAGGCAGAGCGCTGCCTTCCCACATGACAGCACCGCTGCTGGGGACTCACGCTTTCGCTGTAGGACACATCCGTGCTCCGAGACGTGCTGGAGTACAGCGTCCGGGTGCTGTCCAGCGTGCCGTTCCTTCTGTTTCTCATGCTGAGCCTGGCCCCCTCGAAGGACATCTTGTCTGGAGAATGGGGCGGGACAGGGGGTTAGTTTGAGTTGCAAACAGTAAAAGAGCTCCACAGACAGCCTTGTCTCAATGCCCTCTGTCTCGACCACCTCCTGCTCCGCCCCAGGACGCCCACCAGTAACGGCCCCCCTGCCCTGCTCTTCTGGCCTCATCCTCCCCGCATCCTCCAGGACCTGCTAAAGTTCTGGGCCTTACAGCACAGGTCCGCCCACCGCGCCCCCAGATGCCCCTCTCTGGGGCGGGGTCCACATTGCAGACCACCACACTTGGGAGTTTCGCAAAAGCTACTTCTAACTTAAGGGGTTTGGAGTCAAGGGAACATAAAAAGCAGACCCTAACAACGGCTTGTGACATCTAGAGGAAGGGGCTGGACTCTGAGAAGGATCCTGGCCCTGATCCATCCCGTGGTGGCAGGGGCTGAGCGCCTGGGTGTCCAGTCACCCTAAGACTGGGAGCCGACACTTGGGCCCCAAGGACACCTCGCCATTCCTTCTCAGGCCTGGCAGCAGGCCATTAGCCCAGGACACACAGAAGCCTCAGCCACGACAGGGTGGCTTCCCAGGCCGCCCCTGCTCTCCTGATGCCCAGACCCTCCCATCCCAACCTGCAGAGGTGCCCTCTGACCCTCAGCCCGGGCTGCAGACAAAAAGCACCAAAGGCTACTCCATCCACATGCCTGTGTCATCTGGCAGACACACTGAACATGACATTTCTAGAATGAAAGCATCATCCTTCCCAGTCTCCCTAAGTCTCCTCTTCTGGTACCAAGCTTCCTCAGCGACTTGTGATAGCCCTCCAGTCACAGCACATACAAGAGCCAGGCCCACCTCCTTCTCCCTCGCCAGCCTCTCCAGTAGCCCCTGGGGTCACACCCTCTGTCTGGAACCCTCTTCCCCAGACCCCCTGTCTGCTCATCTTCTCCTCATCCTCCGGGCCTCACGTGTGTGCCACTTCTCTGGGGAGGTGCTCTGTGACCACCATGTCCCCATGACCTCCACCCTCCACCCAGCCGCTCTGGGTAGACCAGATCTCTCTTGTTCAGCACCATGGTCCCAGGACCTGGCAAGGTGTGCAGAGTAGATCTGTACAAATATTTACTGAGTGAATAATTTAAATCAGTAAACAACACACCCCTTCCCAAACCCTAAATCCTCCTCCAGCTTTTAAACTGCTTCCACATCACCTTCCAGAACCCCTGGATGTGGAAAGGCCTCGACCCACCACTCTGCCACAGGTTCCAAGCCTTAGCCTGTGGGTCTGACTTCTACGTCCCAACTGCCCCCACCCCAGGCAGCCTCAAAACTCTCCCACACCAAAGAGTCTGGTGTGGGACTCTTTGAAACCCACTCACAGCAGCTGATCCAGGCTGTTTAAAACGATAAGTGCTTTTACTTCTCTCCCCAGACATTTCAAAGGGAGGCTCTGAGTATTAATTGGTACTTTACATACATTATTGCAAAACCACAGATCAATCCTGCAAGGTATTTACTGTGATTCCCATACAGCAAATTGCTTCTAAGTAGGGCACCAATGGTCAGGAAAAGATTTCATTTGCCTTACAATGAAAAACTGCTTTTTTCATTGCACGGGAAAAGGTGTATTTTTGCTTTCAGTCACACTTCAAATAAGAAATGGGCAGGTTGCGTGAGACGGGCAGTGAGCTGCCCTGTTCTGGCTCATCAAATGCCTGTGTTGGACATTTGTTTTCAGCTGCTTTCCTGAGCCCAGCTCAGGTTGGTAGATTATGAGTTTGGGCCTCCTTTAGGACATCTTACATCCCAGGGGCTCGAGGCATTCGCCCGGCCCCTGAACATGGTCAGGAGTTAAGGCATGGGTGGAGAGCAGCTGGGGCATTAGGGGAAGGGACGGAGAACCAAGAACCATGGGCAAAGGTCTGAAGAGGCCAAGGGGGAGGGCCCAGAGAGTGAGAGGAGATCCACAGTCTCCCTCCCTGGGGAACTTTGGGAAAGTGCAGGTAAATCCGATAGGACCATAGCCAGGAGGGGAGGAAGAAGTGAAAGTCACAGCCTGGGGCGTCTGGGTGGCTCAGTCAGCTGGGCGATCCACTCAGCTGCAGCTCAGGTCATGATCTCAGGGTCCCGGGATCCAGCCTCACATTGCACTCTGCACTCAGCAGGGAGTCTGCTTGAGGATGCTTTCTCCCTTCTCCCTCTGCTGCTCCCCTCACATGCTCTCTCTCTCTCAAATAAATGCATAAATCTTTAAAGAAAAAAAAAATAAAGTCACACTAGGGAGAAAGCAGTGGATGCATCCTATGCTAAGAAAAAGTAACAAAGTCATACCACTAGGTGGAACAATACAAAACCTGGTAGAAAACTAGGCTAAGGGCCAAAATCCAAGCCCACCTCAGAGAGAACACAGATTGCAGTAAACTTGAAAACAGACTAAGCCTCCCTTGTCTTACTGGGACTTGACACACTGAGAGGAGTTATTTTCAGATGAGAGTATTTGATGTTGGGAAGAGGGAAATGAGACAGAGGCTTCCAGATGACTGAGTGGGGTGGAAACAATTTCACTACCTTTAGTGCAACTGGGCAATGGTATAGCAAGGCACTTAAATATTGTTGACCATGTGCACTGGCTTTGGGGACCCTAGATAAAAGAAATAGTCAGAAACACAAAAAAAGTTGTACTGAAAAGCTATTCACTGCTGAGTTATTTGTAATAAGGACCATTGGAAATAACCTAAATTTCCATTAATAGAACATTTCACCCAAAAGAAATAAAAGGGTGGGGCCATGAAGGGGGTATAATTCAATGGCATGGAGAAATTATAATGATTTATTGCAAGTAGGAAAAGAAAAAGCAGAAGGCAGGGAATCCTGGAAGTTAAGAGCTCTGGCCTCACAGACAGAGCCTTGGGTGAAGCACTAAGCTGTGAACCTTCAGTGGGTCCTTCCCCCTCTCAGGTCCTTATAAAGGTGGCTGGGAGCCCACGGGAAAGGCAGCTCCAGCAGGACGGATGGTAAGTGCTTATGGATAATGTGTAGAAGGCACTGAGCAGTAAACACACCAAAATGCTAACCACTACATGCTAACATATGGGGTGGGATGGTGAGCAATTCTTTTCTTTTCTCTACTTTTTATACTTACCAAAATTAAATGCATTGCTCATGTAATCTGGGAAATAGACTTAATAACCAGGATAAGCATCTAGAGGCTGAATAAGGGGAAGATAACCAGTGACAATGGTAATGGGGTTTCAGCGTTGAGGGGTTGAGAGAGCATGTAGACAACCAGTGTAGAAAACCGGTATAGACCTCCCCTCCACAGGAGCAAATGGGAGGAGGGGCCACCAGCTAATTTGTTGGGTCGTGTTTCAATCTTACAAGAAGAAAATTAGCAGACACAGAGAGATAAAAGCACAGGGCCGTTCTTGTAAGAATAACAGAGCATGGAAGAGAAGGGCTCTATTGGGCAGGCAGATCCCCCTAAAGTCACTGATCAAAGATAGATAACCAATTGAAGATCAAAGGAAAAGAGAGCCAACAATAACATAATAAATATTGATGAAAAGCTTTGATTGTTTTTCCCTCTCATGTCGTATTTTCTGAAATCCTTCCTGGACAAGGAACTGGTTAACTGTTGTTCCTACCACAGCACCTGCGTCCCACCTGGCCTGCCTAACTCCGACTCCAGAGAAGAAATGGGCACAACACACAGGTGTTCAGGGCTTCACTCAACAGCTAAGTCTAGAGTGTGGTTTTAAAAGGGGGTCCTTGGGGCACCCAGGGGGTTCAGTCCATTGAGCACCTGACTCTTGATTTCGGCTCAGGTCATGATCTCAGGGTAGTGCAATAGAGCCCTGTGTTGGGCTCCATACTGGGCATGGAGTCTGCTTGGGATTCTCTCTCTCTCTCTCTCCCTCTGCCCACCTTTGCTTTCTCTATAAAAATTTTTTTTAAAAAGTCTTTTTAGGAGGAGTCAAGATGGCGGAGAAGTAGCAGACTGAGACTACATCAGGTAGCAGGAGATCAGCTCGATAGCTTATCTAAACATTGCAAACACCTACAAATCCAACGGGAGATCGAAGAGAAAAAGAACAGCAACTCTAGAAACAGAAAATCAGCCACTTTCTGAAAGGTAGGACTGGCGGAGAAGTGAATCCAAAACGATGGGAAGATAGACCGCGGGGGGAGGGGCCGGCTCCCGGCAAGCGGCGGAGGAACGGAGCACAAAATCAGGACTTTTAAAAGTCTGTTCCACTGAGGGACATTGTTCCAGAGGCTGAACCGGGGTGAAGCCCACACGGGGTCAGCGTGGCCCCAGGTCCTGCAGGGTCACAGAGGTGACCGACTCCAACACAGGGGTGTCAGAGTGTCGCAGAGCTCGCAGGTATTAGAACGGAGAAGCCGGCTGCAGAGACAGAGCCGAGGACTGAACTCTCAGCTCGGGGTTACCTTGAACCGGTCACAGGCTGGGTGAGCTCGGAGCGCGGCTGGAGGCTGGGGATACGGGAGTGATTGGGTGCTGTTCTCTGGGGGCGCATTGAGGAGTGGGGCCCCGGGCTCTCGGCTCCTCCAGGCCAGACACTGGGAGGCCGCCATTTTCATTCCTGTCTACGGAAAGCGTTCAGGGAACAAAAGCTCCCGAAAGCAAACCCAAGCGGATTACTTAGTCCGGCCGCGGGTAAGGGTGGTGCAATTCTGCCTCGGGCAAAGACACTTGAGAGTCACTACAACAGGCCCCTCCCCCAGAAGATCAACAAAAAATCCAGCCAGGACGAAGTTCTTCTACCAAGGAAAGCAGGTTCAATACCTAGGTCAGCAGCGGAATTCCAGAGGAGGAGAAAGCAAAGCACGCAACTCACGGCTTTCTCCCCACGATTCTTTCATCTTGTGGTTAATTCAATTTTTTTTCCCATTTTTTTTCTTTCTTTTTTCTTCTTCTGCTAAATTTTATTAAACTTTTACCTTGTCCTTTTTTAACGTTTTTTGACTACTTTATCTAACATATATATTTTTTCTTTCTTTTTTATATTTTTTCTTTATTTGTTTTCTTTTTTAATTTTTTTCTTTTTTTTTTTTTCTGAACCTCTTTTTATGCCCTGTCTCCCCGCCCCCCCTCCACGATTTGGGGTCTCTTCTGATTTGGTTAAAGTGCATTTTTCTGGGGTCTTTGCCACCCTTTTAGTATTTTATTTGATCCTTCATATCCTCTTATCTGGACAAAATGACAAGGCAGAAAAATTCACCACAAAAAAAAAGAACAAGAGGCAGTACCAAAGGCTAGGGACCTAATCAACACAGACATTGGTAATTTGTCAGATCTAGAGTTCAGAATGACGATTCTGAAGGTTCTGGCTGGGCTCGAAAAAGACATGAAAGATATTAGAGAAACTCTCTCTGGAGATAGAAAAGCCCTTTCTGGAGAAATAAAAGAACTAAAATCTAACCAAGTTAAAATTAAAAAAGCTATTAATGAGGTGCAATCAAAAATGGAGGCTCTCACTGCTAGGATAAATGAGGCAGAAGAAAGAATTAGTGATATAGAAGACCAAATGACAGAGAATAAAGAAGCTGAGCAAAAGAGGGACAAACAGCTACTGGATCATGAGGGGAGGATTCGAGAGATAAGTGACACCATAAGACCAAACAACATTAGAACAATTGGGATTCCAGAAGAAGAAGAAAGAGAGAGGGGAGCAGAAGGTATATTGGAGAGAATTATTGGAGAGAATTTCCCTAATATGGCAAAGGGAACAAGCATCAAAATCCAGGAGGTGCAGAGAACCCCCCCTCAAAATCAACAAGAATAGGTCCACATCCCATCACCTAATAGTAAAATTTACAAGTCTTAGTGACAAAGAGAAAATCCTGAAAGCAGCCTGGGAAAAGAAGTCTGTAACATACAGGTAAAAATATTAGATTGGCAGCAGACTTATCCACAGAGACCTGGCAGGCCAGAAAGAGCTGGCATGATATATTCAGAGCACTAAATGAGAAAAACATGCAGCCAAGAATACTATATCCAGCTAGACTATCATTGAAAATAGAAGGAGAGATAAAAAGCTTCCAGGACAAACAAAAACTGAAAGAATTTGCAAACACCAAACCAGCTCTACCGGAAATATTGAAAGGGGCCCTCTAAGCAAAGAGAGAGCCTAAAAGTAGTAGATCAGAAAGCTACAGAGACAATATACAGTAACAGTCACCTTACAGGCAATATAATGGCACTAAATTCATATCTCTCAATAGTTACCCTGAATGTTAATGGCTAAATGCCCCAATCAAATGACACAGTGTATCAGAATGGATAAAAAAACAAAACCCATCTATATGTTGCCTACAAGAAACTCATTTTAGACGTGAAGACACCTCCAGATTTAAAGTGAGGGGGTGGAAAACAATTTACCATGCTAATGGGCATCAGAAAAAAGCTGGGGTGGCAATCCTTATATCAGATCAATTAGATTTTAAGCCAAAGACTATAATAAGAGATGAGGAAGGACACTATATCCTACTCAAAGGGTCTGTCCAACAAGAAGAGCTAACCATTTTAAATATCTATGCCCCTAACGTGGGAGCAGCCGACTATATAAACCAATTAATAACAAAATCAAAGAAACACATCAATAATAATACAATAACAGCAGGGGACTTTAACACTCCCCTCACTGAAATGGACAGATCATCCAAGCAAAAGATCAACAAGGAAATAAAGGCCTTAAATGACACACTGGACCAGATGGACATCACAGATATATTCATAACATTTCATCCCAAAGCAACAGAATACACATTCTTCTCTAGTGCACATGGAACCTTCTCCAGAATAGATCACATCCTGGGTCCTAAATCAGGTCTCAACCAGTATCAAAAGATCAGGATCATTCCCTGCATATTTTCAGACCACAATGCTCTGAAGCTGGAACTCAATCACAAGAGGAAAGCTGGAAAGAACCCAAATACATGGAGACTAAACAGCATCCTTCTAAAGAATGAATGGGTCAACCAGGAAATTAAAGAAAAATTGAAAAAATTCATGGAAACAAATGATAATGAAAACACAACGGTTCAAAATCTGTGGGACACAACAAAGGTAGTCCTGAGAGGAAAATGTATAGCAGTACAAGCCTTTCTCAAGAAACAAGAAAAGTCTCAAGTACACAACCTAGCCCTACACCTAAAGGAGCTGGAGAAAGAACAAGAAAGAAACCCTAAACCCAGCAGGAGAAGAGAAATCATAAAGATCAGAGCAGAAATCAATGAAATAGAAACCGAAAAAACAATAGAAAAAATCAACGAAACTAGGAGCTGGTTCTTTGAAAGATTCAATAAGATTGATAAACCCCTGGCCAGACTTATCAAAAAGAAAAGAGAAAGGACCCAAATAAATAAAATCATGAATGAAAGAGGAGAGATCACAACTAACACCAAGGAAATACAGACAATTATAAGAACATACTATGAGCAGCTCTATGCCAACAAATTTGACAATCTGGAATAAATGTATGCATTCCTAGAGACATATAAACTACCACAACTGAACCAGGAAGAAATAGAAAACCTGAACAGGCCCATAACCAGTAAGGAGATTGAAACAGTCATCAAAAATCTCCAAACAAACAAAAGCCCAGGGCCAGACAGCTTCCCAGGGGAATTCTACCAAACATTTAAAGAAGAACTAATTCCTATTCTCCTGAAACTCTTCCAAAAAATAGAAATGGAAGGAAAACTTCCAAACTCATTTTATGAGGCAAGCATCACCTTGATACCAAAACCAGACAAGAATCCCACCAAAAAAGAGAACTACAGACCAATATCCTTGATGAACACAGATGCAAAAATTCTCACCAAAATACTAGCCAATAGGATTCAACAGTACATTAAAAGGATTATTCACCATGACCAAGTGGGATGTATTCCAGGGCTGCAAGGTTGGTTCAACATCCGCAAATCAATCAATGTGATACAACACATTAATAAAAGAAAGAACAAGAACCATATGATACTCTCAATAGATGCTGAAAAAGCATTTGACAAAGTACAGCATCCCTTCCTGATCAAAACTCTTCAAAGTGTAGGGATAGAGGGCACATACCTCAATATTATCAAAGCTATCTATGAAAAACCCACAGCAAATATCATTCTCAACGGAGAAAAACGGAAAGCTTTTCCGTTAAGGTCAGGAACATGGCAGGGATGTCCATTATCACCACTGCTATTCAACATAGTACTAGAAGTCCTAGCCTCAGCAATCAGACAACAAAAAGAAATTAAAGGCACCCAAACCAGCAAAGAAGAAGTCAAACTATCACTCTTCACAGATGATATGACACTATATGTGGAAAACCCAAAGACTCCACTCCAAAACTGCTAGAACTTGTACAGGAATTCAGTAAAGTGTCAGGATATAAAATCAATGCACAGAAATCAGTTGCATTTCTGTACACCAACAACAAGACAGAAGAAAGAGAAATTAAGGAGTCAATCCCATTTACAATTGCACCCAAAACTATAAGATATCTAGGAATAAACCTAACCAAAGAGGTTAAGAATCTATATGCAGAAAACTATAAAGTACTCATGAAAGAAATTGAGGAAGACACAAAGAAATGGAAAAATGTTCCATGCTCCTGGATTGGAAGAATAAATATTGTGAAAATGTCTATGCTACCTAAAGCAATCTACACATTTAATGCAATCCCTATCAAAATACCATCCATTTTTTTCAAAGAAATGGAACAAATAATCCTAAAATTTATATGGAACCAGAAAAGACCTCGAATAGCCAAAGGAATATTGAAAAAGAAAGCCAAAGTTGGTGGCATCACAATTCCGGACTTCAAGCTCTATTACAAAGCTGTCATCGTCAAGACAGCATGGTACTGGCACAAAAACAGACACATAGATCAATGGAACAGAATAGAGAGCCCAGAAATAGACCCTCAACTCTATGGTTAACTAATCTTCGACAAAGCAGGAAAGAATGTCCAATGGAAAAAAGACAGCCTCTTCAATAAATGGTGCTGGGAAAATTGGACAGCCACATGCAGAAAAATGAAATTGGACCACTTCCTTACACCACACACGAAAATAGACTCCAAATGGATGAAGGACCTCAATGTGAGAAAGGAATCCATCAAAATCCTTGAGGAGAACACAGGCAGCAACCTCTTCGACCTCAGCCGCAGCAACATCTTCCTAGGAACATCGGCAAAGGCAAGGGAAGCAAGGGCAAAAATGAACTATTGGGACTTCATCAAGATCAAAAGCTTTTGCACAGCAAAGGAAACAGTTAACAAAACCAAAAGACAACTGACAGAATGGGAGAAGATATTTGCAAACAACATATCAGATAAACGACTAGTGTCCAAAATCTATAAGGAACTTAGCAAACTCAACACCCAAAGAACAAACAATCCAATCAAGACATGGGCAGAGGACATGAACAGATATTTCTGCAAAGAAGACATCCAGATGGCCAAGAGACACATGATAAAGTGCTCCACATCACTCGGCATCAGAGAAATACAAATCAAAACTACAATGAAATATCACCTCACACCAGTCAGAATGGCTAAAATGAACAAGTCAGGAAATGAGAGATGCTGGCAAGGATGCGGAGAAAGTGGAACCCTCCTACACTGTTGTTGAGAATGCAAGCTGGTGCAACCACTCTGGAAAACAGCATGGAGGTTCCTCAAAATGTTGAAAATAGAACTACCCTATGACCCAGTAATTGTACTACTGGGTATTTACCCTAAATATACAAACGTAGTGATCCGAAGGGGCACACGCACCCGAATGTTTATAGCAGCAATGTCTACAATAGCCAAACTATGGAAAGAACCTAGATGTCCATCAACAGGTGAATGGATACAGAAGATGTGGTATATATACACAATGGAATACTATGCAGCCATCAAAAGAAATGAAATCTTGCCATTTGCAACAACGTGGATGGAACTAGGGGGTATCAGGCTTAGTGAAATAAGTCAATCGGAGAAAGACAACTATCATATGATCTCCCTGATATGAGGATGTGGAGATGCAACATGGGGGGTTAGGGGGGTAGGAGAAGAATAAATGAAACAAGATGGGATTGGGAGGGAGACAAACCATAAGTGACTCTTAATTTCACAAAACAAACTGAGGGTTGCTGGGGGAAGGGGGGTTGGGAGAGGGGGAGGGGGGTTATGGGTATTGGGGAGGGTATGTGCTATAGTGAGTGCTGTGAAGTGTGTAAACCTGGCGATTCACAGACCTGTACCCCTGGGGATAAAAATACATTATATGTTTATTAAAAAAAAAATAAGAAATAAAAAAAAGGAGCCCCTGGGTGGCTCAGTTAGTTAAGCCCCCGGCTCACTTTCAGTTCATGTCATGATCTCGGGATCATGAGATCAAGCCCTGCATCCGGCTCCACACTCAGTGGGGAGTCTGTCCTAATGCTCCTCCCCTCCATGTGCTCTCTCTTTCTCTCTCTCTCTCAAAATTAAAAAAAAATCCTAAAGAAATAATAATAATTTTTTAAAATAAATAAAAGGGTGTCCTTGGGGACATTCTGCTGAGAAAGGCTCAGGGACCTCCCCCCACCCACATTAGTGAGAGCAGCCCTGCCTTCATCACATTCATGTGCCCAAGGTCCTAGAAGTTCCCCTCTGAGGAAAGGTTTCTGCTGCCAAAAAGCAGCCTGAAGCTTTGGCTCTAGAGATTCGGTCTGTTCTGCACACCTGCTGCCATCACCCACCTGCACAGGCAGATGGGGGACACCCGGAGCCTCAATCTCTTGGAATGGATAAGAGAGCCATTACCGTCCTTGAGGAAGAATAAGTTGTTTTTTTGTTTTTTTTTTTAAAGATTTTTTTATTTACTTATTTGACAGAGAGAGATCACAAGTAGGCAGAGAGGCAGGCAGAGAGAGAGGGAAGCAGGCTTGCTGCTGAGCAGAGAGCCCGATGCGGGACTCGATCCCAGGACCCTGAGATCATGACCTGAGCCGAAGGCAGCAGCTTTAACCACTGAGCCACCCAGGCGCCCCTAAGTTTTTTTTTTTAAGAATAAGTTTATGGATGGTTTACCAAGCTCCAAAGGTGATGGATTTATTCATGACATCCCCAACGATCAGGAGCTGGAGTTTCACACGCAACTTGAGAAATAGGGTTGTGTAACTCCAAAACTGTAACACAACAGAACACGAGATAGTATTCGATAGCCACCATATGCAAGGGCATGGTCTTGAAGCCCCTCCAGAATGACTACTGGGATGCTGGTTCTTTCTGTGGATCAGATTTGCAGTATTTGACATTCACATGAAAGAGGCACTCGCATTCCACCTACCTGGAGGGCACGGGAGTAACGATGCTTCAAAGTACAAGCTTCAAGTCTAGACCCATCCCCTTATTTTATTTTTAACTCTGAGTGTATTTCTCTAAACTAATGGAATTCACAGCTAGAAGTTAGAAAGCTAAGTTAAGGGAATAAGAGCCCATGGTGTGGATGGACTTCTCCTAATAGTTGGTGGGAATGTAAGTTGGTGCAGCCCCTCTGGAAAACAGTATGGAGGTTCCTCAAAAAGTTGAAAATAGAGCTACCCTATGACCCAGCAGTTGCACTACTGGGTATTCATTCAAAGAACACAAACACAGTGATTCGATGCACCCCAAAGTTTATAGCAGCAATGTCCACAACAGTCAAACTATGGAAAGAGCCCAGAAGCCCATCAACGGATGAATGGATAAAGATGGTGTGGTGTATATATACAATGGAATTTTACTCAGCCATCAAAAAGAATGAAATCTTGCCATTTGCAACGACATGGCCTATGGAACTGGAGAGTATTATACTAAGTGAAATAAATCAGAGAAAGATGAATACCATATGATTTCACTCATATATGGAATTTAAGAAACAAAACAGATGAACATAGGGGAAGGGAAGGAAAAATAAAATAAGGCAAAAACAGAGAAGGAGGCAAACAATGAGAGACTCTTAACTATAGGAAACAAACTGAGGGTGGCTGCGGGAGGTGGGTGGTGTAATTGGGGGATGGGCATTAAAGAGGACACATGGTGTAATGAGCACCGGGTGTTATATACGACTGATGAACCACTAAATTCTATCTCTGAAGCTAATAATACCATACGTGTTAAACTGAATTTAAATTAAAAATTTTTAAAAAGAAGAATCCACCAATAAAATGACAGCAAGAGTGCCCCTCATGTTTAATATCATATTTGAAGAGGGTGATTTCATGTCGCACACACACTCAGTTCACTGTGCTGTTCTCAAAAATCACGGGGTCAGTGAACACATCAGGAAAGTTCAAGCATCACACCACAGGCCAAGGACCAACATTCAGGCAAAACCAAATGATTTGTCAAAGTACTTGCCTTTAGTAGTGAAAAATTCAGTGTCAAGAAGAATGCAAATCAACACACAGAGAACCATCTATTTACATCATCTAACTTCGAGGGAAAGAAGACTGTGCGGTAGAAGAAAAAAAAAAACAGCAAGGGCTTGAGGTCAGGAAAAGCCACGCTTGTGTCTGACCAGCAATGTTCCCCAAATATGGTGACAATCACATGGGACGAGCCCACAGCAGTTCAGCCAGGGGCTTGGGTGACATCAACACCAGTGTTCCTGTCCTTACTACCATTACTGGTGGGGGACTTTATAAGAAGAGACTGCATAAGGTGTCTCAGGGAAAGCAAAGTGGCAAAAAGATTACTGACACATCAACATCACCCCCTTCTCCCCTACCTCGCCCACCAGGGAAACATGTTTCATTGGCTCAGCTCCTGAGGCACATGTGGAGTGAAAATGGGGAGTAGCCTAGAAAAACTGAAAAGATTGATATTCAAAAGGACCCGGAGACGGTCACAGGAGAACAGATGTGGAGAAATAGTAGGAGGAGGGGAGAGTTGGTAGGGGTGTGGGAGGAGGGCCAGGCACGCAGGCTGAGAAGGGCAAGGGCTACCACTGGGAATAAGGTTGTGGTGAGATAGGTGGACAGCATCTTTGGGCCGCTTTTCTGAGTTCAACCGTTCCTATCAGATATCTCTCATCAGAAATGATTTCAGAATATAAGGACTAAAAACAGCATGTGTTTGATCTCACAGTTTCTGCAGGTCAGGAACCCCGGCACAGTTGAGGTAGGCTCTCTGCCATCCAGGTACCGGCAGTGGCTGGGGTCGCACCTCAAGTATGGACAGGACAAGGCCCTGCTTCAAGCTCACATGGTTGTCAGCAGGGTTGAGTTCTGAGGGTCCTCCGGACCTTGCTGCAGGATGCCACCAGTGGTTTCTGGCTCTGTGGGTCCTCCAACGTGGCAACTGGCTTTATCAAAGCATGCCAGCCAATAAGGCGACAGAGAGAATCTGCCACAAGGCAAAGTCACAGGCTGTGTAACCTAAGCATACAAGTGACATCCCAAATCACCTTTGCCACATTCTGTTGTTAGAAGCAAGTCACTGGGTCCCGCCAGCATCCTAGGGGAGGGGAACACACAAGGGCAGGAACACCAGGAGGCAGAGGGCCTTCAGGCCATCTCAGAAGTCTGCCTACCACTTGCCACTGCCTACCACCCTTGCATTCATATTTATTTCCAATGCTCTTGCTCTGTCGGGCCTGAGTATCTTTTGAATGAGACATTGCGCCAAGACCGGCCATAAGACTCCTCGATTTTATTTGGGTCCCATACATGTAATAATCAGATGCAGGATCCCTAAGGTATCAGACTCCGCAGCAATACTAAGGAGGAACCCCAAGCAGCTTTAGGAAAGAATGACAGAGCCCACAGCAAACCAGACTCTAACGGCACAAAGTCAGCGTTAGGTCAAGTTCACTCACCTGCCGGCTACCTTCCGGTCACTCTCTGAGCCACTCTCCTCCCCGCCCCCGGCCCGCCCCCACCAAGATGGTCAATGTATTCGGGGTTTTAGACCCAACTTGTTATTTTCAAGCTATTCTTTTTAGATTGTATATTTTCATGTATGAGAATAATTTTTATTTACCTATTAACTTTATGTCTATGATTTCGACCCTTTTCACGTATCACTGGTGTCCCTGCCCAGTGGGTGTCCATTCACACCTGACTTGTCCACCCTGGACCCATCTGCCCACATCAGGAGGAAGTCCCTGGGATGATTTCAGTGGAGCGACTCACAGAGGGTGTATGTGAGGAGCTGCTTCTTCACGTGAATGTCTTTCTGCCCGTGGACAGCTTGACAACCATTTCCCCCCACCGTAGAACCTGTTCCATTCTTTTTTTTTTAAGATTTTATTTATTTATTTGACACAGAGAGAGAGATCACAAGTAGGCAGAGAGACAGGCAGAGAGAGAGAAGGAAGCAGGCTCCCTGCCGAGCAGAGAGCCGGATGCGGGGCTCGATATTAGGACCTTGAGATCATGACCTGAGGCGAAGGCAGAGGCTTAACCCACTGAGCCACCCAGGTGCCCCGAACCTGTTCCATTCTTATTAGACTTTTGATCTGGTAAAGGAAAACCCTGAGAGTGGCCTCGTTTTTATTCCTTCTGTCCAACAGTCATTTGCTTTTCCCCCTTATTCTTAGATGCTAATATTTTTATTGACTCTTACTAGACAGTGACCTGTAATTTTTCCTTTGACCTCGTGCTCTTTTTACGTGCAGACTCAGGTGTGGCTGTTTTGTTGTTTTGTTTTTTGCAGCCCTGGAAAGCTTGTTGTTGTCGTTTTATTGCTGTGCTCAGATTACAGCCCACCCTGGGAATGGACGGCTCGAGGGAGAGTGTGGTCGCCCCAGTCCTGTAATGCGTAACGAAGGCAGTTGTGACCAAGAGAGAAGAAGGGTAGACACTCAGAAAAGAAGTCTCCTGGCCCCACCAGGGAAGTACTTTACAGAATTGCCTCCAGTCCTATTTCTGCACAAAACTGGCACCCTACTCAGGCATCGTCATGTGACCCAAGCCAGAGAACAAGCCCAGGTATTCAGTGGACACCAGCCCATGGCGTCCTGCACAGTGACCCCTGGCCTGAGCAGCTTGCAGGGTAAGAACGGCACCAGCTGAGTAAGCCATGAGGCTCAGCCCCATCCACTCCAACATAGACAGGAGCTGCTTAGGGTAACTATTACACTCTTTGGTTGTGGCCGGCCACAGGGAACACATACGGATGGGTCATGTAAGCGACAGGACTTTCAGAAGAGGAAAATGATCCACACAGAGGAGGCATGACAGTCAGAAAGTCAACAGAATCAATCTACTTCCCTGGGCCAATGAAGGAATCAGGTCTTTGGTACCAAAAAAAAAAAAAAAAAAAAAAAAAAATCGCACTGAGTTTCATGCCAGGCAAAATTAATAGGCTTACAGGTGTCCTGGTGAAATTATTCAAGGATAAGAATAAACTCAAAGTTACACAAAGAACACAGCAGAAAAAAAACTAAGGGACAAGAGGGAGGGGCTTAAGGGGGGTATCGAAATTCTGCAAGCTAGAAGGTGAAGCACATTTGTATTCTTAGAGGGAAAAGACTGGATTTAGGAATTACGTCTTCAGCCAGTTCATCTCTGGGTGGCAGAGAGGCAGACCCGGGAACTGGAGGAGTGGGTCTGGAAGCTGTTCACACAACTTCAAGAAGTTCTGGAAGGGGGATGGGGCGTGCGGGGGGGGGGCGGGGGGGCGAACCCAGTAATAAATGGAGAACACAGGGTACCACTTCTTTTCTTCGCGGTTTAAATTTTTATTTTTTCCTCAGTGTGCAAAGTTTTGAAGAGACTTACTAACATATTGCTGAATACCAAGGAAGGAAAGAGCAAGACAAGAGCAGAGGGTCAAAGGAGAAGGAAACACTGGTGACCGTGAGGGGCTGGTCTGGCACCTGGGAAGCCAGCCTGCAGGGCTGATAAACACTAACAGCAGCCTACTCGTGCTGGGAGCCAAGGCAAAGACATGAACGCGGTCAGGGGCAAGCAGGACCCAACCTACATGTCCTGAGACATCGCCCAGGGGACCAAGGGCGCCTGCATCAGGAGAGGGGATGGGGCGGGACTCTAAAGGGGGGATCTTTCTAGAGATGGAACCCATCCAAAGCTGGATCGAGGTGACGGTTACACGAATGGACTCCTGCTAGAAGTAAATAAAACTAAACACAAACAGACGAGTGCATATAAAACCAGTGAGAAATCAGAGTAAGGTCTCAATGTCAATGTCAGTTTCCTGGTGTGGGTATTATACTAGAGCTCTGTGTGGTGTTGTCATTGGGGGAAACAGGTGAAGGGTACATGGGACCTCTTGGTATTAGTTTCCCAACTTCCTGTGAATCTGCCCTTATTTCCAAATAATAATTTAAGAGGAAAAGAACTATGTAGAAAGAACACGGGACCACATGGGGGGAGCCATCCTAGATAGAGCCGGCAACGCCTGCAGCACCAACTATGTTCCTGGTCCCTGTAAAGTCCGGAAGGCAAGTGGAAGGTGCATCACTAAAGTAAACCTCAGGGGAAGGGACTCCAGGGTAGGCCAAGTGATGGGCCCCAAGGTACAGATACCTGAGAATCTAGCCAGGTTTAGGACTTATTGGTTTAACTGTGTATGATCTTTGCTTTCATGTTCTTATCAATATCTCAATTACTTTTTTAAGTTTTTTTTAAAGATTTTTATTTATTTATTTGACAGAGATTACAAGTAGGCAGAGAGATAGGCAGAGGGGTGGCGGGGGGGGAAGCAGGCTCCATCCTGAGAAGAGAGCCCAATGCGGGGCTCAATCCCAGGACCCTGGGATCATGACCTGAGTCGAAGGCAGAGGCTTTAACCCACTGAGCCACCCAGGCACCCCATCTCAATTATTTTTATCAATGGTTCTTACTCTCAATGACTGCAGAGGGGTCCAATGAAATTAATGAAATCCTATATCTTGCTATGAAGATTGCCTCAGCAACAATTAAAACCAAAATGGACTCTGGATTGTTATTCACATTGTCACAATTTCATAAAAAGACCGTGAAGACACTGGCTCCCGCACGCATCAGGAGGGACAGCAGTTCCAACCTAAAGGCGGACGGCATCTCCAGTTTCCCAGCCAGAAAAATACATGTTCTCTGCACAGACTGAATTTGCTGGGTCCCCAAAAGTGCTCATCAGCTCTGGGGTGGCCCACAGACTCTGTATCTCTGACAAGTTCCCAGGTGTGGCTGGTGCTGCTGGTCAGGGGGTCCCAATTAGAGAACCACTGGGCTCACCCAGGACTCTGCCAACAGCACCAATAACCCTCTCATCCCCAGATACAATCCCAGCTCTTCAGAACTTGTAATTGGATCTTTTTAAAACACAGACTGGGATGCTTCAGAGACCGTATGACATCAGTTTGGGCTCAGTGTGTTTCTGTCATAGCTTGAATTTACAGACAATACAGTTCATCCTGGGAGGATGAAACACATCTCATCGGGCCATGAGTGGCGCCCTAACAACTGGAGTGAATAATGGTCATGTTCATGTAAAGTCTCTTATGTTCCGGGTGCTAACTCAGCTCTTAACATGTATCAGTCCTCAGCCCTCTGGCATAGTCTATGATTATTATTTTTCCATTTAAATGGTTGAAGAAACTAAGGCACAGAAAGGTTAAATAACTTCCTAAAAGTCACACAGCAGATCAGTAGAGGATACAGGACTCAAACAGACTGGCGTGAGAGCCCAATCCTTAAAACATTAAGCTATCAGTTTAGTAAGTAGCTATTGTGTGCTACTTTAATACCTCTTCGGGAAGAGATCGACTGTCATTCATACTATATAAATACACCATTAATATTCAAATCAAGGATTAGAAACCTGGTTTTGTTGGCCTGGGGTAAGGTTGGCCTGATATTATTTTTATTACCGATGCTCATAAATAATTTTAAATAACCTAGAAATCACCCATTCACAACAGAATACTCTTGTATCCCGTGAGCCCATTGCAAAAACAAAACCAAAATCAAAAATCAATCTATTCGGTCATTGTCCAAACGCAAGAATGGTGTGGGGCAAGTTTTTAAGATTATGGTTTACCGGCCTCTCGCCACAGTCAAACCGGTCCTGAGATGTCATTTTCAAGCAGGATGTATATCTAAGTCTCCATTAGGTAAAGGAGACGGGAGAAGTTTTCTTTACAAAACACTGAATAAGCGGAACTGTGTCGTTCATGCTCGGAAGAATGCTCCAAAGGGCCCGTACCAAACCCTGGCCATCTCCACTCTTTGCTCCCATCAATTATTCATTATGATGGTGACTGTGACACTTGCAGAAGCTTCAGATAGAAATGACACCATCGGAGAAATCTTCTCAATTCCCATCCTGGCCTGAGATGCACACAGGAACTATAGTGGACCTGCGAGGCTCAGCATTCACCTAGCCTTCCCCACCTCCTTCACCCTGGAGAACTGAGATGTGTTTCCGTATAGGAATTATCCCACTTTTCTAATTGCCATATTATCGTCAGCCACATTTTTGAAGTTTGCGTCGATGGGTTAAACCCCAATGGTGACAGCCCAGGGGAGCTCCTAGAGTCATTGATTCTGGTGTCTCTTGCCCCAAAGAAGAGACGTGAGAGACAGGAGGTGAGTCCCAGCAGCAAATGGCTGAAAGTTGGTATTTGCTGAGACACCCCCCCCCCCCCACTCCCAGAATAAGGAAAAAGCCTGGGGACCTAGGTGCCTGGATCCTATTGTCTTCACAGGTGCCAAGAATAACATCAGTTCTTAGGCAAGACAAAGAAGATGAATAATGGGTGATACCAACTTCGTTCCAAATTTCAAAGAATTATAAATCAAAAGTTACAACCTTGAAAGAAAGTTCTTTACACTCTCAAGACACTGAGGAGCTGAAACCCCTACCATAGTGTGTTTGCTGTATTCTGCTTAAGAATCTTAACTCTGAAGTCAGCATTGGCAATCATGGCCTCAAGAGTGAATAGAGATAAAACCTTTAATTATCCATCCAACCCCCAGTATTTCCCTTTTGCTTCTAAAGAATCCAAGCCATTAGCATGTTTCAGAAGCTGTATATAAAAATAAGTCAAATATACTTTTCTTCCTTATCAAAGACTGTTGGCTGTTTGAATACATTCTTTCTTGATGCTAATTTAGGCTCCATCATAATGTGATTTAAGAAAAACCTGTTTTGTGATGTCCTCGATCGGTTTGAGAACATAGGATTGCTTCAGACAGTCCGTTGCAGAGTTCAGATACCAGTGAGTTTTTAATAAAGCTCTTTGTTGGAAATTTCTGACTCTGTCAATCGGGGAAAAAAGAGCTGTAATCGTATTTTAAATCATTCAAAAACCTAGCGCAGTCTCCTACGTCTCTAAATAAATCCACACGAGTACAATAAATATCTGTGAACTAGCATTTATTGCTTATCCCAACCGCTCTTTGAGAAACGTCACTTTTGTCTTGTTAGTTTCCAATCTTCAGAGAAAATCTAAATGATGTCCATGCCAAACACACACTAGTCCTACCAGTTCTACAAGTTACAACAATCGCAACATTTACAGAGACGCGAAAAGCAAAAGTTGGTAACATACCATTTGAGGTTTGTCAGGCAGGATTTGCTTTCACTGGAAAGATCCTGCTGGCCTCCCCTCCCTGCCGAGGAAGAAGGCTTTTATAACCCGGGCTTCCTCAGCCCCGCCCTCCTCCCTAAGGCTCTTTCAAGAGGAGGAACAAAAAAATTTAAGCCACTGAGAGAAGACTCTTATAGTCATGACATACAGTAAGCAATTCAGTGATTGAATATCAGTGACAAAGTCATAACTATAGAACATCACATTTTAAATGCTAATAAAGTAAACATGAACTTCCTCCCCTTGGCCTGCCCGTCCTAGTATTAAGTCACACTAAAATTTAATTTCTACAATGTGTGGTACATCTTAAAAACCACAAATGAAATAGGAAAAGCTCACTATGGAAGGTAATGACAAGATTAATTAACAGATTAAAAGCTCTTAATTGATTAGAAAAAATTATAAATAAAAGACATTTAATGAACTTTTTTTTTTTTAAGATTCTGTTAGCTTTCTCCCTATTGACCTATATTCAGCACTGGGCTAGCTGGGCAGGGGGAGTGAGGGGAGGCAGGAAGCCTAATTTATATTTCCATACCTTCCTTACACTTTGTATTTATGAACACTGGGCTAGTAGAGAGGAAGTAACAATCACCAGGAGGACATTTTCGGCCATTTTCTTTCAATGATGTACCACAGATATCATGGCAATAGTTTGGTTGTAGTTGGTGCTCCTGGAGTGTTAGCTGTTGTCTCTCTCTCTCTCTTTTAAAGAATCTATTTATTTATTTGACAGAGAGAGATCACAAGTAGGAAGAGAGGCAGGCAGAGAGAGAGAGAGAGAGAGAGAGAGAGGGAAGGAAGCAGGCTCCCCATTGAGCAGAGAGGCCGATACGGGACTCGATCCCAGGACACTGAGATCATGACCTGAGCCAAAGACAGAGGCTTAACCCACTGAGCCACCCAGATGCCCCTCTCTCTTTTTTTTTAAGATATTATTTTTAAGTAATCTCCACACCCAATGTAGAATTCGAACTCACAACCCTGAGATCAAGTGTTGCACACTCTCTCGACTGAGCCAGCCAGGCAACCTGTCTGCTCTTTCTATTATGTATTTTTATATGAAGTGTATGCCACAGGCAAGAAGAAAAAGGACAGTATAATTTAAAAATCGAGTATACAGGGACACCTGGGTGACTCAGTGCGTTAAGCATCTGACTTCCGCTCAGGTCATGATCCCAGTTTCCTGGGATAGAGCCCGCATCTGGCTCTGCACCCAGCAGGGAGTCTGCTTCTCTCTCTCCCTCTGCTCCTCCCTTGCTCCTGCTCGCTCTCTCTCAAGTGAATAAATAAAATCTTTCTTAAAAAAATACATAAATAATAAAAATTGATTATACAGTGCAAACAAGTGCAAAAGGGTTAGAGATTAAACATAAGGAATGTCAAGGGGCAATTTCGTAAAGGCAGAGGGATTTGAGAAAGATCTGAAAGGAGAGATTAAGATGCAATTAGTGAGAGGAGCAGCTCCTACAGAGAGCATGTTCAATCCAAAGGGAGAAATCTCTGTATCAAATAAATAAATAACATCTTAAAACAAACAAACAAAGGGAGAAAACTTCTTTGACAAAGAGAAACAAAACAGTTCAGATTAGACCACAAACTCAAATACTCTGAGGGTTAGGCAGGTCATGAAAAGGAATGGAGCAACCAAATGCAAGGCAATGGGGAAGAGTGGGGGCTATGGAAAATTGGGAATGACAGGTGCCACTTGTGAATAAGGACCCTTGTGAGAAGAGATCTAGCAGGAAACAGAGACAGAATCTGAGAAATCTCAAAAATCACCCTTAATGAGGATCCTAGGACTAAAATTCCCACATTCCTACAATTTCCTTCCCTGCCCCCCACACACATCCACACAGACAGAGCCCCTGGGTCCCGTCCTCTCTTGCCTTAGCCTGCAGTCTACACAGCCTCCGCCCAGGGATTTTCAGAGATAAAGAAATCAGAAGGCGGAACCTAAACTCTAGTTTGAAAACCAGAACGTGAACTGGAAAGGATGAGAGAGCTAGAAAATTACTGACAGACGTACACAGTGCACCATGATGTGCATGCGGGAATACCAGTGGGAGGGGACAAAGTAGCCACCTCAAGCTGACAGAGAGAAAGCTGGTGGCAGAGGGGGTAAAGCGTGATGTGGGAATGAGAGACGGGGGGCAGCATGGCCTTTCATCGGATGACACATTATAGAGCCAGGGAGCTTCTCGACTCAGAGCACATTTCATGGGGAAAGACTCAAAATACATGCTGTTGGGTGAAAGGTGTAGGTTGCAAAACCAGGTGTACAATTTCGTCGTGGGTTTAAAAAATACCTTGAGAAAAAAAAATGACAAAGAATAAGTAGGCTGGGGTGGTGCTTGGGAGAGTCCCTGCAAGGATGGCTCCGGGGATTAAAAGAAAGACGGGCTTTGAGTACAAGGCTGGGGGCTCCAATTTGATTTGATGGGCAGTCCACTGTAGGTCCTTAATAGTGACAGCAAGAGTCACACCCATGCTGAAGGTCACACACAGCCTGAACTGGAGGGGTCAGTATTGCAAGGAGGAGAGTCTCCAGGTGGATGCAGTCCCTGTGAGGTCCAGGGAAAGCCAGTGCCTCCTGAGAATGAAGAGGGTAGGTCCAAACTCTAAGCTGCGCCTAGTGTATGCGTCCTGTCCTAAAAGGCTGGATTCAGCCCCTGTTCTGGGCTGAATTGTGTCCCTCGCCCCCATCCCTCAGAATGTATTTGGAGTCAGGGTCTTTCTTACAGAGGTAATCAAGTCAAAATGAGGTCTTCAGGGTGGACCTTGGTCCTGTATGACTGGTGTCCTTATAAGGACATGAGGCTGGAACACAGACACACACAAAGGGAAGACCACATGAGGACAGAGGAGAAGGCAGCCTTCCGTAAGCCAAGGAGAGAGGCCTCAGAAGAAACCAAACCTGTCAACTCGATCTGGAAACTCCAGGATGGTGAGGGGAAAAGTTTTGATTATTGAAATCACCCAGTCTGTGCAATTTTGTTATAACAGTCCTTGCAGACTAATAGAGCGCCCAAGGTCAGGTGTGGAGGGGGTTGCCAGTCCATCTCTAGGAGCAGCCAGGACCACCACAGATACGCCAGGGAAGAGCAGACAATTCCCCGTGGGAGCCTGTGGTGCTCCCAGTCCTACCCAACCGCCACCTTCAACACTGCCCAGTCCAGCATGTCTCTCTGAAGATCCCAGCATGCTGGGAGCCAAGTAGCCCTGTCCTGCCCTCAGAGTGAGATGAATTAAGCTAATATGGGCTTTTCTCATTCATTTTCTGATTCTTAAACCCACAGGTTCTTTTTTCTGTCCCAAAGTTCACCTTAATTCCAAACTTGTATCCATACAAAGTAACATCTGGCCTCAACAAGTTCTATCAAATGTCTTTGGTACATCTTGAAAGTCTTAAGTGAATGGATCCTTGCTGTAAGTCAATGCCATTGTGCCCAGGGAGGGATGGAGATAGAGAGATATACAGGTGTGGATATACAGGTGTAGTACAGGTGTATGAGTATAGGTATAGGACAGGTATAGGGAGAGGGATAGACATAAAACCTGCAGATTTGCCATTTTACCCAAGATTTAACAAAATACCCAAATTCTTCGGCCAAGTCAAACATGAAGATTTTTTTTTTTTTTTTGAAGAATTTTTGAATGCTAGGTGGTTGCATTATCGTTCGGTGCCAGAAGGTGGCCCCTCTGAGCAAAATCAATGGCGGCCGCTGAGATGCGTTCACGCACCTGTATCTTCGAAGCGGTTTCAGGGGTGAATAATGATACAGGCTATGCGTGTCCCTCCAGACCCTTCTTTGCCCCTCCAGATAAGAAAAGCCTGTCAGTACGCTCCCTGACAAATCCATAGGCCCGGATTCTCAGCTATGCTTTCCTATTGTCTGTGCTGTGAGCAAACATGTCAGAGTTGAATGATGGCTGGGGCTCAGGTTCCATCACAGGGTAAACGTACTTAATGCCACCGACCTGCACACTTAGAAACGGGTGAGATGGCAAACATTGTGTTGTGGGAGCTTCACCACAAGAAAAAATAATTGTCAAAAAGATTGAAGGAAATCACTGTGGGTTTGAGCACCAGCTCTGGGCCTTTGCTAACGACAGTGGGCGTGGGGGGGTGGGGGGGACACCACTCAAGCCCCAAGTCCCAGTGCCTTGGTAACATGAGGTCCTAATGCCTGCATCTCAGGCTGTGGCCAGGATGGGGGAGAGGGGAGCCCTGGAAGGACCAGCCAAGGTGAATGGAACAGCCCTAGTAGTGTCCTTTCTCCCTTCGGTTTTGTCTGTCCCTCCAACTCAGTGCTTGCATGTTGGGGCAGGGAAAAGAGGCTCTCTCCCTGCTGCCCAGACCCCACTGAGAGAGTGGTGGGGGCTCGCCACCCCACTATGGGTACTGAGTCCCACATGCTTCCACGGCTCTCTCTCAGTGGGTGGCCCATGACCACCTGCATCCGTATTTCAGGAGCATGGGTGGAAAATGATGCTGCGGTCCCCACCCTGGACCTCTTGAATTGAACCGGGATCTCCGGATGGGTCTGAGGAATGTGCAGAGTCTCGAAATCGGCAGTTGGACAAGCTCAGCTCTGAAAAGACAGGGGCCATCAGAAGAAATGCTGTCCTGTTGCTCAGCAGGAACTAGGCAGAAACTCAGCCTGCCAGGAGGGGCATGGCAGGTACTGCCCTGGGGGAAAGGCGTGGGCAGAGGTGGCCAAGCTCCACGACCCCCACCGTGGCTCACTGTCCACAGGGGAAGGAAAATGTCAACACAAGCACCTTTCCCCAGAGCTTGGGTTCCTTCTGCCACATGTTGTCCAAGGTGACAACTTGCCTTATGCTTTTCTTTATTTTTTTTTTAAGATTTCATTTATTTATTTGAGAGAAAGAGAGTAAGAGAGAATGCATAAGGGGGGGAGGGTCAGAGGGATAAACAGACTCCCTGCTGAGCAGGAAGCCCAATGCAGGACTCTATCCTGCGACTCCAAGATCATGACCCGAGCCAAAGTCTGTCCCTTAACCAACTGAGCAACCCAGGCACCCGCCTTATGCTTTTTGAGCAGTGGCTCAGAATAAGGTGAAATACCGTAGGCACTGAGCGCGCTGTCCCTGGAAGACAGATCTGGACTACCGTCCAGGCTCCAGGGCAACCTTGGGCAAGGTCCCTAACCTCTCTGAGCCTCATGCCCTCACCTGTAACACCACCAACCGTCAAGCTCTCAGCTCAGGTGGCAGGACGGGAGTAAACATCAGGGAGTGTGCATGAAGCTGTATACCCTCTGGCCACAGGCACGACATTCCCTGACTCTCAGACAAGCTTGCCCCTGACACTGACAAACAAGGAATTAGCAAGAGGATTTGAGACTTAAAGTAGATCATTTCAAGGAGCCTCAGCAGAAAATGCATTGAAAAATCTGTAATTCAAACAAAGCCAACAGTGGGGAGAAGGGGGAAGGTGGGAGGGTGAGTCTTTTGAGGAACTACTTTCGCCTTGACTCCAGCCCCAGTGTGCTTCAGCTCCCCAGTGTCAGAGAAAGTTCAGCTACTTTGCATATTCAAATTCACATAGTGGTCGACATGACCTATATGACCTTGCTCTATCCCATTTTAGAGCTCAAGGCAATAAGAACCCATTTCTTCCCTTTTATCCAAATTACCAAAACTTTGCCTGAAAGAGACAAAATAAGTTCTGAGTGATTTCTGACCACTTTTATGTGGTCACGAGCGGCCTGGGAAGAGCAGCAGACCTACTTGGTTTAGAAGAACCATTCCACCTTCCTTCTGCTCTGGGGGCTGAGAAACCCACCCCAAGACAGGAAGGATGCTTAAGCGCTGCTTAAAAGCACGCAGTGGCTACAGGCGATGGAGGATAATGGAAAGACAGCGTGAAAAGCGGTGGACAATTAGGATTATTAGAAGTAATGCCATCCCCCAGAGTGGGCCCTGAGTGGAAAAAGGTTCAAATGTCAGAAACAAAAATAGCCGAGAGACCCCAGATGATAACTGAGCATTTGCCCCAAAAGTCACCTGACATTCAGAAAGATGTTTTCCGAAGGGAGACCAGGCACCACAGCGTGCTGGCCCCTAGAAGCCCTGTCCCCACTCATCAGGGCAGAGTGGCTGGCTGCCAGGCTCTGGGCTGGGGACTGCCAATTCAGACATGCTGAAGGCAAAGCCCAACACATGAAGAAAGCAGTTCAATAAAAATAGTGGCATGTAATGAAGAAATGGGAGTCTTGGTGGGATTCTGGTCTGTTTCACTGAAGCATTCCATCCAGAGACCAAGGACAGGCTTTCCCCTTAAGCTTCTTACCTTAGATCCATCCTATAATGATGATAGCTCAACATGGAAAGCACTGGACCATTCACCCAATAAGGGAGTCCTATTTTTAACAAGTGTGCCATCATAAACTCCCTCCAGTCATGAGCATGTGTCCACATGCACCTGGGACATAGGCTGCCATTACTGAGCAACTGTATTTTGCCAACCACGGTTCTAAGTGTTTTCTACGGGCTGACTCGCGGAACCTCCCAAGAAATCAGAGGTAGGTGCCACCAATATCATCAGCTCCATTTTACAGAGAGTATAACTGAGGCACAGACAGGGTAAGTAACTTGCCCAAAGTTACATAACTAGCAAGTGGTAGAGCGAGGTTTGAAATTCAGCCTGTCTGTTTCAGGGGTCCTCTTGTGTAACTTCTGTGCTATAGGAACACCACACACACACACACACACACACACACACACACCGACACACGTACACACAGACATCCACACAGATACAGACATACATACGTACACACACATACTTATTACTCAAATAAGAGGCACAAGGAGACAGGTTGCCCCTAATAAAACTCCAAGAAAAGAAGGCTGTTCGACTGCCCTTTTTGGCCACATTTTTTTGGGACATGTTATGCTTTTAGGAATTTCCAAGGAGTGTGCTTGATGTCTCACTTCCGTGTCTAGTGAGCGTCTCAGACTTACCAGTCCCAATCAGAGTGCTTGAGTCTGCAGAGCCCCATCCCTAACCTGTGCCTCCCCCAGGGTGCCTGGTGACTGTCACCCATCACCCCAGAGTTGTTGTTGGCTCTCTCTTCCCACATGACCCAATCCATCAGTAGCTCCTGTGGGCTCTGCCCCAGTCCCGATTCAGTACACCCCAAACCCAACCACTCCTCTGGTCACAGCTGCTACCTCCTCTACCCACGGCACCACTGTCTCTTTCCTGGAAGCCAACACGGTGTCTAGCTGGTCTGTCCCCTTCTACTTGGTCTCCACCCCTCTTCCCAAACCATCTCCTCAAAGCCCCTATCAGATCGCATCAGTCCCCATTGTAGAAACGTCAGGTGGCTTCTCATTGTAGCCAGGATAAAATCATGTCCATACAGTGGCCTGTAGCAACCTGCCAACCTCCTCTCCCAGCGTCCTCCCTCCTGTCTCTACTGAGGCTCTTGACATGTTCCATTTGCCACATCTAGAACTCTCTTCCCCCAGGTCTCCTAGCACGCAGCTGCTTTAAGGATGCCTAGAGCAGAAGTTAAGAGCTCTGGCTCCAGAAGTGGTCTGCCCAGGTGAGAACCCCAGCTCCACCATTTCACCTGTCTGAACTTGGGTGAGTTAACTGACCTCTCTGTGCCCATTTTTCCCATTTGTAAAAGGAAGGTAATAATTACACCATCCTCACAGATATTTTGTGAGGATTTCATTAGCTAATACATGTAAGGCATTCGAAATAGTACTTAGCACGTGGTAAGCATTCAGAAACATTCCCTCTTTTGAGAAGCCCATCCGGATCTCCTACCCCTATCACTCTGCTACATCCCCATGTTCATCACTACTTACATTCATTAGCTTCTTTCACAAAACCCAGTAGAAGAAAGCCTTGAACTTCCTTTTGAACACATCATCTTTGATCAATTGCGGGCTATGGACAGAGGATCAACACTAACGTATACATCTTCAGTCTTCACACAAAGAAAGTGCCAACTCTGACGACAACCAAGACTGGCCATGCATTGACATGGAGTCCTGGGACCTACAAATGCATTGGTGGGTGGTTTTGCTTTTTTGGCCCCTAACTTTTTCCTAATCCTAGAACAAGATAAAATATTTAAGACTCAAATATGTTCAATGCTTTCTTGTTCCCTTTCTGATAAATACAAACAAGTGGAAAATTAGTTGCTGTGTGATGCTATAGCTCAGGCTCAGAGAGGGTCACAACAGCATAATACCTGTTCCTGGCCTGGCTCCTGGTATGGCTAGTGCCCAATAAATAGAGGTTGATTGATTCATCTGCACACCACCAGAGCTCCTCTGAATGGCATTTCTCTAAAGAGAAACTGAGGCCCAACAAGCTCCTTTCCTGTGTTCCCATCTCCCAGAACATGGGCTCCTTTCCTACTTCATTTGAAGACCACAAGTCCTGGGGCACCTGGGAGGTGCACTCGGTTAAGCAACTGACTCTGGTTTTCGGCTCAGGCTGTAATCTCGGGGTTTTGAGATCAAGCCCAGCACCAGATTCTCAACTCAGCTTGCATTCTCTGCTTAAGATTCTCTCTCTCTGCCCCTCCCCCACCATCCAGATGCACGTGTGCTCTCTCTCTCTAATATAAATTTTAAAATCTTTAAAATAAAAAAGTCTCCTTCATTGAGAGACTCTTGTTTGCAAACCATTCTATTTCTGGGCTCAAGTCATAAAAAGTCATCAGTTGTGGACGAAGAACAAGCCCATGCTATTCAGGCTGCAAAACGGAACGGAAATGCATACGAGGACTTTTCTTCCAGCTCTGATTATTTTCTTGTGAAGGACATTTTCTTCTTTCTGTCTGTCTCTGTCTCTCTGTCTCTGTCTGCCTTTTCATTCCTCATTTTGTACCTTCTCTTTCACCAGTGTGTTGGGACTCTTGGTCATTCCAGTATCACCTCTGAGTCTGAGCCCAGCCACTGATACTCAGACTTGAAAGTTGCTAGATCTTTCTCTACCCTCCATGGCATATCTATTATATTAGAGACTTGGAGAAATGTTATTCACTAGATTATCTAAAGAGATCAGCCCATCAGTTTGACTCTCTGCTGCAAGTAAATGAAAACCCAACCCAAACTCAAGGTGGCTTAAGTAAGTATAGGATTTATTGGCTCAGGAAACTGAAAGTGACAGGGTCCTACCATCTTCAGGATCAGCTTGGTCAGGGGCTCAGATAACATCACCAAGATCCGGCCTCTGTCTATGTATTTCTCCTTCTAGGCTTTGTTCTCAGACATGTTTTTCTCCTAATGATTCTAGGATGACCACACAGCTAGATCTACACCATCTCTTGTGCAAAGAACGTGAAGGAAAGAATGTCCACTTCCCATGCACAAAGAGAAGTCTCAAAATTGAATCTTTAGATTTCTGATTTCTCTGACCGAGGTCATGGGTCTACCCTAGCCAATCACTCTTATCAGCAAATACAATTCAATGGTTGGCTTCTGCACAGATCACAAGCCCACCTGGGGGGCTGTTGTAGAGCAGCCATCATCAGCTGGGGGCTGTTGGGCTGCACCCAGCCCAGATACATTTCTCGTTAGGACAGTACAGTGTTTTAAGATCTTCCATTTGGGCATCTTTAGCTGATTCCCTCAGTCTCTGGTTTCTTACATCTGCTCAGCCTGATTTATACACTGACATCATTGCTTGGTCCTGGCAGCCATTTGACTATCGTAGATGGAGCTCGAGAATTCAGTGTAGCTGGACTAATGATCTTTGAGCACTGATTCGTCTTATGTGTTTAGAGCATATAGAAATATTGAATTATGAGGGAAATTGGAAGGGGAGATGAACCATGAGGGACTATGGACTCTGAAAAACAACCTGAGGGTTTTGAAGGGGGTGGGAGGTTGGGGAACCAGGTGGTGGGTAATAGGGAGGGCACGTATTGCATGGAACACTGGGTGTGATGCAAGAACAATGAATACTGTTATGCTGAAAAGAAATTTTAAAAAAAGAAAAGAAATATTGAATTAGACTCATCAATCTACCGGTCAACAAAAAAAACTTATCTTCTTAATCAAGAGTCTATAGGACTTGGAGATTGAGCCCACTTAATCAGAAGTAACCATGGGCCTTGGACATATCTCTGTGCCCCAGCAGACTTCCATGAGGATAAAATGTGTGTTTGTGCGTGTGCGCACGCACGCGCACCATGTGCAAAAATGCCTGGAGACTATTTCTATAATAGCAACCCCTTGTCAACACATTCTGAGGATTAATGAAAAAAATTTTTAAAGTTTTTTTAAAAATGTATTTCTTCCTCATGCCTAAGTTACATGTAGGCATTTAGCAGGCAGCTACCCACACTGTGTTCAAGGACCTGTCTCCACTGTTCTGTGGCTTTGGAATCCACTGGGCCCTGGAGTCCTCTGTAAGATCACCTGTGAAATTCAACAGATAAAAGGGAAGTGGGAAATCATCAAGCTGACCCTAGATGCAATAAGTTTGGCTTCCAACTACATTACACCAGCCAGAACCTGGTCTGTGAGCACACCCACCTTGAAGAGAGGCTGGGAATGTAGTCTAGCTGTGTGACCAGGAAGAAAAGGAAATGGAGTCTGTGAACAGCTAGCCAGAATCTTCAAGAAGCTATAATGCATATGAAGGGTCTCATTCACTTGGATCATAGTTTCCATAACCCTTATCCCTCAAGATGACACTTTAAAAAAATTTTTATTTATTTATTTATTTGAGAAAGAGTGAGTAGGAGGGAGAGGGAGAGAATCTCAAGCAGACTCGCTGCTGAGCAGGGAGCCTGACATGGGGCTCAATCCCATGACCCTGAGATCATGACCTGAGCCGAGAGCCAGAGGCTCAACTGACTAAGCCACACAGGCGCCCCTCAAGATGACACTTAATGCCTTACTTACACACTTTGGAGACATATCTTCACAAAATGAACAATTTCAATTGCTCTGATTGATTATCAAATACCAGTTTTAGTCATTGTACCAAAAGCTTTGGCTGTTTCAGTTCGTTTGTTGGAGTGGGCATCATTATTCCATTTCACAGATGAGGAAATTGAGGCTCAAAAATATGAGGTAATTTGCCCATGTTTGGCTACAATTCTCAGAGCCAGAAATCAAGCTGCAATCTATCCAACTCCAGAGACCGTGCTCTTAATACCAAAAGTCAATTTCCAGGTCGGATCCAAGTGTTGGTTGTTACTGTTTTGTCTGAATGATTGCTTTGGCGCAGTTAATTAAGAACAGTAGCTGAAGTCTCAGCACTACTTAAAAGGCTCATTTCATTGTGAAATCATATGTCTACACTGGACCCAATGGAACCGTCCGTTGGTTGGGCTTTAAACTTGCTCTCATGCCAACCCTGGACGCGGCTCCTGCTCTCACAAACTTCTGAAGCAACAACATTCCCCAAAAGGCTCAGTGGGAGCTGTGTTCAGAGCTACAGGCAGCTGACACATACCACAGGTGTTCCTGGGCATCCTGAGTTCCTTCTTTTCCACTACCGTTCCAGGTGAGAGTCAGGCAGGATCAGAAGATAAGAAAGGAACACCCAAATCACAGGCTTCTCTGATGCTCCTTTTGACAAAGAAGCTCAGCCATTTGAAAGCAGTTGAAAGCAATTATTGAAAACAATTTAAATTCTAAATACACTGAATTTTAGAAAAAAAATGGCAATGAAATGACACTTTTATGAAAAATAGATGAGGTTGCTTCCAGTAATTATAGATCAGTGTGGATATGTTTCTTTCATTGGCCATTAATTTATATCAATTATTTATCAAGTCCTGTGATGCTGTGTGCTTAAAACCACTTAGGACTGGCTGCTTTAATGTGGTCTTTAAAGGGACAGACTATAGATTCCTCGTCAAGATGTGCTTTCTCTCCTGTGACCGGCACAGAAAGAAAGAATAAGCTGTTGGGATCACCTCATCCCTACAAGGAATTTATTTCTCCTGCCTTCCACCCCCTAAAGTAACAGTGAGAATTTTTACAACTTTTTTTCTGGGGGCGGGGAGCCATTAGGTTCCTTGAATACAGAGATGATGCTATTCTTAAGAATTGGTGGTCTGACACAATGGGCATCTTAGGCAGTGACCTGGCTCAGATAGCGTTCTGATTAGATGGCCCATTGGATGTCCTGGCCACACCCACGAACATGAGATCAAGACTTGTCCCTGGTTTCTTTATGACATCTGGTCAACCCCCACCCCACCCAGGGAACATGAACTCAGAACTCAAGTCCAAGCAGTGGTATTTGACATACGGCTATTCTATTCTCTTTTCACCTTGGTGCTGTTTCCTGTTCTTGGATCTCTAGTGGTTAACAACAGAACCTGATGTTCTGTTGTTAACAGAACAGATGCCCCCCCATGCCAGGGAAGAAGTAGGAAAAGTGGTGAAGGTGACTCAGGATAGAAGTAGTAGCGACCGTGGAGAAGATGCTTTCACTCTGAGACGAACTCAGCTGCAGGTGCCCGCTCACTGGGAAAACCATCTGCCAACCTGGCTAAACCTACTGAAGTCCAGCCTGCCTTCTAACGGCATTTAAATACCCGCAAGCTGGCTGACCAATGCATCCCTTCTCCTTTTTTTTACAACTGCCTTTGATCTCATGCCCCCATCAGGCTGAACAACCATGGCCTGATGCCTCCTGTCACCCATGCTTTGCTCTCTCATCAGAGCATTTTCTCTCCCACCTTCTCTGCCTGGCTAATGCCTACACAGCCTTGAAGGGCCCAATGCCTGCATTTCCTGTTTCAAGGAACTTGTTGTCAGTTCCTGCCCTTGGCTTCCCTGAGTCATATTTCATGCGACCATCACTGCCACTGCATCTGTCCCCCCGCTGTGTTGTGACTTCCGTGAGGACAGGGCTGATGTCTTCTGGCATTCTCAAGGCATTCTGGGACACCCAGGACAATCAGATAGAGCGTGCTTAGTATATTTGCATAATTAATGAACCATGCCAAAAACTAGCAAGCAATTCTAGATGTACCTAGGGGGAAACTGTTCCTTGTTCACAAATGTAGAAGGGCTTTATCCATTTCAAATCTCAGGATTTGACTTATTTTCTTCCGTATAATTCACACACTAGATTCCTTCCTCAAACATTCTCACCATTCTGGTTTCATCTGAAATTTAAATAGTTGGTAAAAATAATCTACTAAAAGAAGAGTAGATTTGAAGGCCTTTTTCCAAAAAAAGGATGAAGGATCTGATATTGGTCAAATCATAGATACCATTCAGTAAAAGAATAAGATTTCAAATGGGAAATTATATGACCCCGAATAATAATTTCTCGTATTTAAATAGTTTCTTATCAGTTATAAAGAACTTTTGAAAATACTGTACCTTAACCATATTTCAGCTCAACACGAGCCTGGATGAAATGAAACCCATGTATCCAGCATTTCAGCATAGTACGTAGGCCAAATAGATCTTGTATAAGAAGGTTGCTTTAAAGGCAGACTGCCTGTGTTCCAATCCCATTCATCACAGACAAGCTGTGTGACTTTAAGCAAGTTGCATAATTTCTCTTAGCCTTAGTTTCTTCACCTACAAAATGAAGATAATAGTTGAACCTTCCTTTGATGGTTGGTGTGTGATATAAAATGAGTTAATGTTGTGGTTGTCACCCTGGGCTGCCTCGTAGAGCCATCAGGAAGGTTTTTTTTACGATTTATTTTTTTTAATTCATTTATTTATTTGAGAGAGAAAGGAAGAGATGGAGAGCAAGCAAGCAGAGGGGCAGAAGGAGAGAGAAAGAGAATCCTCAAGCAGACTTCCCACTGAGTGTGGAACTGGACACAGGGCTCGATCTCACGACCCCGAGATCGTGACCTGAGCCAAAATCAAGAGTCAGCGCCTTAACCAACTGACCCACCCAGGTGCCCCCATCTGGAGGGTTTTTAAAAATACTGATGCCCAGGCCACCCTGGACCAATGATAGCAGAATATCTGGGGTGGAGCCTGGCCATCCAGACACCAGTATTTTATAAAACTTCCACAGTTTTATAAACTGTGCTTCCACACAGGCAGCATTGAGACCACACTCCCTCCAAGTTGAATGTTGGAAATCACCTAGCACAGTACCTGGCACACATTACCTAATGTTTAGTGTGTGTGGCCATGCTTGATGTATGCGGTCACCAGTGCGTTTACCTGCATCATCCTGGCACAGGGCTGCTAATGACCTTTGACTTCCACTTTAATTACTGATTTTCCTTGACTTTTCGCTATTCTCGCAGGGAAGCTCTTTAAAATATGTTGCATACTTTCCCTTATTCTTTTTCCTATTAATAACTCTTTAAAATCCATGTAGATAGTTAGAATTAGAAAAGAGCGGTCCATAAGAGTGCATTTAAATCTCCTATAATCCCACACTAGAGAAAATTACTATTCACATGTTTTTGGATACTTGTCCAGGTTTTAGTAACTAGGTATATGTTCCAAATGTAGAACATTCGAGGAGTGCCTGGGTGGCTCAGTTGGTTAAGCAGCTAGCTCTTGGCTTCAGCTCAGGTTATCATCTCAGGGTCCTGGGATCCACCCACATAGGGCTTCCCACTCAGCAGGAAGTCTGCTTCAGGATTCTCTCCCTCTGCCCCTCCCCCTGCTCCCTGTCTTGCTTGCTCTCATTTAAAAAAAAAAAAAAAAAAAGGTACTTCATTCAAGGCATATCTGCATTTTCACTCCAGCATTTCAGGAATATTTTCATGTTGATAAATATACTTCTAATACTTTTTTTTAAAGATTTTACTTATTTATTTGACAGAAACACAGCAAGAGAGGGAACAGATGCAGGGGAAGTGAGAGAGGGCAAAGAAGGCTCCCCGCTGAGCAGAGAGCCCGATGCAGGGCTGGATCCCAGGACCCTGAGATCATGACCTGAGCCGAAGGCAGAAAAGCTTAACCCACTGAGCTACCCAGGAGCCCCATCACCCAATTTCTTAAAATTTTTTGCCTCCTTCAAAAAAAATGTACCGTTACAATCATACAGACTCTATACATTTCTTATTATTTATATTCCAATTTTTCTGTTTTTCTACTATATATTACAGTTAGTAGTTGATACGTGAGAAAACTAGAGAATTTTATTTATGTATTTAATTTTTTAAAATTTCAGTTACCTAGAAAGGGAGGGAGTCTAGGGGGAAAAATTCAGTCACCTGATAAAATCCTTAATTAATTCTACATGTTTCTCATTTGATTTATTCTCTTGCATCTTCTCAGTAGGCAATTGTATCATCTGCAAATCATCGGTTTATTCTTTCCTAATGTTTAAACTCTTTCCTTTTTTACACATAATACACTGGGTAGTTCTTTATATTAATATTGATATAATTATATACTGCACAGATATAATTATAATGTTACTAACACACATCCTTGTCCTCTTCTCCATCTAAACAGTAATACCCCTGTAATTTTGTCATAGTTATAGCTGTGGGCTCCTGGCTCCTTTTGGAACATGCTGCCTTGGTGTTGCAGTCTGTGGCATACCCAGCACAACACCTGCTAGGTTTTGTTTTGACTTAGCCCTTGTTGGAGCCAAGGCGCTGGCAGGAGAGGCACGTGCTGTCTAGAAAGGATGAAGCCTCTGCCTTTTCTCCAAGTAAAAAAGGAGGAGGTACTCCCACACAAGGACCAGTGAGCTCTTTCCCAGGCTCTTGGAATGCCAAGTTGCTGAAGACACCAGCCTAAACTTCCCATTCTTTCCCAACCAGAACCCTGACCTGGGCACAGTACACCTGCTATGTCTGGGAATTCACCTTTTCCAGAGCTCAGCCACAGTGAGCATTCAGCCCTGGGCCAGGACCTCAGCTCTCTCTGTCTCCCTCCTGCAGGAGATGAGCCTCTCTTCTATGCTACCAAGGGGACCTCTGCTCTCAGCTTATTATCTATGCCCAGAACATGAGTCTTGTTATCATAGCCATCCTGTTCCATTGTTCTTAGGGCTGCTACTTCCCCCATATGTCCCAACTGCCAGAAACAGTGCACCAGCTAGCACATTTCCCTTCCAACACTGCACCATCCCCATCCACCACCAGAGGAAGAGGGAAACATTAAACCTCCATTAGGTACCTGGCTCACATCAGCACAGGGTCCAAAACCCAGTTGTATCACCTGTGTAGTGGGTTGAGCAGTGGTCCCTCAAAAAGATATGTCTCCCAAAACCTGTAAATGAACTGTATTGGAGAAGCCTTTGCAGTTGCCATTAAGACAAAGATCTTGATAAAGGGCTAGTATCCAAAATCTATAAAGACCTTATCAAACTCAACACCCCAAGTAATCCAATCAAGAAATAGGCAGATGACATGAACAGACATTTCTGCAAAGAAAACATCCAGATGGCCAACAGACACATGAAAAATTGCTCCACATCACTCGGCATCAGGGAAATACAAATCAAAACCACAATGAGATATCACCTCACACCAGTCAGAATAGCTAAAATTAACAAGTCAGGAAATGACAGATGCTGACGAGGATGTGGAGAAAGGGGAACCCTCCTACACTGTTGGTGGGAATGCAAGCTGCTGCAACCACTCTGAAAAACAGCATGGAGGTTCCTCAAAAAGTTGAAAATAGAGCAACCCTATGACCCAGCAATTTCACTACTGGGTATTTACCCTAAAGATACAAACGTAGTTATCCGAAGGGGCACACGCACCCGAATGTTTATAGCAGCAATGCCCACAATAGCCAAACTATGGAAAGAACCTAGATGTTCATCAACAGGTGAATGGATAAAGAAGATGTGAGATATATATATATAATGGAATACTATGCAGCCATCAAAAGAAATGAAATCTTGCCATTCGCGACGACGTGAATGGAACTAGAGGGTATTAAGCTTAGCGAAATAAGTCAATCAGAGAAAGACAACTATCATTTGATCCTCCTGATATGAGGAAGTGGAGATGCAATGTGGGGGGTTTGGGGAGTAGGAAAAGAACAAATGAAACAAGATGGGATCGGGAGGGAGACAAACCATAAGAGACTCTTAATCTCACAAAACAAACTGAGGGTTGCCAGGGGGAGGGGAGTAGGGAGAGGGTGGTGGGGTTATGGACACTGGGGAGGGTATGTGCTATGGTGAGTTCTGTGAAGTGTGTAAACCTGGTGATTCACAGACCTGTACCCCTGGGGCTAATAATACATTATATGTTAATAAAAATTTTTTTAATTATTAAAAAAAAAAAGACGAAGACCTTGAAATGAGATCATCCTGGATTAGAGTGCACCCTAGATCCAATGACATGTGTCTTTATCAGAGAAAGCACAAAGACAGAGGAGAGGGTGAAATGAGGATGGAGACAGAGACTGGACCCAAGCCAGGCATCTACAAGCTAAGAACACCAAATATTATCAGCAGCCACCAGATGCTGCCCCAGAGCCTAGAGAAGGGGCCAACCCTGCTGACAAATTGATTTAGAGTTCTAATATCCAGATTGTTCTTTCGAGTGCCCCCCCTTCCCAGTCATTTGTCAGGGAAGCCCTAGGAAACTAATAAAATCTTCTTTCTACAACCACCCTTGGAAATAGCTCTCTCAAATTGGGTTCCTCAGGGGCAGATTTGGAGATAGAGTTTAGAACACAGAATATTTATTAAAGACTCTCCTTGGAACCAATATCTGTGCAAGGGAAGATTGGGGTAGAAGCAAGAGGGGACAGCAGGTTGAGCCACAACTCAGATCCAACAACAGCCTTGGCTGACCTTTGTAGTTGACTCAGATTGGGCCAAAATGGCCACAGTGATCCGTCACGGGTGTGGGCCACCCTGGCTGGGTGTGGCCTTGGGCGAGGCAACTTTCTGTAACTGAGGTGACCCCTGGAGTTGCTGCTGCTGGGGGCATCTGCCAGCGGCACTCCCAGCAGCTGAGGCATGAACCACTCCACGGCAAAAGTGACACATCAGAGAGCAACAAGCTTCTTTGGCTCAATAGTTTTTATAAATTTTGAATTTTATAAAATTCAAAAAATACCATTTTATAAAATCCTTTGGCTCAACACTGTTTTTGTAAAAATTGATCTGTTTTTCATTATGTACAGTTCAGCTGTTTGCCCTGTAATAGGTTTCCACGGTATGAATATGCCACACATCTACTGTTGATTGACATTTGGTTTTGGTTATGAAATGAATTGTGTGTCTCCCCCTACTCCCCCACCCCTCCCACCCACACCCAAATCCACCTGTTATAGTCCTAACCACTAGTACCTCAGAAAGTGACTATATTTGGAGATACGTTTTTTAAAGACGTAATTACCTTAAATTGAGATCATTGGGGTGGGTCCTAATCCAGTTAGGAAGAGGAGATTAGGGAACACACACACACACACACACACACACACACACACAGAGGTGACCATGTGAGGACAGAGGGAGAACACAGCCATCTAAAAAACAAGGAGAGGGGCTTCAAAGAAAACAATCCTGCCAACACCTTGGTTTCAGACTTCCAGCCTCCAGAACTGTGACGAAATAAATTTCTGTTCTTTTAGCTACCCATCTGTGGTCCTTTGTTATGGCAGCCCAAGCGAACTGATGCAGTATGATTCCAGTCTGGAGCTGCGACTAATATTCTCATCTGTGTTCCTTTCTACATGTGTTCACAAGCTTCTCTAAGGGTATATAAACCTCTCTGGACCATATACTCCTTGGGCATAGGATTGTTGTTCAAAGTGTATAGATAATGTCCAAGTGTTTTCCTAAGTAGTTGACCTAATTTTCATTCTTTTTTTTTCTTTTATATATATATATTTTTAAAGATTTTATTTATTTATTTGACAGGCAGAGATCACAAGTAGGCAGAGAGGCAGGCAGAGAGAGGGAGAAGCAGGCTGCCCACTGAGCAGAGAGCCCGATGTGAGGCTCAATCCCAGGACCCTGAGATTATGACCTGAGCCGAATGCAGAGGCTTTAGCCCACTGAGCGACCCAGGTGCCCCCTAATTTTCATTCTTATCAACAGGGTGTTCAAACTCCAGTTGCAACATATCCTTGCCAACTCTTGGTATTATTACCAGACTTTTTACATCCTTACCAACCCGATAGTGCATACTGGTATCTTACTGATGTTTTACTTTGCATTTCCCTAGGGATGACGAAGAGTGCTTTGTCATGTTTTTATCAGCCATTGAGAGTTCTGCTGTTGAGAAGGGCATGTTCCAATATTTACTCCATGTTTCTATTGTGTTTCCTGTCTTATTGATTGATTCATATTGATCTGGAATAAATATACTGTATATTATTGTATTTCTATATATGCTTTTGTTTTAGCTGAGAATGCCTTCTCCCACTCTGTTTCTCTACTTTATGGTATCTTTTGATTTATCTTAAGTTTAATGTAGTCAAATATATCCACTTCTTTTTACTGTTAATATTTTTCCGTGCTTGGCTTAAGAAGCCCTTCTGTCCCCCATTCACCTCTTTTGCCCCTCAGCTTTACTTCTCTGAGAGATGTCCTGATTCTCCCCTATTGCACACAGTTTCCTAGATGCCAGAGGGCAAAGCCTGGGCACATGTGAGCCACAGACAGCTTTGGAGGCTGTCAACTCAAGAAGGAAGAAGACTTTTCTCCCAGCATCCTTCCATAAAGGAATGTCCCTGCTCCATCCTAAGTCACACCCTCAGCTCTGCAGCAGAAGTGAGGCCATTTGATTGACAGCCCTCACCAGAATAACAATTCATTCTGAAAGAATGGGTTGCTGAGCTCATCCACTAGAAGCAGAGGGAGAAACCAGACATTCAAGGACCTGGAAGATGGCCAGTATAGCTGGAGTACTCTAGAAGAGAGTCTTGCGAGATGAGGCTTGATATGTAGGCAGATCTAGATCACACTGTGTCTTGTGGATGGTACTAAGGATTTTGGATTTTTATCACTAACGCAATGGGCTATACCATATCTGCATGATGACTTGGGGCAAAACGCATTAACAGAGCTCCCATCAATACATTCACCAACTAACGTATCATTTGAAATTCTGTTCAGAGAAGTAATCTCCAACTCAAATGAAATGGCTTGCCTTTGTGAACTCTATCATCCTGAAAATTAATCTTTAGGGTTACAAATTTCTATTACATGCTCAGCCCTGGGATTAGTACCGTAGGCAGGAAGATGTGGTCCTTCTCTGTAGCACTGACAGTCTCATGGGGAGATAAAATTAATCTTTAAGGTATTTTGAAAGTAAATTCTTACTGAGCCTGAAATCTTTCACAGCAAACATTGTTACGAAAATGAAAGCAGGTCCTCCCTTATTGGGTAAACAAATCTGCCTACTTCTACTTGGAGACTTTATTTCAGAAAAGATCTCTGAATCTTTTCTGAAAACTCCTAGTGAAACTAAAATATTAGTTACCATATAAGACTAACAGTAGATACTCTTCCAAATTAAGTTATGAGTTCTGGTTTAAAATACAGACTCATCAGTTATCTGCCATGATCAACCATCTGGAACAGCCTGCCCAGGAGAAATTAATGGTGATGCATAGACCCCTTTCTGCTCTGTCCAATATGGTAGTCAGTGGCCAGGCCACATTTGGCTGCTGGGTGCTTGAAATCTGACTAACTAATGTGAGTCACTGAAATTTAAGTATCAATTTTAATTCTAATAGCCATGTGGCTGAATGCAAGAGCACTGGACAGCTCAGGTCTAGAACGTGGCCAAGAACCCAGGAAGAAGTGATTGCTCAGCAGCCAAAATGGGTATTCCAATATTTATGTATAAAAACTACTTCATCCATGGAAAATTACCTCAAGCTTTCATGGGGATCATAAAGGATCTGTATGTGATTATTTTTGACACACTTCTAATAAGTCTTGCTATATTGTTTCTAGTCCACCAAAAAAAAAAAAATTGAAGTGGCATGTTGACAACAACAAGGAGTAAAACCCAAAATTTCTAGGGAAGAAATGAAAAATGTACATATCTTAGTATTCTTTAGATTGTGTTCCACAGAACATGAGGGTCTTACAATTTTAAGAAACAAGAAATACATTGGTGCCCCGTAGAGATGTAATTAGAGTACAAATGCTCTGAGAATCTTGCAAAGAAAGTGGTTTAACTTAGCTTAAACCAGTGTTTTCAACCAGGAAATATTTTTTTAAGGTCTTGCAAAACAAGTTTTCCATGAAGCATCATTTGGATTTATAACTTAAATGAAGTTTAATGCAGGAGACATTTATTGCATGGCTAAACACAAAAATCACAGAACTTTATCATAAAGTTTTACCAATTTTGCTAAATAAAAAATCCTCATGTCATTTACACTTTTTCAACACACACACACAAAAAAAAATATGGAAAGTTTCCCAATCTACTCAACCAAACAAGCCGTTGCTAAGACAACAAAAACCTAAATAGCACAGGACAAAGAAAGAAAATTATGGAATATGCTTGCTTACAATGATGGATAAAAATAAAGTCCAGCAGCAGGAAACAGAACAAAGCTCTTTGACCACGCGGGGTATGTTCTGGGATTGCTTAACATTGGGAAATTAATAAAGACAATTCACAAAACTAGGTGAGTGAAGGTGAAAACCCACACAATCGTATTGATAGACACCAAAACGGCAGTTGATAAAATTAAAGATCAAAATGTTGACAAAAGTAAAGATCAAAATGTTCAGTGAAATTGTGGGGCGGGGCAGTGAGGAAATGTCTTCATAAAATAAAAAGAATTCTCTGGTGCCAAAAGCAAATGGCACACTCACTGACTGTAGGGATGCTGTGCTGTAACTCGCAGACCCTTGTAACACAGGACCCAACAAAGCAGCATCATGATTTTCATGTGTCCTAGTGTCCGTATGTTACTTCATGGGCCTTTTCCCCCATAAAAAAATACATACTATATATTAAAATTTATATTTTTATGACTGCATGGGTATGAAGACTAATATAATCCAAGCTGGGTTATATCTATTTTTTTCTTCTGATTTTAAAAGAAGTTAGAACATTTACATGGCCCTTGAAAGTATGGTAACCCTAAGCAGCATCTTCCTGGGCTGATGGAGAAGCTGCCACTTGAATTCCTTGGTGTGTAGGTGGCTTTATCTTAGCCTTTCCTGGGCTCACCTCGGCTGCAGAGAGCGGCCTCCTGGCCTAGGGTTGTGCTCCTTCCTTGGGGGGTCCAGATCCAACAACTGGTCGATGTTAAAAGGCCTGGCCCTCTTAGTCCAACTTGGGGACCATCTAGCATCAGAACCCAACTAGCATCAGAACCACCATGGGGGCAGCCAACGTTTCCCTCTGTCCACCCTCATTTTCATCCCCTCCCTCCCTCTGGGGTCTTGAGTACCCCAAATAAACCTCCTGCCTCAGACTCTATCTCGGAGTCCTCCTCCCAACACGATAAGACAGCACATTACAAAGGAAACCGTATCTCCCATTTTTAGCTCAGAAACAGTCCAAAAAAATCTATTGTTTAGGGGTACATTCACAGTCTGCAAAACTGTAGGAGATAAGAGTGCTATCATCACAATGTCAGAACAGAGGTCGCCTAAGTGGGAGGGGTCACACAGTGAGTTTCTGGGGGGCTGGCAATGTCTCATTTCTTAATCTTTTGGGATTCCAGTGGTGTTTGCTTTACAAGTGTTCTCTCTGCTGTACATGGATGTTTTATGCAGTCCTCTATAATGCGAAATCTCACATGAAAAAAAGAAGATATTTAACAAGAAAAAGTATACTTATTGTCATCATTACTGTCACCGTTATCATTTATTTGTGGCGCTGTCCTCTGTTCTGGATTCTGTCCCCTCCAATAGGCAGGAAGCAGGAAAGACCATTTATTCAGGCTTCCCCTCAATATAGCGTAGAGCTGTGGCTGTGTGACAACTGTGTTCCCAAACACTGGCATCCCGGTTTCCCAGGAGAGAGGAATTGTAAGTAGAATCAGTGTCAGTGAGTAACAATGAAGGCTTTTTCAGGTGGTCTGACAAAGTCACGCCTGCCTTCTTGACTTGCTTCCATGAATGATGAGATGGGGTCTCATGTTACCTGCTCTGCTCAGCAACGGGATGCATGAATCCAGCTCCACGGTCTTAGTCTCACACCACTTGACTCTCTCTGTGACATCAATGGACATTCTTCCCCTTCCCGAGACTTGTATTCAATAAAAGAACACGTACACACCAAGAAGGATGTAATAATCCCCAACAAATGGAGCAGAGCTGAACCTCATCATTCCATCAGATGAGCTGCTAGAGGAAATGCAACCCGAGGAAACACCATGGCTTAGAAATGTCCTTGCCATGGTCCTCAAAGCCATCAGAAAGGTTAGTACAAGCCTCACGCTCCGGTAAGGAGGAAAGCCACAGCTTGAAAGGCAGCACTGTCTGCTCATAGCCATTCAAGTTTGCGGCAAAGAAGTGTGATATTCTCAGACCTTTTTGAGGCAAAATGGTCCATTAGGCTCCATCCGCAATGGGTTAGGTGTCCTGTAAAAGCCAAGAAAGCAAGCACAAAGCAGATACCTGGAAAATGCAAAAGTACTGCCCTCCAAGAAGGGGAGAAGGAAAGTAATTTAGCTAAAGCCACTGCTCCGGAGCCATTTAGAAATCTCTGTCTTTATACTTGCGCTAATACTTATTTGGTTCCCATCTAGCTCTTTAAAACTTTAAAGCTAGATCCAAGAGCTATTCTCTGAAATGAGATGGTAACTCTTTCCAGGCCTGAGATTTGGGATGCTGATTGGAAAATGGCACCTCCACCCAGATTCCATTCTAACCACACACGTTGGATCCGCAGACTCCTGTCACTGGCACTCAGGGCATTGCAAGGAAACTTAGAAGCAGCCCCTCTGTTCTGCCTGTGCCCCAGCCCCACACCTGCAAATCAGCAAACTATGTTCCTTAGTGGCTATCACAGTTCAAGTCAAGCACTGAATCAGGTGCTTTCACATAGCTTGTCTGACTGAATCTCCATAACTCTATGAAGTAAAAACTATTCCCATCTTCCAGATGACAGAACTGAGGCTCAGATAAATCACCCAAGGTGGCCTTAGTCATAAGTCGAAGAAGTGGGACTTCAACAGGGGTTGTCCCCCTCCTTTGCTGAGATGATTGAAAGACTAAAGCAAGCTGTTTAGCACAGTCTGCTCCATGAACAGGGTCATTGTTATTACTAATTTATAGGAAGTGGATTGCCCCAGGGCCCACCTCCCCATCCCCTTATATTACCCTCTCAAAGAGTCATTCAATCAGGGCCATCCTTGAGCAAAGATGGGCAAAGAACTAAAAAAAGGACAATTTACAGAAAAAGAAAAAAGAAAAAAACAGTGACCATTAAACCTATAAAAATATGCTCAACATAATGAGGAAAACTAACACAAGCTAAGAGTTTATCTAGATTAGCAGATTGGAGGAGCAAAGTTCAAAGACCCTGTAACACAGGACACTGAGGAAGACATTTCTTGTCAGGCTGTTGACTGGTAGACCCCGAAGTCGGCAGTTTGGCAAAGTCTATCAAATATTATATGCAATTACCTATTCATTATCTCTGAATTAACTTTGCTCACTTCCACACACTTCTCAATCTGTGGCATGCAGGCACAAGGAAATGCAGAGCTCTGTTTTTTTCAATAGTTAGAGATCAAAGATGAGAACCATCAGACAAAGGTGATACATGCATACTATGCCATTCCAGCAGCTGTTAAAGATCACATGAAGAAAGTGCTTTTCCTATCCGCAGATGAGAAAGCAGAGGCACAAAAAGGGTACTTTCCCAAGTTCACACAACTGGGAAGAGACAGAGGCAGGCTCTGAACCAGGCAGACTGGCCCAGAGTCCCAGACACCTGCTACACTATGCTGCAGATCCCACCGAAATTATCTTTCATGCTGAAGACCAAATGAACAACTTTTCAGACCAAGGGGAAAAAAAAAGACCAGAAAAAAAATATATACTTGTTAAAGCCAAGAAATGTTATTGCCAGCAGTTATATTATAAGAAATGTTAAGGGAAATTCTTTAAAGAGAAGGACAATGATAACAGATTTTTTTAAAAAATGAATATCTCCAGAAATGGTAAAAATGAAAGTACAAATAAAAAATTCCATATTCTCATTTGCTTTAAAAAATAATTAACTCTCTGAAGCAAAAATAGAAACAATGTGTTATAGGGTTTATAATGTGTAAAAGTAAAATGCATGATAGTAATAGCACAAAGGATGGAATGGAGGAATTGGAAGTGTACCGTTTTAAGGCTCTTATGCTATATTTGAAGTGATCTGTTATCATTTGAAGGTAGACTGTAAGAAATTTAAAAAATGTTGTAAACTGTAGGACAACCATTTTAAAATGTTTAAGCCAATAGCTAAAAACAAAATGGAATCACAGAAAATAATTACTCTAGAGCTAGAGGAAAAGAGAAGAACAACAACAAAAAAAGATGGGACAAGAGAAAGCAACTAGGAAGAAGGTAGATTGCATTTCAACCATATCAATAATTATGCTAAATGTAAATGATCTAAACTAACTAACTAATAAGCAGAGATACCAGATAGAATTTTTTAATCCAACATTCTACTACAGGCTGTCTATAAGAAATCTGTCTTAAACATAAAGGCATAAGTAAATTAAAATAAAATGAATGGAAAAGGATATACCAAACACTAATCAAACCTAAGATGGTATGGTTACATTAATAATGGACAAGTTAGGCTTCAGGACAAGAATGTGCCACAAGTAAAGAGGGACATTATAAAATGGCAAAGTGATCAATTCACAGATCAATTCACAATAACCATCTTAAATGTAGATAGCAGCAGAGTTTCAAAATGCATGTAGTGAAAACTGAACTGAATGAGGAAATAAATCCACAATTTTAGAAGAAAAATTCAAAACTCTTCTCTCCATAATTGATAAAACAAGTAGACAGAAAATTGGTAAGTGTATGGAAGACTGACTAACACAATCACACTTGACTTAACTGACATACAACAACAGCAGAATATATATTCTTTTCAAGTGTGCAATCACCAAGATTGACCATATTTCAGACCATAAAAAATCCTCAACAAATTTAAAAGAACTGAAATCACACAAAGTGTGATTCTCTGACCATAACAGAATTATACTTGAAATCAATGACTCTAAGGTGGTGGCCTGGGGGTGGGTGAGGGCTTGGAAAAAAAAAAAAAAGCATAAGGGAATTTGGGAGATGGGTGAATCTTGATCTTGATCTTGATCATGGGGGTTATTACAAGACAATGCATTTGTTGAAACTCATAGACCTTACACGGAATCAATAAATGCTACTATATATAAATCACACTTAACCAAAACTAAGATTTTTCAAATAATGATGACAGAAAAACTCTCTAAAGTTCTGGTATACAAGGGAAGTCATTTTAAATCTCTTTCCAAGTCAACATGACTATATACAAACTTTGTTCAAACCAAAGGACTGGGTTATGGTTCGCCACACATGTGTAGTTCATCTGCTTTGTGAATGAGTAGCCTTAAGGAAAACCCTCCTGTACTTGAGATATGGATCAATGCTCCCACACTCCTTGCATTCCTTGCCAATGAAACTAGATTCCTGCCTATGTGTTAATCTATAATCTTTTGAGATTTTACAAGACGTAAAAAGTATATAATCTTGTAAAAACCATTTATTCTCTGGAGCACTTTCTTCCTATGAAGAGTGTGTTCCTGGGCAGCTGTCCTAATTTGGCCACAAACAAAACTCTCTTTCCTACTTTTAGATATTCTAAAAGGTTCGTTCTTTTTGTGTCGACATCTTCAGGACATGAGGAGATCACATTCCTTCAGGGATGGACATTGAGGCTCAAGGACACTCACTACAAACAACTAACAAATGTTCCAGAGAAAGGAGACATTGGTTTCTGTAGTTTTTCCTCTTCTGAACACTAGCAGATTATATCATGAATTTCAGAGGAATGACTGCAAATGAAGAACATAATATTTTCATAATAAATTCAATGTGAAGTAAAAAAAAAAAAAAACCACTACTCATGGACCATGGAAAGGAATAGGTATTGAAATGAGTTATCACTATTTTTATCAAATATTTCCAAAATGGTGGAATTAAGAAAAATCATGAAGAGTTCTAAAATATCTAAAACATCCCACTCAGCAACAGAAAAAAAACTTGGGATATTAAGCAAGACATTCAAGATATGGAAGATGAGAAAACAGGTGAGAATTCCTAAAAAGCCTACATTCTGTGCATTTTACCACAATGTTAAGAAATCATTGTGATAAATGAGAAAGACACAGAAACAATTCTTACCTCCTGCAAGAAATAACCTTAAAAGAATGATGACGGTAGAATGATGAATATAAAAAGATAAAGATAGTTGCAAGAAGACCTAACACAATGAATATAAAAGTTAACTTTAAGTAAGGACTGGATGAACCAAAACTTTGCAAAAACCAAAGCAGTGTCTTCTGTGCCAGAGTGACCGCAGTTGACCCTGGGAGAAAAGACAGAATTGCAATGACTTGTCAAAGAACAGAGAGAACCCTGGAACACTGCTAAGGTAAGTAATTTTTTTTAAGTATCTAGCAAGTTATCAATTAACCTGGTGCGTCCTGTTTTAAAACTATTCACACAACAGAAGAGCTGATCCTTGAATGCTTCAGAGAAACATGTCCTCAGAGTTTTTAGATCCATAAATAATGAGGCTGATTAAAAATAGGTCATCCAAATCAATCTAATTGCCTTCTATTTTTAATATAAATTCTTTTCATTGATTTTTAAAATGGATAGTCCATTAAAACACATTAATCATGACCCTAAAAGAGTACTTGTATTGCAAAAAGCCTAAGGTGAAGAATAAAAAGCAATTTCCCACCACATGAAGCTGAGGCGGGAACGTCACCAAAGAGCTGGAGCCCTACTTTTCCTGGGGAAAAAAACCATTTCTGGGTAAAAGCTGGGAGGTGAGGTATCATTATGATAAAATGTTATCCAGCTGTATGACAGCAGTTTGAGAATGTTTGGAGCCATGCATGTCTTCTTTGGATAAGTGGTCTCTAATTGTGTAAAGCCAAGGTAAAAACATATGATTGGATCTGCTGTGTTTTCTATGACATCCATGCTCATAATTGCAGAATACCTGTTCATTCTAGAAAATGCAGCTAAGGAAAACTAGTATTAAAAATAATCCATAGGGGCGCCTGGGTGGCTCAGTGGGTTAAAACCTCTCCCTTCAGCTCAGATCATGATCCCAGGGTACTGGGATGGAGCCCCACGTTGGTCTCTGCTCTGCAGGGAGCCTGCTTCCTCTTCTCTCTCTCTCTCTTTCTCTCTCTGCCTGCCTCTCTGCCTACTTGTGATCTCTATCTGTCAAGTAAATAAATAAAATCTTTAAAAAAAAATAAAAAATAAATAAATAATCCATAGTGCCATCATCCAAAAATAACACTAGGAACATTTTGATACATACAGAGTTAAAGTTTTAAAACATACAATGTATATTTTAAATGCAGATATATAATACAGGCCTATAGCTTTTTATACTTAAAAAATGATACACATTTCAGGGGCACCTGGGTGGCTCAGTGGATTAAGCCACTGCCTTCGGCTCAGGTCATGATCTCAGGGTCCTGGGATCGAGCCCTGCATCAGGCTCTCTGCTCCGTGGGGAGCCTGCTTCCTCCTCTCTCTCTACCTGCCTCTCTGCCTACTTGTGATCTCTCTCTCTGTCAAATAAATAAATAAAATCTTTTAAAAAAATGATACACATTTCAGATGCCAATATACAGTTTCTCAAAATTTTATGAATGGAGCACACTGCATATCTATGACCACTTACTCAACCACCCTTCTAGGATTGGACTTTATAAACAGTGATTCACTAAAGGTTCTATAGCTAAATCTTTGCCAACATCCTTTATTACTTAAAATAGATTCAAAAACTAGACTTATTAAATCAAAGAATAAACACTGCCTGTGAACTTTGACTGACACTTTTTGGAAAGGCAACTTGTCAGCCACTACAGTCTCTAGAGTGGAAGAGAGTGAACCCTTTTCTTGGCAGCCTAATGGATGGGGCTTTGATGCCTGTTGTTGATAATTCATCTTGGATGGACGTTTTCACTGTTACATAGCAGTTGCTATGTCAACTTTGGGACCAGCCCAAAGCTGTGCTTGTCTAGTCACAGATGGTGGTGACATTTCCGCACCTTTCCAACACAGAATTATATGCATGAAAACCCTGCAGAATAAATACTCATTTATTATGTAAAATCTTTGTAAAATTGAGGCACATTTTATGAGAGCAGGCATAAAATAATTCCAGTGAGAACTATTTCCTATGCCCTTAATTTTGTACAGCACTTAGAGGCTTGAAAATTCCTGCCAGGCCAGCAGAGAGCCCTGCAAGTGCAACCGGAGGTGGACAAGGATCCTGCTGCAGGGCTGAGCACACCTTCATCTCTGTTGCTATGGAAACCCTGTGAGACCCTAAGCGCTGCACCCAGCCTTTTCTGCTGCTAGGGAAGGAGCTGATTTGTGATCCTCCCCTGTTACACGGGAGCGGTGCGGGAGGAGTTTACATAGCAACTCTGGGGTCCTGAGGTCACATGTTTAGGCTGCTACATAGAGACAGGTTATTTGTAGAGAATGGTATCAAATAAAAAACATTTTTCAGGGCTCCTTCCTTAGCTGGGCCACCACTTTGGGCCACGGGGTGGGTAAAACTCCGTCAGAGAGGACTAGGAAAACAGCTGGCCAGAAGGACAAGAGCTAATGCACTGGCTTTGTTTGGTTCACAGGGGATTGGCCGAAGTGGGTGTGTTTGGAGAATTTCAATTAAAGACATGAACTTGAGATTAAGAAATTGTTCCCCTGAAGCTGCCCATGAATCCCTGGGGTGAAGGCAGATCCTTGGACAGTCAGTGAAGGAAGGGAAGGTTCGCTCTGGAATCCAGGAGTGGTTTCCTAGGAGTGGCACCAAGCCCCAGGAGAGGCCAATTTTGAAGTCTCAAATCTCTAAATGTGATGAGTTAAATGTCTGAAACTTAACTTGTGTGGAAACAGGGAACAGCGTGTTAATCTAAACACTCCCAAGGGAGGGGGAGGAAGAAAATGTAGCCTATCTGCAAAAATTGAAAAAGTGAGAAATTGAATGTGTAGGTTCAGTGGCCACTTGCAGCGAGGTCCTTGTTACAGGCTGGGTCCTACAGAAATCAGACTGGAAGACTGAGTTTTCGCGCAGGATGTCTGTTAGGAAGTGCCCCTCAGGTTGAGACCTGTGGAAGGGAGGGAAGGAATCAAGATGGGACAATTTGCCTCCACCGATTCAATGGAGAGCTCAGGAGCTGGAATGAACCGTCAGGGCTGTCCTCCACTGGAGTGAAATGGCCCAACTCCGATAGTCTCATCTAGATCTGCCAGTGAATTTGGGCCATCCTCAGGCTGCACTCCATGGGTGAGGGGCTCCTCTGCAACTGAGGGGCAATCCCAGAAAAGGCTGATAACTGAGAGTACCTGCGGATAGCCCTCCCAGGAGCCAAGGCATCTTGAAGGGAGATCCAGGTGGCACATTCTGTGCCCATCACAATACATTTCCTGGACACTTACACTCCATGCACCCCAAAGTTCTCACCCCCTACTTCTCCCTTAATTTCTGCCCGATGGCCCAAGAGGATTGGGCTGCAGGCTGAGAGCTGGTGAAGAGCCCCATCTAAGGGAACAAACAGTGCTGGAAGGTATGGAATTTTAGTGTTCTTTGTATAATTGATTTCTAATTTCAGTGGTCAGAAGAGATGCTTGATGATTTCAATATTCTTGAATTTATTAAGACTTGTTTTGTGGAAAGAAAAAAAAAAAGACTTGTTTTGTGGCCTAACATACAATCTGTCCTGGAGAATATTCCATGTGCACTTGAAAAGAATGTGTATTGCTGCTTTTGGATGGAAAGTTCTGTATATATCCAAATCCATCTGCTCTAACACACCACGTAACGCCAGTGTTTCCGTATTGATTTGTGTCTGAGTGATATATCCATTGATGTAAGTGGAATATTAAACTCCCTACTATATTACTATACTGCTGTCTATTTCTCCCTTCGAGTCTGTTAATATTTGCTTTATGTGTTCAGGTGCTATGTTGGGCACGTACATATTGACAAATATAATGTCCTCTAAATGGATCGACTCCTTTGTCATGTAACATCCTTGTCTCTTATTACAGTCTTTAAGAGTTGATTTTGTCCAGTATTAAGTCTAGCTACCGCCCCCCACCCCCTTTTCAGTAACACACTGCGGTAATATCAGCACAAGCACACAAATATGGCCAAGCTATGAAGCTGAATAAAACACCTAAAATATCAATCATAAAATAAATTATATCAGCCATACGAGAGGCTGAATCATCTTTCCATTCTCTCTGGAGAAAATACTACAGAATTAGTATCCGTGAAGAGGCTGAGTAAGCACTCAAAAATATGTAAGGGGGAAAGGTGCGCCACGACGTTAATAAATATATTATTTTCTTGGATCCTGTGATATTTATGGTTTTTCTACTTCTTAAATATGTGTTCGCTTTCCTTCTCCTTTTGTAATGGTAATTCGGTGTTTTCTTTCTTGGACCCCCGAGGTCCTACCAGCGCACCGCTCGAAGGGCGGCGAAGCGAGACGAACCCCCCGCCACCTCCCCTGCAAGTCCTCCACACATCTCAGGTGCACAGGGGAAGAAGCACACGTATTTCCCAAGATTCTCGAGGAGCACCGCCCATTGACAAGCACTTCACCCTCAGACCTACTACCAGCCCACCCACCTCCCAGCGCAGGCGCGGTGGCAGACCCCACCCCTCTCCTTTTTGCCCCTGCGCGGAGGCGAAGAGGGCGGGCCGGAACCTCAGGCGCGGATTGGCCGGACGTAAATCGCGTAGTTATGTTTGAAAGGCCCAATCAGCACCTGGTCTTTCCGTGTCAGCCAATAGACTGTCGGAAGGGCAGGCAGAACGGACGGGAGTAGCTATTTGAACGGGTCGCGGGAGGGGCTGCGGTTCTGCTTCCCGCTGGAGTAGGGTGTGGGTCTCGGGCGGGCATGGAGGACCAGCTCCTCGGGGAGGACGCGCTGCTGTGGCAGCTCCGGGACAGCCGCCGCCGCTTCCAGAGGCACATGCAGCGACTGATAGAAAAGGTACGGCACCCCCCCAACACAGGCCCGCTGGAGTGGGGGGATCGGGGCGCGAGGCCGACGGGGGAAAACGGGGTTGGGAGCTGGAGTGAGGATGGAGGCGGCGGAGCGCTGGGCCAATGGGGCGGGAAGGGTAGGGGAGACGGGGGTGTAGAGGAGGAAGTGGGGTTGGGGAGACGGGATTGGGGGGCTGGGATGGAGAGGGAGGGAGCTTGGGGGGGTTCTTCCAGACTTCCGAGGGGCGAGAGGGAAGGAGCTTGGGGTGGGGGAGGGTTCTTCCAGACTTCTAGCCTCGCGCTGGCGTCTCCTCCGCCCGGGTCAGGGCCTCCTCGTGGCCCTCGGACCTGACCAGACGCCCTGTCTCTCCCGCAGTACAACCAGCCCTTCGAGGATGCCCCGCTGGTGCAGATGTCCACGCTGACCTATGAGACACCCCAGGGTACGAGTCCTCCCCACCTTCTGAGTGTTTAAGCGTGTGAACAGAATAGTGTCTTCCCAGAGCGTGAAATCCCGTCCCTGCTCTCTCATGAAAATAAACTGTGCTCACCTAGTAGAAATTAAAGCATTACTAATTCCCTTGAACCTATAAGTTACTTAAATTACTTATTTCCGGCAGAATTACTTATTAAAACAGAATTCTGCAGACCCCTCGATGCATGCCTCTGCTTGGTCGCTTATTCTGTCCGCTTGGGCTGGTTGCTTTAACAGTGGAGGCCGTGTCTCTGTTTCTTCATCTGTCACATGGGAAGATGATAATACCTACTTCGTGGTGACTTTTGAAGTTACATGAGTGAGTTTGTGGAGTTCTTGGAACAGGGCCCAGCCCTCATAAACACTCGTATTGACTGTTATTTGACCTATCTGACTGGGAGTATTAACTGTCCTCCTGAGGCTCTGAGCTCTCGGAACGTGACGAGAAGGAGCCATTCTGTTTAGTGGTTGATGCTGTAAGCTGACTTACATCCCACAGAGTCTCTTTGCTAACTAGGTGAAGACGTCAGTTTCGCCCACTCAGTCTTATTCCCAGCTCATTCAGACCCACTAGTGAAGGCAAATCTCACATCCAGCTCTGCTGTGCATTGGACAGGCAGGCCCTAGAAGTTTCATAGGACCAGCTTCTGAAGTTAAATAAAGGGTTAGCTGTCTGCCTTTTTAGCTGAGCCAGCCACCCGTGGGTGAAAAGTTTATGAAGACAGAAGCTAAGATATTCCGGCTCCAGGTTTCACTTCTCTCTGTCGAGCGATGATAATCGCTTTCCGGCGTTTTGAGTAAGATGAAGTATAGTGACAGGTGGTGACAAATCTAACCTTGAGGGCAGGACATGGGGCCATGTAGGAATCTTTCCTAAGGGTGCCATCAGCAGGCTTCACTCTGTTCTTGTGCACCATCTCTGCAAGGATGGGCAGTGTCTGGAGCATTCTGGCCCCTCCACATACCTAGTAGAGCACCACGAACTCCACCAGTGAAGCCCACTCTGACTCCAGTTTGAGGAGAGCAGTAGTTGAAGCATCTACACAGCCTGACAGCACTCCTACTCAGAGCACCAAGGCCTCCTGGAGAACTTGTTATAGCACAGATTCCTGGGGCCTCTGGCAGCAATGCTGGGTGTGGATTCAGTGGATCTCAGGAGCTCCTGGCTGATGATAGCATGGTTCCCCGGACCTATTGCTTAGCCTGAGGAGGTACTTTCTGATTAGAGCTAGTGGACCACCTTGCGGCAAAAGTTCCCAATTTAAGGCAACAGCACAGGATGTAGAGTGTAGCTAAACTCCCACACTTGTGGTGGTGAAGACAGTAGGAGAATAATAGTTGTTCACATGTGTTGACCACTCACCGTGTGCCCTGTGCTTCTGAGAGTCTCATGTTTTGGATTCTCAGCAGCCCTTTGAGGTAGGTACTAGTCCTAGGATCATTGTTTCATAGCAGAGATGCAGCAGAAAGAGGTTAGGAAACTAGCCCGGTGTCACTTTGCCGCTTAACTTGAGTTAGCAAAGCCTTAACTTGAGTTAGCATACTTGCTAAGTATCACTCTGTTCTGCAAAGGCCACATGGTGCAGTGGGCAGGAGCACAGAGAGTCACTGCCCTGGATTCACAGCCTGGCCCCACCAGTTGGCTGAGCAGCCTGAGCAGCCTGGGCTTGGTGACTTGACCTACTTCTTGCCTCTGTGTCTCCATCTGTACAGTGAACTTGGTGAGTGCCAACCTCCTAGAGAGTTAGGATTTCTCTACAAGTTCCATAGATGTGAGTTGTGAATACTAATTGTGATATATGTGGGAAGTGTTTGGGATAGAGCCTGGATCACTGTAAGCACTGTGTATCATCATTAGCAACCATCTCAACTGAACGATCCCTTCTTATTCACTCTGAATTTACCTGGGGGCAAATGGAGGTTTAGGAAGAGATCAAGTATTCTGGCCCAGGTCTGCTAACTAGTAAGTGGCAGGACTCCCAAATCTCAGCATTCACCCGCATGCTTAGGCCTTGCTCTGTACTCTGCTTAGGCCTTGCTCTGTACTCGTAGACTTCCCTCAGAAAGCACTCCGAACATGGGGTAGAGAGGTTACCCTCAAACAGTGCTTCCGGTCTACGTGTAATATATAGTTTGCTCTCAATATATCTATTTTAAGGATAATACTTGGCATATGTGTGTTCTTTATCCCCATTTAACTCTGGCTCAGTGACAGAACTGGATGAGCTGTTGCCTCTTGGATAGGAGAGTTTCATTAACAACAGGTGTTAGTCTAATCTTAATTTTTTAAAAAAAACCTTCAACTCCACAAAGATGAAAAACAACAGAATATCAGAAGTAAGCCATGCTTTCAGTGTTGTATCTGTCTTTTGCCTGCCACTTTGGTTTTCTTTGACACAGATTGAACAGAAATTCAGCGGTCAGGATTGCTTATGTGGTAATTTTAATTTTATTTCTTTTCTGAAGGATTGAGAATTTGGGGTGGAGGACTGGTAAAGGAGAGAAACAAAGGACACATCCAGGTATTTAATGTCAAATTTTATCTCCAACACAAGCTACCATGCAGGAATACCGATGTGAATGAAGGTGTGGGTCAGCTATGGCTGCGCCGGGATTCCCCGGAGATTGCCGCGGGGCTCCTGATCTCTGGCTTTCTTTCTCACCCGAGGTACCCCCCATTTTCCTCTAAGGATTTCCTGAGAAGCTTTGCTTCTGTTGGTTGTCAGGTACCAGAAGGAGCTGTCCCCGTTTCCTCTGCTCTAAGGCCTAAGGGCTCTTGACAACAGCCCCATGGGCAGGGCTGGCTGGAGGGAGAAACCCGTTCCTGCCCCAGCTGCAGCCATAGCTGTGAGCTTACTTTGTTGGGTCCTTGCAGAAAAGACCCGAACCAGTTGCTTTGAGGAAACATGCCTCTTTTCTCTTCTGCAAAGGGAAGAGATTAGGGAGAGGGTGCAGGATCACGCCTCTTTCCCCCATGGAATTCCCTTCCAAAACCCCGGTGTGGTTTTCCTGAATTTATCTGTGGACACTGAGACAGGTGGCCTGCTGTGTTCATGGGAGGAGCCAACACAGTTTGTCTTCCCACTGGGAGACCCACAGAGTCTTGCCACAGTAATTTTTGCAAGGACGTCTGGGATCCCCTTAATGACTGCTTCTCAGCCAAGAAGCCTGTGCCCCAGAATGAAAACGTCAGGGTTAGGATTCCCAAACCATTAACAGGAATTCTGAAATAAAATTTCTTCCTGATTATTTTCATCACACACATCATGTATTTGGTTGTAGAAATATTAGAGATACATGTAACTATTAAAATCAACCTAACTTCTACAGTCACTCATGATATTTTAGTATAATGTAATTCCTGTTTATAATACGCATGTTTTTTCACCCTCTTTTTTCCAAATAATATATGTTGTGAACATTTTTTTTCATCATCCATTGTATCACTCAATTACCTTTTTTTCAAAACTGCTCTCATGGGTAGGCATTTAGCTGTTTGCACCTTCCTTTATTATAAACTGGGATCGGCACACTTCCGACAAAGGGCCAGATGAGAAGTATTTTAGGCTTTGCTGGCTGTGTGTTTCCAGCTACTCTGCTCTGTATTAGGAGGGGAAGTCTCCTGTATGCCATACATGAACAGGCATGGCTGTGTTCCCGTGAGCTTTATAAGACCCCTGTTATAAAAACCCCTTGAAGGACCATCCTTGCGTTTTCCCAGGGCCTATACTACCCCTTATCTAGTAGACGCCAGGAGGTGCGATCATCAGGTCAAAGGATTTGCACTCTAAATTATGCTTAGTAATGATGCCCACCAATCAGACCAGTATTTGAATGGCCTGGGTAGCCAAGTGTTTTCATCTGCACGTTTATTTAAGGTTGTTTTGTTTTGTTTTTTTAAAGATTTTATTTATTTGACAGAGAAAGACACAGCAAGACAGGGAACACAAGCAGGGGGAGTGGGAGAGGGAGAAGCAGGCTTCCAGCTGAGCAGGAAGCCCAGTGTAGGATCATGATCCTTGGATCATGACCTGAGCCGAAGGCAGACACTTAACTGACTGAGCCACCTAGGCGCCCCTATTTAAGGTTTTTGCTTGAAATGTAGGAGCACTGCTGCCTGGGATCTGTGGAATTTTGAGCTCCTATCCTAGGATTAGAAAACTAGGCGTCATCTGTGCTGACCACTCAGACATCTGCAGCCCCCCGAAGTTACGATGTGTGACCGTGCCCAACTCTGCCTTCTTTCCCCAGACAACCAGATACTCAGCTGGCCCCCTATCGCACCCCCAAGATGGTGCCTGGAGGCCGTGGGAGGCAGTAAGCCATGGTGGGCTGTGCGTGTGTTGACCTATCAGTCTGGTCCCAACACAAGGGCTGGGTTCTCTTTGTAGCCCCAGAGCCTCCGACCACTGGGAGGTCAGTGCCCAGGGTTCAGCTTCCCCTAGTTTTCAAATCAAGTTCTGCCTCACCTCCAGACATAGCAGCCACGAAACAGTTCCAGAGGCTCCTCCAGTTCTTCCTGTCTGTTCCAGGTGATTCAGCCCCTCCTCACCTGAGGCAAAGGGGGCGACATTCCCCAAGGCAGGATTCAGTTACCAGGCAGTGTTCACAGTCAGCCACAAAACCCCCTTATCCTGAGGTGGCACCTGCAGGGACAGGCCTCACCATGCTCTGACTCCTGTTCTTGCGAGGTGGGGGAGTTCCTAAGCTCCTTTAGCCAATCTGGTATCTTGAATTCTCACATTTTACGAATGAGAACCCACAGATGGCATTTGTCAGGACTGTTAGCGAGGCCAGAGATAGAGACCAGGCCATAGAGAGCAGCCCAGGGCCCATCGGCTGCCCCCATGGTGTGACCCTGGTCAGGCCAGCTGACTGCCCCTGAGAACTGGCTGTGACACACGGGGTCACAGGCGAGATCACAGGAAGTCCCTCTGGGCCTCTCAGATGTCCAGGTTCTATTCTCTGATCTAGTGACAAGGCTGTCCTGTGGCGTTTGGGTTTTGTATGGCAGCCACACGTGGGCTGCGGTCTGGCCCCTGCGTTCCCGCCTTTGCCCCTCACTTCCGCTGCTCCATCCCTCACCATCCACAATTCACCCTCTGAGTGGCTCTGGGAATAGAAGCCCAGGGCACACCCGGAGGAAGAAAGCTGTTCCTTCTGTGAGAGAGCCTCTACCATCGAAAGGGAGTCTCGAGGCCCTTTACGTGGGAAAGTACTAGAAGTGCCTTTAACCCTGTGCTCTCACGCTAAAGGGAGGATTGTAGGGTTGTACTTCACTGTGGGTTTGAAGTGTGTTGTCACTGAGTCGAGCCTGTCTTGATCTACTTCTGTGCTTTTGAGGACTCCCTGGTGGAGACAGTCTGCAGGAGCGATGGTGGCCTCACGGAAGCCAGCACCAGAGGTCCGGCATCCCCTGTGCCTGGCACACAGGTCCTGGCAGTGGGTGAGTAACCCTGTGCTAGGTGGCGGGGTCGGGAGGGGCACAGGTCCAGTACAGCATTCGAAGTCCAGATCCCTCACTAGGACTTTTTCCCAGGCTATTTTAAAAACTAGAGCGTCTTAAAGTGCCTGCTAGTTCCTTCTGTCTTGCTTAGTTACATCATGGTTCTTGACACCTAAACAGCCCTCAAACCTTCTTGAGAATGGATGAACACTCTCCCATCCGTTTTTTAACTTATTGCTCCCTCTTAGAAACATCTCGGGAATTTCATAAGACTTCAGATTGGCCCCCACAGGGTGGTGTTTGAACTGCCGACTCCTGTGGGATGTCTTCCTGCCTCTGTGTCACCTTGTCCTCCACGGGGCCGCCGTTCCTGCCCCAGGCCAGTCCCAGACTGCCCAAACCCTGACCCAGCCTGTTTTCTGGGGAATCTGTCTATCACTGCCGCCTTTCTCTCTTTGGCGTCTCCCTCAGCCCTGTGCAGCCCATCAGTGTTGAATGCACTCAGATTTCACCTCAAGCACAGTCGAGCATAGTTGACAGGCCTCCCTGCCCTGTGTCCCTCTCTCTGCATTGGTTTGACTTCCCTTCATGACCCAACTTACAGGAGCTGCCCTTGCTTCCCACCTGCCAGGCACTCCACCGGCTCCATCCTGGCTCCTGACTCCATCTGGAAGGCGGAACTCTCAGTGGTCCCAGCCACCCCGTTGCTGACTCATTGGCATTCTGGGGCTTCTATCCCACTGCCCTCTTGGTAGCTTTTGAAGCTTCTGGAAATCCTGGCTTTAGTCTGTGCTGTGGGTTTTCTTCCTCCCCCCCCCCCCCGCCCCCCAACCCCTTCTGCCAGCCCACCTCCCCTCTCTCCCAGATGCCCTTTTTTGAGATTGGTCTGAGCCCCTCACTCTGGTGCAACCCCTAACCCAGACCCTGTCAGCCTTTCTTCTCAGTCTAAACTTGGCATATTTAAACTGAAAAGGCCAACCAGAATAATTGTCCTTGGCACATCTGTAGTATGAGCCAGAAACCCAGCCCCACCTTCCCTCCCTGTGCCTCTGCCTCCCCTTGTCCCTCATGTAGCTCTGCCCCCATGCCCCGCCACACCCCCACAGCACCAACCCTGCCCCTGCTGGCACCTACGACAGCACCCCTCCGGGCACGCCGCTTCTCTGCTCAAAGCACGGCAGTGGCTTCCTGTTGCTCTTGGATGAAGAGCAGAATCCTGGCCTGCCCACCGTGTTTCACTGCCCCCAGGAAGCCCCCTGATCCCCAGATCAGAACAGACCCCCACCCTCACCCAGGCTCCAAACACCAGCTCTTCTCCAGATAGCAGTTAACCAGACTGTAGGTCTGTAATGTCAGACTTTGTAACTGGCCCCAAACCCCCATCTCCTGCTGGCGCTGGTCCTCCACAGGCTTCGTGTGCTCTGCCCAGCTCTCACCAGCAGCTCACCTGCTCCAGGCCAGCTGTAAAAATGGATTCAGTCCTTCAGAGTACACAGGGCGGTCTTGCCAAGTAAAACTAGGAAGACCTTAATGAAGGTGTTTACTCATTGATCCCAACTGCATCTCCACAAATCCTTAGTTCCATGAGTTTCTGGACTGCTTGAAATAATTAGAATGGTTATCCCAGAGCTGCACTGTCCAACATGATGGCACACACTGCCGGTGGATAGTCAAATGAATTGAAAATTAAATAAAATTTAACTTAAAGTTCCCCAGCCTCACAGCCACATTCCAAGTGCTCGCCAGCCACACTGTGGCTGACATAGCAGACAGCAGGGAGGTAGACAACAGCCCTGGGCCACAGTGACTCTGCTCCTAGAATCAGAGGCCATTGAAGGAGCTCAAGGTGATAGAAGGCTTCTCCAGGAGCACCTGAGTGGCTCAGGCGGTTGGGCATCTAACTTGGTCTCAGGTCATGATCTCAGGGTCCTGGGATCGAGCCCCACATTGGGCTCTGCCCTCAGCAAAGTGTCTGCTTCTCCCTTTCCCTCTCCCCTCCTTCAGCTCCTGCATAGGCTCTCCCTCAAATAAATAAATCAAATCTTTTTTTTAATAAGATTTGATTTATTTATTTGACAGAGAGGGAACATAAGCAGGGGGAGGGGGAGAGGGAGAAGCAGGCTTCCAGCTGAGCAGGGAGCCTGATGTGGGCCTCGATCCCAAAACCCTGGGATCATGACCTAAGCCAAAGGCAGACGCTTAAGGACTGAGCCACCAGGCACTCAATAAATAAAATCTTAAAAAAAAAAAAGAAGAAAGAAATCTGCTTCTCCAGTCATATTCCTGCTCTGATGGGTTTGTTGCATTGCTAGTAATCAGGACAGCGACTGATGGCTGTGTCCTTATTAAAGGGAGCACTCTAGAACATACTCTAATGGTGCAAACACTATCCTTAAGAGAAAATGCAAGGTTTCTTTAAAATGCTGATTGAAATTTCCTTTTTTTTTTGCTTCCAGATTCAAAAAACAATGATGATGCATCTTTATATCAGGAAGAAGTGATTGCTGGGTCCTTCATGGTAAGACCCACCTGTTAGAATGAAGGGACCGAGCCTGGGCTCAGGGGTACAAGAGCATGTCCTCATTTCCAGTATATTTCTTGTCCTCTTTAGACTCGCTCTTTGCTAATACCACCCCTCACGTCTCTGATCCTCCTTCAGATCCCGTAAGGCAGCGAAGGCCTTCTCCTGTCTAGCACATGGCAGCCTTCACTGCCCCAGTTCAAGCCTGGTTTACTGAACTTAAAGAAAATGTTGGATGATGTTCCATCTGCACATAGACCCATCACAGTTCACCATGCACCCATACCCTTGATCGTGATATTGAAAGTTGGTTCTAAGTTGGCCTTTGCCTAAGAGGCAGTGTCATAAGGAAGTTGTTTCCCCAGAGTGTTTCCAGGTCAGCCCTTGGAAGCCCATGTCGTCATGAGGTCACGTCATCAGGCCATTGATCTGTGTGCCACCCAGAGTGGCCCAGTGGTCCCAGAACCACCTCTCTCTTCTCCACCCGTCAGGATCCGATCTCACCTTCCCTCCATTGGGAGACACGAGAATAAGCAGAGAACTTAGTCTAGTGGGGTGTCTTTCCTGGCCCTAGTGTCAGATGCTGGAAGAGCTCACATGTGGGTTTTTCCCTAAAATTGCTGTTTTCATCCAGAGTTTGCCATATGCCCAGTTTGACTTTTTAGTGTCTAACTAAAATGGTCTGTGACCCTGGGGGAGGATGGAGGGTACTTTTTAAAATGTTACATAGGGGTGGCAGTGAAGGGGAAGTAGGTGATCCCAGCAATAAGAAACATCCTGGACAGTGTGTTTTTGTCTTATCCCCTTTATCCCCCATCGGCTTCCCACTCCAGTGCAGAGTGAAGGTCGACACGCCCTCTCCCCCGTGCTTGGCAGAAGGGGAACGGAGAGGCCGCCGTTCTGCCCCCTTAGCCAAAACATTGAACATCGTTTCTCGTAAACGTACTAATCGGGGCTGATTCTCACAGTTGAGTCCTGAACTCACCTAAGAATACTCAGATTGTTTTAAATTATTTTCTGTTCTAGGAATGCTGTCCTAAACCTCCACAGACTTCTCTTTTTTTGTCTTTTTTTACTTTCTTTTGGATGGTTGCCCCTGGGTAAATGATCTAAAGTTCGATTTCTGAGTCCAAAGGCTTTTCAGAGGATCTGGACCACTTTGCACTAACAGCAAAGAGCGAAAAGTGACTTTGAAGCACTTCATTTACTGATGTGTAGTTAATGAACTTGCCAGTTTGTTCCAGCACCCAAGAGCTCATCCAGACCCAAAAGCTCTTACGAATACTGATTCACTTCTGTATCAGCCTGCAGTGCCTTGGAGCCCTTTGAAAAACGAGTTAAGGAGGAAATACTTGACCCAGGTGGATGTTCTGCTCCAGGATGAAGGACGATCAGAGGTAACGTGCTTCCTGGCGTGCATCTTCTGATTGAATCCTAGAGACACAAGGAGGCCCATCAATCAGGTTCTTGCTTACTCTCCGTGGAGCCCAGAAGGAACCTCCCAAGCAAATGTTTAGAAACCATATCATTCCCGGGCTGCAGATTTCCACTCTCCTTGAGGAAGCGCTCCAGGTCCTTGGGGGCAGCAGGGATCAGGGAAGCTCGTGGGATGCGTCCTCCATTGCCCTCTGTTCTGGAGCAGCTCCCAGAAATGTAAGGGCCCCACCTTGGGGGCAGTGGTGGGGAAGCAGCAGCTCCCTGCTCCCCGTGGCTCTGGGGTGACCAGGCTGGCACCAGCAGCAAGTGCCCTCTGCACCTGACCTGCGGTTGTGTCACGGGGGTCTGTGCTGAGGTCTGGGCTGCCCCACCGGGCCCTTGCCCAAGGTGGGTGCCCACCACACTCCCCCACAGCCAGTCTCCCAGAACTTGGTCTGACAGAGCAAGGACGCCAGCTCTAGCTTTCCTAGTTCTGTCAGGGTCTTCTCATAAAGGACATTTTCATATCCAGTAACTAGGAGGTACGTGATGTGGGATGAGTGATTTATCTCAAAGGCAGCAAACTTCACAGGAACATGGACTTTTTCTTATTGTGTTGCTGACCAATGAGAAGGCCATGGCTGAGGACCAGTGAATTGGTGGATGTACTGGAAATGGCCTTTCCCTTTATCCTAGAGCAGCAGGGGGTGGGGTCCTGGCAGATGGGTGGCAGCAATGAGCCTCTGGGGGGGATCCCCTGAGGGTCACATGGACAAGCTCCTAGATTTTACTAAGACACCTCTTCCCACCACTGCTGGAGGCTGCAGCCACTGGGATTGTGGTCACACTTGTCACATCTGCTGCTGAGTTCAGACCCAGGGCCTCTGGATGGGGAGGAGCAGCTCTCACACCATTCTGCGGGGCCTGGCACTAGCGGTGGGGGACAGCTTAGGACGCCCCCACGTGTTAAATCATGCTTTGATTTCAGTGTTCTGACGATGGAGATGGAGAGGACACCCATGTGACACTGAGTCCTTCCTTGGCCTCCCCTGCTGGCCCCGCCCATGGTGAGTATGACATAGAAACTTGGCATGAACCGTGTCCCTTCTGCTTATGTGCATGTTTCATTGACATAAACTGTTAGACCAGCACTTAGTAGATAAATTATTCATATTTAACTAATAGACTGCTTTTTTCCTCCGGCACTGCGGCATGCTAATTGCTAATTAGCTCTTTATCCCAACGTACTGTTGTGAAATGTTTGACTCTCTAGAAACACAGGATTCCTACAATAAACATCCTTTGCTTGCATGTAATAATCCACATTTTGTGGCATTTGCTTATCTGCCCACTGCCCCCATGCCCACGCACTGTGTCCATCAACCTGCGTTCACATCTGTGCTGTCCCTAAGTGCTGGCAGGTCTGCTAAGAACAAGGAAACCCCAGGCCTGGGTGGAGCTGTCCTGTGCAGGCCAGAAGGCTCCTGGGCCATCTCCTATCTCATGAATAGTCCTGGCCGCTGGTAGTCTTGCAGAACGTCCCTCAGTTTGGACTTCTCTGGACTTCTTCCAGGTTAAGTTCATGTTAAATATTTTTGGCAAAAATAATGCAGAGATGGCGTGTGTTCTCCAAGGACATCCCGTCACTCTGTCCCATTGTTAGTGACTCTCCAGCCTGGGCACTTGGCTAAGGGAGGACCCTCCCAGGTTTCTCGCTTCCTCAGAGTCATCTGTGGGTACCCCTCTGAGATCACCTGGTTCCCCACAGACCTCCCACGCTGTGGTTTTGGCGTCAGGCCCCAACTCCTGCCTGAGTCAGTGCTGCAAACCCGCCCTATCCTGGTCCTGCCATTCCCCCCGGGTGCACCTGTTGGCATTCTGTAAACAAGCACTGTCTCACTTCTTTCCTGAATTTTGTTCCTCCCTTTATCCCCATATGGTTTTACGTTTAAAAAATTCTAGAATCAATAAGAACTCTTGGACATTTTTTTTCTCTTTTAATTTGCACATATTAGAAGCCACTGGTGCTCAAGTTGTCCCACACACAGGCCATAGGAGCCCTCCTCACGGGTTTCCGTGTCCTCCCGCCTGCCGCGTCAGTTTTGAGTACTTTGTGCCCTTACCCCGACTCCACGGTGGCCCCCCCACCGCTGTGATCGCCAGTGCCAAAACCCTCTGCTCGCCTGGCTGGTCGTGCAGTGCAGAGCTGTTTCAGAGTCACGGCTCCTGCTATCACTTGCACAACAACCTGCTTAAGAAGGTTCCAGAGTTTGAAGCAGCTCTTTGATCCTCACACAGTGTCCCACTGAGGCTACCTGTTCTGAGTACAGTGTTCAAAATCATTTGACTACTTCTTCCTCTTGCCGTTATCATAAATTTGATAAGCACTTGAGTGCTTTCCGGGTCTGTTTTCACTTTTTAGAGTTCTCCCTATCCTTATTGGTTTAATTTTATTTTTTAAATACATAAAACATGGCACATGTGCAAGTCCAGTCCGCATGAAGAGGTGTATCCGGGAGTCCTGTGTTTTCCCTGCCCCCCAGCCCTGCCGGTAACCAGTGTCATTGTTTGGTTTCTCCTGAGACTTTGAAAAAGGCATCCAGCGTGCACACTATCACCTGGGAAGGAAGACCCACTGGGGAAGTTTTGGGGGGAGAGTAGAAGTTTAAGGTCGAGAGCTAGAAAGAAATCTCCGAGAAAAATCTAGTTCTATATTTTCATGGAACTTTCCTCTTTTTTGTCTTGCTTAAAAAAGCCTCGTCCCCATCCACCCTTTAGTTCTGTGGTCTCTGTACCGTCTTGAATGGTGGCACTTTACCTTGTGTGTGTTTTCCTCCAGGAAGCTATGGCCATGTGTCTGGAAGGAGTCCTGGCGGCCCAGTTAAGCCGGCTTCATGGCCTGGGGAGTGCGATCCAGCAGACCTGGCCCTCGTGCCTAAAAGCGACAGTCTCGCCTTCCAGGGGGCTGAGGGGCACAGCCGCTCAAGCAGCCCAGCCTTGGAGGCCGACATCATCTGCGACGTGACCATCAGCGACCTGTATGCCGGCATGCTGCACTCGATGAGCCGGCTGCTGAGCACAAAACCGGCGTGTATCATCTCCACCAAAACCTCATTCATCGCTCACAGCTGGAACACCAGGAGGAGGCACAAGTGTAAGAACAGAATGAACCGGACACAGTGCCGGGGAGCCAGGCTCTCTAGAAGGGCTTCCCAGGAGACACCCCCACCCTGTTCCGAGCCACTGAAGGACGGGGAAGTGTTAAGAGATTGCGAGAACCTTCTAGATGCTTCTGGCTGGAAGGCAGGGGTAGAATTGGGAAAAGGTTTCCCTAAAGTCAACAAACCCAAGATCCACAAATTAGTTCCACGTTGGAAGGAGGAGCTTAAAGGGTTGAAGAGTTTAATGCCTCAGGGGTGTTCATTGACTTACAAGGGAACCCGTACAATGCATCATCTTGGTCAGGAAAATAGACTTATGGCACTAAAATGGTTAATTTCTCCTGTAAAAATCGTTTCCAGACCGAGAATACTGAAGGACAAGGGAGAGAATCGTTACAGGGAAATTGGAATCAAATTTGATAAGCTTCATCAGGAATATTGCCCAAACCCTGGGAAACAGCCCTGCCTGACTTCCCTCCCGGGACCCTCGGCGGTGGCCGTGTACAGGGGTGGTCCAGCGAGCCCTTGCAGCCCCCGGGGCTTAGAAACCCGCAGGCTCAGCAGGTTCCACGAGGCTTTTGAAGACCTGGGTGAACGAGCTATTGGAACAGTGAGATGGAACAGCGAACCCCTGCTAGTGAGGGGTGAGCCTCCCTTGCTTTCAGAGACCAGCTCTGTGCAGAGCCCAGGCTGCTCAGAGCAGACCCTTGACCTTTTTCAAGGAAACCATTTTGAAATACTTAGAAAGTCCATATCTCCCAGCAAAGCCACATCAGTAGCCGGCGGACAGCCTCCAAGCTGTGGAAGGAATCATTTCAATGAAATAAAGGAGAAATTCGACAAGCTTCATCAAATGTATTGCCAACAGTCACCGCAGCGGACACAGGTGCCTTTACGTATAGGAACATCTCCAGATAGAGCAAGCCTGGAAGTTCAGTACCTCAGAGGAGGCACCTTGGAAAAAGCAAACCCAGACTCTGGCTTCCAGGGTCCCCCAAAGCTGTCAGCATCACCCCAGTGGAGCATGGAAAGTCCACTGGGCTCGACCGCACTTGAGGCTCAGCCGTCAATGAGCTTCGTGCTCACTGCCACGAGGGGCCACCAGTCCCCTCCAAAGAGACGCCGATTATCAGATTCCCTGCTGTATGGACAGTGGGCCAGTTCCCAGGATCTATTGTGTGTGGTGGGCCACACCATCCCGTGGCCAGGGGAGAGGCCGGCTCCTGACAGCCCCCCTGGGAAAAGAAGGTGCGTTTCTGTGGGTTAAATATGGGTGTTTTACAGGAGGATTCTTCTATGCTCGTTTTCCAAACTTCCTCCCAAATTCTTTTCCTTCCTCCAAAATGAGCTTTTATATCCAGAACCTGTTTGTGGGTGGGATGTGTCGAGGTGGGGGCTAAAAGGGTTCTTAGCAGGAACATTTTACACACTTCCCACGGCAGTGCATCTGGGGGACTTTTCTAAAAAGCCTAGTAGTGCGCTCTCTGTCCTTGTCAGTTTGTGTCCTTCCTAGCCTCTCCTGGTCCCACTCCGAAAACAGCCGTCCTAAAGCAGAACTGATCTGCAAATAGTGACTTTCCTTTTATTTCTGGACTCCGTGCCAGGGACAGAGCAGGAGCAGCTGGCCTGGGCCACCCGCTGCTGCCCCACGACCCAGTGTTGGGCACGGAGGTCCCACCTCATCCCACAGTCTGGTTTGTGTGGACACTTGAGTCAAGTGTGAATGCGTGTGTGCCGTTCTCTTTTCTCGGGAGAAAAGATGCAAGAAGGCAGGGTGGGGCGAGTCACCGTGGATTGATCACTGTTTTCCCACGAGCACCAGGCTTTCCGGCGCACGCTTCAGTGTTCCCAGGCCGGGGTTTGGGCAATGAGACTCTTCTGAACAAACACACATTTGGGGTCTTATGCGTTGGTGGTGTGGGCAGGTGTGGGCAGGCGAGGTCATGTCGAAACCTTCCTCCTCCCTCCTCACTCCAAGCAGATGGGCGGCCCCCCTCAGTGGCCGTTCAGACGGACCCCATCTCCCCTGAACATCCCATGTTCTCTTTTCCCCACCGTGAACCCATCCCAGGAACCCGCGCGTTCCTCTCAGGGATGAGCCCTGAGCTGTCACTGTCCCAGCCCCTGAGTGACCCCACTGGTCCTTCCCTGCCTTTGCCTAGTCACGCTTCTCGGCATTCAGACCCACATGGCCCCACTCGCAGAGAGTATTTCCCAAAACCTGAGAGGGCTTTGGCTGCAGGTGGGGCTGGGTGCAGGAGAGGACTGGTCCTTCCTGAATGAACACAACCCATAGTAGCCAGTGCCTCTTCAGGGTCAGAATCATGGTCTGGTCTTTTTTCCTTCTGCTTCCACTTCCTCCGGCTGCCCCTGTATCCTCCGGCCTGCTGTCTGGCTTGTCCTCCACTGAAGCCACTGTCCACCAGTGCCCCCAATGGCCACGTCCTGGGGCCTTAACCATGCGGTGACCTCTGTTCCTCCTGACCTGTCCCCTACATCGTCCTGTCCCTCAGCTTCACCTCTGTGGCTTTTCCCACCTCGTCCCCAGATTTGCTGCCATGTCAGGCCACCTGCTGACCCAGCCCCTGGAGTTCAGCGGGGTCACTCCCCCAGCCCTCTTCCACCTCCGCTGCGGCAGACCCACCCTTCCCACCTTCCCAATGACTGGCAGTCTCCTCTCGTTCACCTGCCCAGTGAGGGCTGCCAAGGTCACAGCCATGAGTGATGCCTGGTGCCTGGCAGTGGAGCAGCCAGAAGAGAGCTCAGCCCTCTGGGGGGCCGGCTCCCCTGGAATTTGGTAAGTCATGGTGGCCACGCCATGGAGGCCTCTCACAGTTCCGTCTTAAAGCTGTGACATGAACACACTTAACCATTTTCCACATTTTTCTTCTTTTTCTACTTATATTATAAATCTCTTGAGAAAACGGACTAAATCTTCCTGAGCTGACTACAGAAGGCATATTAATGGCTGATGTCTGAGTCCCCGCCTGGCTATGCAGAACCTTCTCACCCCCTCCTCCCTTAATCCGCAACGACCCCTTTGATGAGATAGGTCTCATCCAACAGGCAGGTTCTGTCTCTTACTCTATAAATAAGGGAGTGTAGCTGAATAGCTGAAGCCTCTCTTGAATCCTGAGTCCGCCCAGGCCCTTGATGCCAGGCCAGCAACCACCTGGTTCCTGGGCATAACCACCAGGTGGCGCTGCTCCTGGAGAAGGGTAACCCTCCAGTGGGTTTTTGCATCCTGGATATGTTTTCTATAGTGGACACACAAATGCTTATATATATATGCATATATATATATATATACGTATGTGCATATATATATATATATGCAGTGGAATAAATACAGAACAGTTAAGGTTTTGGTGGCATGGGAATTCTAGTAGAATTTTACTGAAATCATTTTCCTTGTCTTTTTTTTTCTAAAGGAAAGAACACACCTTTCAAGATGGAAAAGTGACTTTGTACTGAGAAAAATTGAAAGCTAAAGATGTGTAGCCAAGTTATTTTTTTAAGAGTTTGTCCCTCTTCCCCTTTACTCTGTGTGTGTTTAATCCTCAAGAATTGGTGAGAGCTGGCTTCACTTATCTGCCCTTCAAAGCAAATTTCAGTGCAACTTGTCCCTTTGAAATGACTCTGAGTTCTTGGTGTAGAAATTATTTGAATAAAGTTGCTCAATTAAAATTTCTCATGTGATCCTTTATAGGCTTATTTTCCTCGTGTTCTTTTTAAAATGTACACACATCCTCAGAAAGCTCTCCATTCCCAGTCATTAGAGAACCTTGTTTGCTTTAAAACCCATGTCAGCCCCAGACATGAGGGTTTAAGGTTTGAATTAAAAACTAGGGACTTGGTCTCTTCCCTGTTAGCAGGTAGCAAATTAAAACATTAGCTCACCACTGAAAAGTAATTCCTAACATCTTGATGTTTTTAGCTGAAAACATGCTATGTTCAGACAGTCCTGGAATGGTCTCAAACCTTGCAGCCACACGGCATCCCCGACAAAGTATTTGTTCACACCGCCACCACCCCACAACCCCCCACCACACCACCTGCCTCCTAGCCAGCAGGTCTGTGCTACAGTTCTCTGGCCCAGCCAGGCCCTCGCTGCTGGAGAGGCTGGAATAGCAAGGTCACCTAGCAGAAGAAGGCAAGCTAGAAGAGCTCAGGCATGGGTCTTGGGTAATTGACAGGATCTGCCAATAAAGGACGCCATAGACTATATGTGGGATGGTGGGTATTTTTAACATGCCCAGTTTAGTACTACACGTATCCCGTGTCTTGGCTTCACCAAGAGGTGTTTGCGCTTGCCAGGAGCTGATGGGGCCTGGTATCGTATTTCAAGATTCTAGGTAGCTGGTTTCCTCCGTGCTCCTGCTGGGGGTCTGCTGCTAAGGACACGTGCAGCCGCGATCGATTGCGTGCGTGGGCTTACATGTGGCATACATCTAGACATGAGCTGGTCATGGATAGGTGTCTTCAACTCCTCTAATTTTGCCAAGCGGCTTTCCCAAATGGCTATTCCAGTTTGCAGTTTGGTAATAGAAGAGGTCCCATTACTGCCACCAGTGGGTGCCACTCTGGGGGCGCGGGTGGGGGGGGCGGTTTGTGAAACGTATGGCAGTTTGCGTTTCTGGGGAACTGGCTTTTCATTTGCTTTGTTTCTTACTAATCTGGGTATGTCCTGGTTGCCAGTTCAATTATACAAGCCAATCCGGTCTGGAATAAATTGCAAGTAATTTCTTTCTTCCGTCTGTGATGTGTCATTTAACTTCATGGCACCTTACTGTAAAGAAGTTACATTTTAACAGTCAGATAGCCTAACCCTTTGTTTTTTTCTGGCATCTGCTGTTAACTTTTTAGAGAAAACCTAGTCTCAGGATTAAAAACCATAAGAGACTATGGACTCTGAAAAACAACCTGAGGGTTTTGAAGGGTCAGGGGTGGGAGGTTGGGGGAACAGGTGGTGGGTGATGGGGAGGGCACGTTTTGCATGGAGCACTGGGTGTTGTGCAAAAAGAATGAATACTGTTACGCTGAAAAAAAATAAATAAATGTAAAAATACTCGTTCATCTTGCATCTTTGCTTTTCAAATTTAGGTCCACGAACCCTCTAGAGATGTTCTGCACAGGCACGAAGGGGGTAAAGCCTGGTTGTATGCCACCAAAGCTCTTTCCTCCCCGCCTGCCCCAAGTGACATGTCCGATCCTGCCCGAATCGGTGGCCTTTGGGTCTGTCAGCAGCGAGAGCTTCTCAGCACTTGGCAGGAAACACCCTCACGATCTATCCCACGGGAGCTACCAAACAACTGGAAAACCACTGTCCGAGAAGCCGTGCGCACACGGATGGTTCTGTTCCCTGACCAACAGCCCTTTCCCGCCAGTGGGCCAAGGGTGTTGACTGCCCTGGGCGGTCATGGTGGAACAGCCCGCAGTCCCACTCTTCCTGCTCAGGAGACAATTGCAGACAACTCTGCTGCCAGCCTGAGCGTCCCGAAAACTTCCCCTGCTCGCTTCCCCTCTCCCTTGCCTCTTCCTTGGATGTGGCGATCATTTCTCCTTTTTGAGCCTCAGCCAAGTTCTGTTCCGGGCTCTGCTGGGTCCCTGTCCCAACCTGTCCCATCAGGCCCCATCGTGGGAAGAGCAAGGGCAGGCCTGATGCGGTGTCACTTCCCCAAGACACCCCCCGTCATCCCCAGATGAGGTGGCCACTCCCCACACCTCTGCACCCTGGCTGCCGCCCTCCTTAATCAGCTGCCTATCATGGTCCCTGCACAGACGCCTCTTTTCCCTTCAAGGGTCAGGTCCTGGCGGGGCAGAGGCTGGACAGCAGGCTGCCTCCCCTCGCTGCCTGGCTTTCAGACTGGATTCAGACACGCGCACGCTCCAGGGAATCGTGGGGACTAAATTCTGCCTCTGCCCCGCTGCCTTGGCTCTGAGATGTTGTCACTTTACAATCAGAAATCTGCACTCCCAATGGCAATGGAAGTTTATTTCAAGGGGAGGGAGAAAAGGGATGCCGATTATTTTAGAACAATGCTTTTCTTAACAAACTAAATTAAAATGTTTTGCCTCGCTGCGGCCCGGCTGTGGTTTGTCACTCCGAGGGGGCAGTTTACACTTTACATTCGAACCATCTAGCAAAATCCTCCAGGGGGAGACAAAAGCGGGTGCTGGCTACACGTATCCAAGATTTTGAGAGCCTCCAGGGCTGCCCTGCGGACCTCAGGGTCTGAGTCAAGCTGTAGCTCCTGGAGAGCTGAGAGTGAGCACAGACAGGAGAGAATCAGGAACCAGCGAGGCTGGGCCCCCGAGCTGGTAGAAGCCCGCCCCCCCCCCCCAACCAGGCCTCCTGTGCAGTATGGGACTCATGCGGGCTGCAGAAGGGGAACCCCTGTGTTTGCAGCCAGACGACGGCAGGTGGAGCTGTGCCTGCACACACATCCCCCATCCGAGCCTTTGGCTGCTTTTCCACCAGTGACAGAAAGATCACCCACAGAACCTGAGCGCCCCGTGGATGGGTCGAAGGAGTGAGGGTGGAAACATTTCTAAGTATTTGTGATGGGGAGGTGGGCAGGAGGCACAGGAATGAAAGGACTCCATGCCAAAATAGTTGTCTTCCTGGAAAGCCCTCTGCAGGCTCAGGCAGCCCTCTGTGCCCTGATTATCCAAGGGAAGGGTCGGCTGGCTCATCCCCAGACGGCTTCTCTAAGCTCCCCAAATGAGGTTTGTGCACTCAGTATGATTGAGTCTCTATTACTTACAATTCTGTAATGCTGGAAAGTCCAGTTTTCTCAGATGGTGTGTGGACATCTGCTTCATAATAATTCCTAAAACGAGAGCCAGCAAAATGCTCATCACGCAAATACTGGGTCAGCAAGAGAGTCTGTTTCGCGTTTTGAGATAACTGTTTAGGACTCCGCTGAAGATGCTTAATAGAGAAGCAGGCAGGTGTGAAGCTAAGTGGGAGAGGACACAGAGAAGGGGACTTTCACCAGAGTCTGTCCCCTACCCTGCTCCCCAGCTCAGGTTTGGCCCTCAATGTCCCTCCTGCATCAGGAGACATGCTCACCCACCTGCCAGGTTGCAGGCAGCAATTCTGATCCTTGGCAAGTTACTATTAATGTAGGTCATTGTTTCCAGTAAGAAGGTATAGAGCATGGCAGGCTTTTTCTGAGTCTGCAAAAGATGAAGGATGAACAGAACCAGGGAGGATGAGATCCTAGAGATCGTCTGCTCAGAGTGTGTTCCCATCTGTCTGATGTGCAAGGGTCTGCCCAGAGAAGGCAAGTACCCACCCCAGCATCACACAGCTGACTAGTAGCTGGACCACATAAGGACCTTCAGACCTCTGTTACATTCTGTCTGACCCAGAGAAGAGATGATACTGTCTGCAAATGGAGCGGTTGTCCACTACCGTGGCCGCTGGCCACATATGGCCCTTGGGCACTTGAAATGTGACTAGTCTGAATTAAATATGAAGAGCCTCCTGCATTTTGATGACAGTAACTCAAAAGCGTAAAATATCACATTAATACTTTATACATTGACTACATGTTGAAATGACAATGGTTTGGATCCACTGGGTTAAATAAAATCTATTATTCAATTTGGTTTCACCTCTTTCATTTTTCTTAACGTAGCTACCAGAAAACGTATGGATATGTGGCTTGCATTCTGCCTCTGTTGGACGGTGCTGGTCTTGACGTTTCATATCCGTGAGGTGAGCACAGGCTCACAGGACAGAAGTCTGTGGCAGCTGCGACCCTAAGCCCCAAGCCCCAGGCGGCCAACCTCCAACAGACCCATGGCCCTCAGCTTCCTCACCAGGATGGAGCACAGCGTTGTCTGGAAAACAGTCATCCCATCAGCCTCACTGCTGTCCCTTTGGTCGGAGCTGCTCTCCAGGGCCTTCCAGCCCCAGAAGTGCACACACTGAAACATGGTGGCCATACAGGCCTGGAGGGACACCGGGCACAGGATGGAGGAAGGGTGTCAGGCAGACCAAGGGGACTCCCATGGTCTGGGGGTAGAGGGTGGTGAATGACAGGACTAACGTTCCACCGATAGGCCAGTGGGCAGCCTTGGAAAAGCCTCAGGAAGACACAGAAGGGTACCTGGGACCGGAGCCCTGCCACCCTATACAGTGGCTTGTGTGCATTTAGGGAAAAAGCCCTGGAGGCAGATGCAGCCCACTTGCCTCCTCAGCCTTCGTGCCCTCAGCAGCCTGGCCTGGGACCTGCCCCTCCAGGACACTGGGATCAGGAGCCTGGCAGGGACTGGTAGCACGAGGGTGAGCTTTCTCAGCCCCAGACCCTCTCTGAGCACTGCAGCAACCAGGCCCCTGGCCTCTGGCCTCCAGCTTCCAGCAGGGATGGGCTACAGCAGGCTAGGACAGGAGACTGGAACCAGCCCACGTGTTCCCCCTGCTCTGGCCCCTCTTGGCTGATTCTTCGTTAAACCCTCTGATCCCCTTCCTAGGTGCTCCTTCCTGGAAGCACACCCCTCACAGGACGGTTGCTTCGACAACTTACAACAGTGTGAGCCGGAGATGGATTTGTGAGGAAAGCACCTCTGGGGGGTGATAGGAGGTGGCCTGCGTTATCAGGGTCCCGGAGGCAGAGCAAGAGTCGGGAGTGATGCCCTCCCCGACCTACGGGCGCCACCACCCCACCCTGTCCTGCATGGACCCCTACAGGATTCTTGGGACCCCAGAACCGGAGGCCAAGGTGCTAGTTGAGCATGAGCGGCTGGGTGTGCCACAGCTCACTGGGAGACAGGAGAACGACCTCTCGGCTCAGCCCCCTCCCCGCTCCTCCCCAGTCCACACAGGAAGGTGGGGACAGAGAAGACAGAGGTCAGGGTCAGGAGCCTGCAGGGGTGAGGGGTGGCCATCAGACAGGCGGGAGCCGGGGGAGGAGCTTGAAGCGGCAGGGGAGCTGGGCCTCCATAGGGAGGAGAACCTCCTGTGCAGGGCCAGGGCAGGCACCCCTCCCCTCACTACCCGCAGTAGCCCCAGCTCTGGCCTGCGCCACAGGGAGCCACTGAGGAGGGATTTAAGGTGAGTTTTAAGCATGTGTTTTAAGGGTGTGAGTCATCACAGGACAGCAAGCTATAGAATCCACTGGAAGAGAAGGGCGATGGGGCAGAGGATGCTGGCAGGCAGCCACTGGAGAAGAAAGCTATGCCATGTGCCCCTACCAAGCAGAGACACCTCCGTAAGCCAGTCTATGGGTCATCTGAACGGCCCCTCCCCAGCTTGGCATGAGGAAAGGGGTTGATGGAGAGAGGCAGGGGAGAGACCCCCTCGCACATTCTCCTTTGGGGGCCAGGGGTCCCCACACTTTGGGACACAGCGAGGAGGGTGTGTCTGACCTGGGCTGCATCGGAGCAGGGGTCCTGGCAGTGCAGCATGAGGGTGATCCAAGCTTTCTTCACTTCCTCCTTGAAGAAGTGCTTCTTGGAAATCCTGACCACCTTCGCCAGCTTCCCGAACAGGACGAAGGCTTTCAAACGCAGCAGCTCGCTCTCCTGTGGCCAAGATGCACAAGCAAGTCCTAAAATTCGGGAAGCAAGAAGCCCAGCAAAGCCCTAGCCGCTCTCTGTGGACCCTTCCAGCCGCCTTGGCCCCTGCAAAGGCTTCTGGGACATTCCACCAGGATGGAGGCTCGCCTGCAGGGCTCTCAGGACCGGGCGCCATTCTGGGGCCCGTGACTTAGTCTTGCCCAGAGGAGGGCTGTGTCAGATGTGAGGGTACACCACTGCCCGGCAGGGGCCCAAAGAGCATCTGTAGGCTGTAAGGAATTCTGGGGAGAAGCTCACACCCTAATAGCAGGGGAGGGGTCCCATGAGTCCTAGAGCAAGGATTTCTGGTGTCTTTCACGAGATCCCACCATCAGCTAATGGATGCGTGGGTGCAGGCAGACCTGCGGCCCCTTCCGTCCCATAGGAGAAGAAGGGCTCAACTGTTGGCTGAGGAGGCATTTGGGGACACCCCACACACACACACACACACCCGGAGGGCCAGGGGCTAGCTAGGTGATCGTCTAGACTCACGTTGTCAAAGAAGGCCCTGCACTGCTCACAGATGATGCCGAATGAGGACCCCAGGTCCCCCTCTCGGAGCTCAGCCAGGATCTTGGCCAGGGCCTCCATGCCCTCGGAGGCCACGCTGGAGTTCACGGGCTCCCGCAGGGAGTCCAGACATTTCTCCAGCAAAAGCTTCCGGTACTGCCTCACCTAGGAGAATGGGGGGATGGCGAGGAGCTTCAGTCCCCGCCTGGTTCGTCAACCCCGGACCCTCAACCCACCAGGCCCTGCACTCTGGGTCCCGGAGCTCGGAGACAGGAGCAGCACCTTCTTGGGGGCACCAAGGGCCATGTTGCCGAGGGCACGCAGCGAGAGCACCCTCAGAGCCTCGTCCTCCTGGTCTGCGCCCTTCTCTAGCATCAACACTGTGGGTTTCAGCAGCTTCTCCTGGTACAGAACCGGGTCACTCATGAACTAGAAAAGAGAACTTTGTGACCGCTCTGCCCCTCGTGGGCCCCTTTCTCAGCCACAAGACGGGACGTGGGACTAGATCCAATGCATGGAGCGGTGTCTGTGAAAAGGAGAGGACCCGGAGCCCCAGCTGCCCAGGACCAACCCTCGGCTCCTCCTGCCTGCCAGCGGAGCCCCTGGCCAGTCACTTAGAACCCCTCTGAGCCTCAGCCTCCCCACCCTCGAGAAGGGGCTGACATCAGAGCCTGCCTCACAGGGATGTGGCGAGGCTCCCTGAGGAAATAATGTGGGGAAAGCCTCAGAAGTGTGACCTCGTTTGTTGGGTTGACCTGACAGAGCAGCTCTCACAAGCGGGCCCCGGGCCCCTGGGTCCCAGCAGCAGCACGAACTTCACTCCTCGGGGACCCAGAGAGTCACAGCCAGCCCAGCACTCAAGGTGTCAGGACCTCGGGCCAAGGGGGACGCCTCTGGCACGCGTGTGTATGTGTGTGTGCATGCATGTGCACAAGTATGCACATTTTAAATAAACCTAAAGAAAACTGAACACCAAATTGGTGGCCCCAAAATGGGAATTTTACTTACTAGCCCTTTACAGAAAATGTCTGCCGACCCCATACTGGGAGGATGTTGGCTCCTAAGCCCTATTGGGAATCATGCAGCCAACACAAGTTCTCCTGAAAGTTTTCTGGCCAATTCCCTCAGGACCCTGTAAGAGGCTCAGTTGCGCAGGAGGGCTGCTGGGCCCCAGGGGCCGTCACCCCCCTTCCTGGCTTTCCTGCCTGGCAAAGCCTCATCAGTCCCTAGAGCCCTTCCTATAAGACCTTCCCCAGAACCATCGACCCCAGCAAGAGCCAAGGTGCCCTCCTCTGGGCCCCTGGGTGATTCCGGCACTCAGCACAGCACCTCTCTCTTCACTGTGCGCACCCCAGGTCTTGGGACCACTTTCCCCACAGTGCACACCCTGACTCACCCATGTCCCTGGCGGGGGTTGGACAGTCGCCTGCCCCTTGTCTCAGATGCCCCTCAGAGCCTGGGCTCCTTTCCCTGAGAGGAGCCAGGGTAGGGAGTTGGGGGAAAAGCAGCAGCCCGACCCCAGCTTGCCCAGCCCTCCATGCCCCGAGCCTCACCTCCACACAGACCGCCGTGCTGCTGATACGACAGCTGAGGACATCCGAGTGCATGCCTCCGAGCACCAGCTCCGCCAGCCGCTGCCTGGACCCCTCCACGCTCCGCATGCACCCCCTGCAAGGTGAATGCAGCCAAGGGGTGGGGAGGTCCTCTCAGCCGCTGCCGTGCACAGCTGTTCTGGGGGTGCGCACCCAGGGATACATCCTTTGACCTCTCCGAGCCTCCCCTCCTCGCCAGGGAAGGTTTGGTTGGAGTGTCACTGGAGTGCCAACTTTTCATGATTTTTTATACAAAGGGACCAGAATGGGGGCCACTCAGGAGTGACCAGGCCCCAGGAAGTAGCTCTCACTCTGGCCCAGCTTAGAAGCCTGGTGTGGCCTTGGGGGAGCTCTACCCTGCCTCTGACCTCACGTCTCCTGTCTTGGAGCAGAGATTCCTTCGCCCTACATGCTGCCATCCCAGAGTCTGGAACATGGGTCAACTTGGCAATCCCTCAGAAACCAGGCATTCCGCCGTGATCTAGACCTTCCAGCAAGAAGACAGTGGCCCTGTGAGTCTCGCGGCCCAGGTGCCCACCTGGCCAGCAGGCCCACGCCTTGCAGGAACGTGGAGCTGCTCTGCAGGAGGGCCCACACTCCCTGCTCCTCCAGGCTGTGGACCAGCTGCTCACTGCTGAGTCTTCTGAACAACAGCTGCATGCACTTGATCGTGATCCTGGAAGAAGGTGGGACGCTAGGCTGACGAAGCTGCCCCGTGGAGGGCAAACACTGCACCCAGGTCAGAGGAACGGGGGTCCCCGCGCCTACTGGGCCCAGCTCAAGGGGCTAAGGGCGATCACGTGAGAGAGTGGGTCTGCAAACAATGAAAACCACACTGTGCTGGGCTCATGCAAGGGAGGGTTGTAAGATCTGTTTCCAGAAACTTCTCTCCACCAGAAGACCACAAGGCCTCTTGGTGAAGGTGACTCTTGGGATCCTTGACTTCACAGAGGCAGTGTCCAGCTCAGGCCCACTGCCCTGCACCCCACGCCCCCTCCCCCCGGAGTACCTGTGCAGGTTGATCTCTTCAGGCAGTGTCCCCGTGTGGACCAGTCTCCACGTCTTCAGGATAGGCGATGCAGCCTCTGGCCCCTGGCTGCTGCTGAGCTGCAGCAGGAGAGTGTAGACAAGGTCTGGGAAGAGATCCAGGAGCTTGTCGTCCACATCCGTCTTCTGGATCAGGAGGTGGATGGCACACAGGGTCTGCAGGGAGAAGGGCAAGGTGTCAGGGCTCCTCCTCGGAGCCCCCCAGGGGCCATGGGGCCTGCCCCTGTGACTCACCATCAGCGGATCCACTGCGGCCAGGCGCCAGATGTCCACCTTGGACATGGGGTTGGCCCTGGGAGTGAACCTCGCCTGCAGTCTGCCCATCAGCCCATGGAGCATCGTCCGGGAGAAGGGCACGTTCTTGGCCACAGCCAGCCACACCTCCGTCAGGTGGCTAACCAAAGACAGGAGACAAGGACTGTGGGACCCTGCCTTGGGTCCTGGCAGGTTAAGAGCCTCTTTGGCCCCCCAGGCAGCCCTCTGCTTAGGGGTTAGACTCTGGTGCCTGAACCTCAGGGAGGCGGAGGGCATGGCAGGTCTGTGACTCCACGTTCAGTTCCGTTCCTCTGCCCCAGCACCCTCGGACCCTGCGGCCCCACTGCTAGGTGACCTCAGAGGTCCCCACCCAGCCTCCTATGTGATGCCTTCATATATACATCCAGCAAGAGCTGCCAAGTACCCAGTTCGTCCCGCTGGCCCTAAGCAGCCCCTCCCCCTCCCAACACACCCTTAAGGAAGGTGCTTTCAGCTCCGTGGCCCACGGAAGAGGAAGGGGGGCCTGCAGAGGTTAGGGGCCAGAGGGCAGTTTGAAGTGGCACCCCCATCCCCAAGCCCAGGCCTGTGACTCTGTTGAGAAGGGACAGTCCGCGGGACAGTGACCTCATGAGTCCCACATGCATAGGTACAGGGGAGTGGGGGGCTGCGGGGTCTGAAAGGCCAAAGACCCAAGTCCACTGAGATCAAATCGAGCAAGGACAGGTGTGTCCAGCCTCTGCGAATCCACAAAACCAAATGCACAAGGGCGGGGAGGCGAGTTTGTTGGCGGGGGGACGCACGGGGGGCACCTGCTGGCAGGAACCGAATGGAAGGTGGGCCCGTGAGCTCACCGGCAACCACTTCTCATAAAGAAGCCATCGGGGTGTAAGGAAACAAGAAAGCAGGGCCTCAGCCTGCAACAGCAAGAAACAACCACAGGAGCCTAGGGAAGCCAAGGCCGCAGGTCCACCGTCCCCAGGGCCCTGGCCATGGTCCCCTGGCCACAGATGCTGTCAGGTGAGGACAGGGCTTGCTCTGAGCCCCCAAGCTTGGGTCAATGACCTGTAGGAGTACGTTTGTTGGATTGACCTGACAGAGCAGCTCTCACAAGCGGGACCCGGGCCCCTGGGTCCCAGTTACACAGTGGGAGCTAAGCAATGCAGTGACAGCCAGCGCCACCCGGCCATCAAGACCACCAGCTTGACGGAGGCCACACAGCACTCTGTCCCCCACCCCGGCACCGCTCGGAAAGCCACTAACCGCCCCAAATCAAGCAATCCACACTGTCCTCCCTTCTGATGAGGAAGCAGAGCCAGGCCTGCATGTCACACGGGGCAGCCCTCGAGGTTCCCGACCTGCGGCCTGTCTGCTCATGTCACAGCACGCTGAGTGAGGTCTGCCGCCTCTCCCTCCCCCAACAGTCTCAAGGCTTTCCTTTGCTCTGCAGCCTCGGCTGACCTGGGGACAGCTGCCCACCTCTCTCTGTGCCCTCCCCAGGGAGTCCTGGCACCATCCCAAACACACTCCCCTAGGCCGGTGAGGTCCCGCTGACTGCCTGTGTGACACGGTGACAGAGACCCAGGGACTCAGCGGTCTGCAGATCACCCCAAGAAGCAGGGGGTGGGGTGGGGTGCTTTAACGGGAGGCCACCTGAGGGGCACCTGGACTTTCCCTCTCAGGGCCGCATGTGGAAGGGAAGAGGGACAGAGTGGAGCTCATCCAGAGGCCTGCTCAGGCCTTGGTGACCACATTCTCGGTGTATCCTGAGGAAGCCCAAACTTGGAGGGGGCCCAGAGATCTGTCCTTCTGCAGGGAATGGAAGGGCTGCTGTGGGCAGAGTCCTGAGGGGATGACCAGGACATGTGAGAAGCCACAGGATCTGACTCCAGTTCCAGAGGACGGAAATGTGACGCTGGGGCTCCTGGTTCCCCAAGGCCGTACATCCCCAACAGGGGCTGCAGGGAGAGGGTCAGGCCCAGCCCCGGTTTGTTCCCGGCGCTGCTCGAGGGCCCCGTCCTCCGGGACATATCTGCGGTGGTGAGGTGGGCCTGGTATGGGGTGCGAAGGGGACTGTGGCTCCCTGGACAAGGCACCCACCTCTCCATGGGCAGGGGCTGCCGCAGGAGCGCCGTGAGGACGGTCTCCTGGTGGTAGTGCGCCAGCAGGAGGGTGCCCTCGATGAGGGGGCGCCGCACCTCCGGGTGATCCGCCACGGGCAGCTGGACCAAGACGGCGCCCAGGATCTCGGCCACCTGGGGAGGGGCGGGCATCACCGGCACAGCCTAGACGCCCACGGCCCGCTGCCCTTGCACCCTGCACACCCCACCTCCAGGGACTCTTGCCCAACTAGGTGATGGCGAGGCCAGATCCCCAGCGCATCCTTTGGTCTCTTCCTAGATTTGATCAGGTTTTCTGTGTGGGAGGCAGTACGCTCCAGGAAAATGGCCACGGGCCTCTAGTCCACTGTCCACTTCCTAACTGGGCCGCCCCCCACATGTTTCTTTCTCCTTTTAGAACTCCACTTCCTCCTCCAAACATGCAAGGGATTAGGAAGCCCATCTCAGCAAGCGTGCTGAGCCCTTGCTTGTCGCTCTAGCCTGGGTATACTGGACAGCGCCAGGCCCTAAGTGGCCCCGCCACGGCTCTGCCACCTTGTCCTCCAGCTCCTTGGCCCGCATCTGGAGGAAGGTGCCTATCCAGGTGACGGAGGCCTTATCGTGCTGCAGGTCCATGGCCCCGATGTTCTCACAGAGCTTCTGGATGAGTGAGACCACCTCATCGCAGTTAAATTGCACGCAAGCCACCTAGGACCAGAGCAGAGCACTGCTGGGACCCAGCTGTTTGCCCCAGCCCATCACCGCTGACGTTCCCCGCCCTTCTGCCTGACACCACGGCCCAGCCCAGGCCTCCATTGTCTCTCAGACCACTGCAGGTGCTTCCTTCCCGCATCCTTGCCCAGCATCTCACCAACCCAATCGCCAACCTTCTTGGGATGTCACTCCTCTACCTCAAAGACTCAGAGCTCAGCTTGGCTTTCCAAGGCTTCTGGCATGTGCCCTCAAACTCTCCTCCACCTCTCTCCCCTGGCACCGGCCACCCCACTGAACCCTGCTCAGGAAGCTCCCCCAAAATGTTCCCCATCCTGTCTCTACTACCCTGCAGCCCTCACTCGGGGTGCGCCCTGAGCCTTGACACCCTGAAGCATCCTCCCACCATCCATAAGCCCCCTGCTTCAGAAAGCTGTCTCTGCCCCCCCCCATCCCCGCCCCTGAGGCAGAAGTCACTCAGCCCCTCTGCCAAGTTTGGGTGGCTCTGGGCATTCCACCCTTAGTGTGCCCATGTGTGATACCTGTGGGAGGCTCTGTGTTTAATTCCCTCTGGGCCCCTCCTCCCCCAGCGGTAGGCGGGGCCTATTAAGTATCTACTATATGCCAGGCACCACGGTAGGGATCTTTCATATTGTAGGTGATTTAGGTATAGAGGGCATGAGTTGGACCAAAATCCATGGGGACTGTGACCTCCGGAGGAAGAGGAAGGCTACCTGGCCAGAATGAGCAAAGTCCCATGCCCCAGAGATGGTCCAGGAGCCAGAGTCCAGCCCAGGAGCCCACCCCACCTTCCCAGCTCATCACCTTGGCTATCCTAGAAGACGCACTGAAAATTTTCTCCACATCCAAGCTCTGGAGATCCTCCTTACATTTTGCAAGCTCCAGCTCCTTGGAAGGGCCCCATGAGGAGCAGGTCTGGCTTGCTGTTGGGAATATAATTTTAGACACGATCAGAAGGACAAAGGGCCCATCCACAGGCCACACTGGGGTAGCCTCCTGGCCTGGCCCACAGGGCTACCTGGCTCCGCAGGCCTGAACCACACTTCAGTTTCTGGACCTTCCATCCCTTCTTGTCTTTGCTCTCATTGCCCTTTCCCTCCAAACCACCTATACACACAGCTCAGATGCCTGCTTTCCAGGAAGCCACCAGCCACCAAGCCAGAGGCGAAATCTCCCCCTTTGAAGGTTACCATCCTGCATTCGCCTCTCAGCTCATCTCTGACCACTTCTGCTGTGTCCTTGGTATCTGTGAGCTGATCTTTTCCCAGTGAGGTCCCTTAGTTCACAGGACATGCCCTCAGTGAGTTGTGCCAAACCAGTGAGCCTCTCCTTCTAGAAACGTCCATGGTTTCTGAGCAAACTCTGCACCCTCTCCACCACCTCTGCTGGTCACCTTGTTTGTCTACACAGAGAGGCCAGGTTCCCCCTAAGATAGTCCCACGGCTGAAACCCCTGCTGTCAGACCTCCCCCTCAACCTCAACGTCCTGATGTCTCACCCTCCCCATACCATGAAGATCCAGCAGGCTGGACAGGACACTCATGGAGGCCATGCGGGTTCTTCTGTGGGAGTCACAGGTACAAGGGGCGATGAGTCCGACCAGCGTGCCAAACTGCCCCAGCTTCAGGGGGATCTGAGGGACAGGAGACTTCAAGGCTCACACCCTGTGTCCACTCACACACACCTGGTGCTGCCCAGGGGCAGCGTCACCAGCAGCTGGAGAGAGTGAGCCCTGCTGGAAAACACCCCAGGGCCCCTGGAGGCTCAGCAGCCAGGATCCGGGGAGTCTGGCTCAGGACTTGGCCCTCTGGCTGCAGGCCTAGTTTCCGTATCAGCACACCTGTCTTGTTCCTGTAACTGAGCCCTGGGTTCAAATCTGACCTCCCCCGCTCACTAGCTCTGTGACCCGGGCAGGGTTCTGAGCCTCGCACCCTCATGCTCCTCATCTGCAAAGGGGAGACAATCACAGTGCTTCCTCTTCCAGGAGATGTGGAGAATCATTCCAGAGAATCCAGACGATGCCTTCAGCACAGTGTTTGGCCCCAAACCTAGCATGAGTCTAGGGCCTGGCCTCGCTTTGCAGGGCTCAGGCCTCCACCTGAATGGTGCCCCCAGACCACCAGGGGTACGGCTCATCTTGTTCTCACCATGCACCAGTCTTCTGACCCGAGGCCGTCCCCAGAACCCAGGTCCCATGCCCCAGGGACCCCATCCTCCCCATGCCATCCCTGAAAGCCAAGCCATCAAAGAGCATGAGGCCAACAGAGGTACCAAGAGAGGTCTCATTGAGCCAGATCAGAGAGTTAATCAACAAAAACACCTCATTGCTTTTCCAAGTTTCGTGATGTTTATGGCACTTGCCAAGCTTTGCAGAACTTGTAATTTCATAGTGGTTTACTGAGTAGATAGTCACTTTCGTAACCAATAGGATATTCATAAATGTGTGTGTTCTTCTTCTTAAAGAGGGCCCTCACTGCTGAATGAGCCTCAGGCCCCACCAGACTTGGATCCATGCTGAGCCACAGCCTGCCCCTCTCTTGTAGCCCAGAGCTCAGGGCTAGCTCCTCATGGGGCCTCCTCTGCCATTCCCAAATGAGACAGCCTCTTTCCAAGGGACTCTTCAGGGAGCAGAACTTGATTTCAGAAGTGTTCCCTCTTCTCATAAATAGAGACAGGAACTTTTTTGTGGGTGCCAGAGTCACAGGCTGGGGGATCAGGGGCTCAGGGACTCACACAGACACCGATGCTTTGCACGTAGGTCTGCATGAGATGAAGATGGAGGTTCATGGCTTTCTCCCGCTCCCCTTCTTTCTCCGACAAGATCCACTTTTCCAGAAGCTATGGGTAGAGCCCAGAACACAGAAGGGATGATGAAAACCCCAAGGCCCGCCTTTCCTGGCCAACTATTGGCCGCCTGATCTCTCCACTCAAAGTCTGACTTTCAGGGGTGTTGGGTGGCTCTGGACACTTCTAGTTCTCTTTCCAGGCACCCCCATGAGGGACATGAGGCTGTGGGCAGAAAGGGTATCCCCACTATCCTCACCAAGATGGCGCCTGGCTGCTGTGTTTGGCCCTACTCCAAATGTTTGCCGGCAGGTCAAAGCCCAAGAGCATAGCCTGCCTTGCACTCCAGGGGCCTAGATGTTCATGTGTACAGTAACAGAGATTAATGACACATGAAGCAAAACTACTACAACTGAAGAAGAAAGAAACAAATCCACAGTGAGAGTCAGAGATTTCAGTACCTCTTTTTTAGAAACTCACAGAAGAAGAAGACAGAAAATCAGGAAGGACAGGAAAAAATTGAAGAGCGCTACCAACCAACTTGGCCTGATACTTATGAACACTCCATCCAACACAGTACACACATGCACACAGAACACTCTCCAAGATAGACCATCCTGTGCAACCAACTGAGTCTGGGTTGATTTAAAAGGATTCAGATTATACAAAGTGTGTCCTCAGACCACACTGGTTTAAGTTGAGAATCAAAAACAGGAAGATCTCTGGAAAATCTTCAACCATTGGGAAGTTCTAAACAGCCCATGGGTTGAAGAAGAAATCAAAAGAGAAAGTAAAATGTATTTTGAATGGAAACAAAAGGAGAATACAATATATGAATATTTGTAGGATACAGCAGCAAAAAACCATCAGTAGACTCATACTATCTGCTCCTGACCACAAGACTTATTGTAATGTTACAGTAATCAAGATGGGATGACACTGGTGTAAAGACAGACAAATACATCAACGAAACAGAAGAGATGACAGTAATAGACCCACAAGTACATGGTCAGTTGATTTTTGACAAAGACTCAAGGATAATTCAATGAAGAAAAGTCTTTCCAACAAATGGCACTGGTACAACTGGTTGTCTGTACATAAACAAAGAAACAAACTTTGATCCATACCTCACACCACATACAAAACTTAACTCAAAATATATCCTAGACTTTCTTATGAATCCTGAAACTACAACCTCCTAAAAAAGAATCTTTGTGACCTTAGGTTAGGCATAGATTTCTGAGAATGTCAGAACTATGGTCCATAAAAGAAAACAAATGGTAAATTAGACTTTGTCAACATTTTAAAACTTCTGTTCTTCAAAAGGCACGTGAAATCAATGGAAACACAAGTCACAGACTGGGGGGAAATATTTGTAATTCATGTATCTGTCAAGGACTTGTATTCAGAATACATAAAACCTCTGAAAACTCAATAATAAGAAAGCAAATGGCCCAATTAAAAAGCAACTAGCCAATACCTTTCAAAAATGCCAAGATTATGGAAAATAAAGGAAGACTGGGGAATTGTTTCAGATTTAAAGAGATTAAAGAGATGTGGAAGTAAATGCACCGTGTAACTCAGCTTAGATCCTGGATTGGGGAAAGTCACTATAAAGGATATTACTGGGACAATTCATGAAATTTAAATATTAGCCAGAGATTAGAATATAGCATTGTATCAACATTACAATTCCTGATTTCATCATTGTACTGTTGTTATACACGAAGGTGAGGTGTTCCTGTTCTTGATGTCTGCAACTAACTCTCCATGCTTCAAGAAGTGTGTGTGTAAAATAAGAAAGAGAAGGGAAGAAGATGAGAGGAAAAGATAATGGAACAAACTTAAGAACTGTGACCCTAGATGAAGGATATAAAGGAGTTCTTTGTACTATTCTTGCAACTTTATAGTATATCTGAAATTTTACCAAAATAAAATTACTGAAGCAATCTTAACACATACCCCTGTTTCCCACAGACTCTGGACCTCAGGCCAGTTCTCTGGGAGGGGTGGCCTTCCCTAGTTCCTGGCCCTCTACTGAGGAACTCACGTGTACCATCTCCTGCAGCCCCTTGGGGTCCAGCTGCCTCTGCATAAGACCCTCCATCAGCTGCTCCAAGGCATGCTTCGCATTCGCATACAGGGTCTATGGCCAAGAGAGGGGAGCACCGGGCAGCAATGAGGGGATGTGCACAGTCATCCACCACGACTCTGCAAGGATCCATGCCAGGGTTGAGAAGTATGAGGTGGTCTGAAAATCACCCTGTTACTTCCGCTCAGACTGGGTCATTCATACCTATAGTCTCATGAGACATATGATACAACCTCTGAAGAAGAACCCATTTTACAAAGGAGGAAACTGAACCCCCAGAGTCCAGTTCTTCTGACTCCTCATCCAGGACCAGGACCTTAAGGCCGAGATGACTACCTGTCCACAAAAGGTCTGTCCTCCTTCTCCACATTATTGCTGGGTAACAGACATCCAGTTAGGAACTACATTTCCCAGCACCCCTTCCATCCAGGCAAACCATGTGATTAAGTCCTGGCCAATGAAAGGTGGGCAGCATGGCTCATAAATCCTTCTTATTCTTTCTCTTCCTCTCCAGGGTGGATATCAGTACCCACAAGGGACCTTGAGCCATGCACTGAAGATAGTCAGGCTTCTGTCAGCCTGGTTCCCCCAAAGCAGCAGCTCCATCTCCACCCCCACTGCCAACTGGACTTTACTTGAGTGAGAAATAACTTTCTTCTTGTTAGATCATGGAGATTTTACGGTTTAGCTGTTACAGCAGCTAGCATTACCTTACACTAACTAATAAGGCCCACTGCCCTTTGCTGCCTTTAACCACTCGCAGGTGGTTCAGGATGGTGGGCTCTCAGCACAGCCCAAGTTATCGTAAACTTTCAAGTCCTAACCCAGAAAATGAGGTGGCTCAGAGGGACATACCTGAATGGACTCATTATCCTCTGCTGGGGGCTGGAGAGAAATTACAGAATGAATACTGATATCCATCAGCTCATTGCTTTCCTCTGTGGAGTAGAATGGCTTCAGGTTGCTAAGGAAAGCAGTGATAAGAGGAGAGGTCAGAGGGGAGTTGAGACCCTGCCACCCCCACTGCACAGTCCAGGGTGCAGAGGCCTGTCACAGAACGAGGGAGAGGCTAGCCTCCCTGGTTGGGGGTGTGGGCATGCATCCTTCCCCAGGGTCCCTGGGTCCACCCAGCCACCAGAATCCAGTGACTGTGTCTGTGATTGATGGGGAGACCCAGAGGCCCAAGGCTAGCTCTCCAACTTGGTGTCTGCTCTGAGCCTGTCCTTCTCCTGCTCAGAAATCTTTCCCTGCTCCTCCCTGGCCATAACCACAGACTCCGCCTCCCAAGCTGGCCCTGGCCCAAGGGTTTTCAAGTGATAACTGCACCAGCCGGACCAGAACCACCTTGGAGCTTCTTAGAAATGCAAACTCTCTGGCTGGCCCTACATCAGAGCTTCTGAATCAAGAATTCCGAATGGAGCCCAGCCATCTGAGCTTTAGTGAACTTCCACGGGTGGTAGCTGGCTGCTTGAAGGATGCCAACTCATTCTTCTCCTATCCTGTCATCAATAGTTCTCAAGCCTAGGTGCATACTGGGGTCACCTACAGAAGCTCCGAGGTGCCCAAGGGCCACATCCAGGGTCCAGGAATCCTTACTGAAAGGTCCGGGGTGGAGTCAGGGTATTGGTATTGTTCACAGGTCCCCAGTTAGCTCTGTTGTGCCTCCAGGATTGGGAGCCACCATTCCACTTAACTTTAAACTCCTGCCCTGCAAGGAGGTGCTGTATTTTGCCCTGCCGGGAGCTTCCAGCTCCTACACAAATCCTGCTATTTTGTGGCAGATGCCAGCATGTTCTCATCGCCCCTGTCGTATCGACAAAATTGTATCTTGTCAGTAGCCCCCCTTTTTCTGGTCTTAGATTTTTATTCTTTTTATTCACCCAAAACCACTCACCTCTGACCCGTAATTCCTTCTGTATACACTTGCCTTACCTCTGAGATCCCAAAGAGATGCTCATGAAATTTACTTAAAATTCGCCTATGCACTGACTCTTAAGGGCACCGGGTAGGGGGAAGGGTGGGGGCACCACAACAGATATTTCTGCTATGAGCCTAAATAATGCATCTGCCCCCACAGGTGCAGAATTCCCAGAGACCACCCAACCTGTTCAAATACTAATGCTACGCAACTTCTTCCCCCTTCCCTGCCAGTGGAGGGACCACTCCAGAAAGGCAAACCTGGGATATTATATCATTTTGTATTAACTATATCAGCACTGTATCAGTCAATAAATTCCTTGACTCTGCCCGACCCAACTAAAAGGATGCCATCTCCCTGCTATCCTATTGAGTGTCACTATGCGATTTCTTGCTCAAAATACCCCCTAATGGACTGAAGAACAGCCAGTCACCTCCCAACCCAGGAGAAGAGCCCAACTTGAACTACTGCTGAGAATTAGGGAAAAGACCTGGTGGAAGCAGACCCCATGTCCTAGCGCGGCCCACTGCCCCAAGAGCTGCCCCCAAAGCCCCTGCTTCAGAGGCAGAGAGGCCAAGTAGGGGCGACCTTCCCCGCCAAGGAACACTGAGGGGTGGTCTCAGTCTTTGGCCCCACCCTCCGAGACACCTGAGGCCAGAACAGGGGCCCAGCTCACCTCAGGTGTGAGAGGGCCTCCATTGCCATGGTCCGCACGGGAGACACTAGGCTGTCGGTGGGCTCTGCCTTGATGGTGGCCTGCCGGGCACAGCAAGGCGGTGAACAAAATGTCCAGAGCCCGCCGGTGAGGACAGTGAGCGTGGGGGCAGCGGCACCCCCCAGGCTGGTGCCCAGGGCCTGGCACTGTACACCCCCTACAATGTTCTCCCTTTCAAGGATCACCTGGCTGTTAGCATCTTAGGGGAGGCGGCAAAATCTGGTGTGGGAAGGAACGGGGCTCCAGACAGGCCTGGGGGCGTCTCGCTCGGGCCTGCTGCCTCCTTACTGTGTGTCCCTGGGCAAAGCGCTTCCCCTGCCTGAGCCATCATGTGTAATACCAGGCCTGTTTCATGGGACTGTGGCTGCCTGGTGTGAAGTGGCACAGGGACAGCTTCTGGCCCAGAGCGGGAGCAGGAGGCCCCCTCCCTCCTTGGGGCCTCCTGTTCTACCCACACCTCGCTTCCCTGCTTCCCTCGGGGTTGGCTTCTGACACAGGGGCGCACTTTCTAGGAGCCACAACCTTGGAAGCGGGTGGGGAGGTCTGGGGCTGAAGGGCAATGCCTGCCTGCACCTCCATCGCCTCCGCCAAGGCTTCAAGCCCTCAGGCAGCTGACGTTTTCTAGAACTCACTGAAGCTCTGTGCAAAAAGGGCTTTAAGACCTGCCTATGGCCGAACCTGCCCCCTAGGTCCCTCCTGTGGAGAAACACAGGGGCCACAGAGGGGCAGACCCAGGGGACCTCTGTCCCCCAGCCCTGAATCAGACACCTTCGGGCACCACCAGATTCCTGGGCGTCACACCCTTTGTCAGAGAGACAAATGTCACACTCAGAACCCTACAGGTGGATGGAAGCAGGACCGAGACAGGGAGGGGCTTCCAGGAACTCTGCAGCCCCTTGTCCCTCAGATGCCCGGAGGAGCTCTGAAAACCTCTGACCAAGGAGAAGCCGGCCAGCAGTTAGACCCCAGAACTGCCCAAGACCAAGGAAGCCCCCTACCCAGCTTACAATTATGATGCCAGTAAGAGTCATCTTCTGGGCAAATTGAAAGTCCTCCAAGTCGTTGATGTTTTTGATGGCGGTGGTGACCTGCACCACACTCTTCATGAAGGCCATTTTGAGACAGATGTCCTGTTCCCAGACCAAAAAGAGGGAAAGGTTGGAGCAGGCTGTGAGTGAGCCCAAAGACCCCCAAGCCACAGCCCTCATGGGGGAGGACCCTCCCTCCGCGCCGCAGAAGAGACATCCAGAGATGTCTCAGAACATCTGAATGATGGCAGGCCTATTCTGTCCTTCAGCTCCCTTAACCAATCTTCTGCCATATGGCCAGGAGGCCAGCCAGGGGCCGGTCAAGGCACAGCGCTCTGGCACCCTCTGAAAACACCACCTCCCTCTGGCCCCCCAGCACCTGTGCCAAAGGATAGCCATGCCCATCAGTGGGTACCTTCTCTGGCCACAGACACCGGGCCCTGTGTGTGGCCACAGAGACAGAAGAAGTTGAGATAAAATTGTTTCTGCTTTTACAACGTGGATGAGCTTTGAGGACGTTATGCTAAATGAAACAAGCCCATCACAAAAAGGCAAATACTGCGTGAGCACAGTTCCATGAGATTCCTGGACTGCTGAACTTCTAGAGACAGGGAGTGTGGGTTGCCAGGGGCCAGGGAGGGCAGCATGAGCATATGGTCAACAGGTGCAGGGTGTCCATTCCAACAAGATGAAGAGCTCTGCAGACAGCTGCTGAGGACAGTCACACAGCAATGGGAATGTCCTTAATGCCGCAGAAGCATGTACTTAAAAATGATTACCATGGCAGATTTTATGGTATGCGTATCTGACCACAGTTTTAAAAACAATAATGAAACAATTTTTGCTTTATTCTGTGTTTCTGCCTCCTTGCCCTTCCCTGAAAGCAGCAAGTCCCTCTGCCTCCCTGAGGACATTCCCACTTCTTGTCCCTTGTTAAAGGGCTTGGATCAGATGTCAGGAGGGGAGGGGGCAGAGGGAGTGAGTGAGGCTGGGAAGAGGAGGTGCCTATCCTGTGACTTCTGGAACCCACACTCACCCACCCAGCACTGTGGGGGAAGGCTCTCCCCCTACTTCCCCCCACACCAGAGAACAACACAGCTTGAGGCAATGGGCTTCCCAAAAGCTGGGAGTCGGGTGGGACTCCTGGCTGTCTGCTGGGTGGGCACCGGGTGCTCAGATAGCGAAGCAGGTGACTCTGCCTGCCCGGCTCAGTTGTGGGGGTGTGGCACATGGGGTTACCTGGCAGCTGCTGGAGTAGTGATGAATGATCTTGGCGGTGATGGGGTTGTCCACGTGGGTGAGGAGCATCTGGGGGTGACAGTACGAGGCCACGCAGCTGTACATCACCATGAGGGCGCCCTTCACTGTCTCCCGCCTCCAGGGGTGGTCCTTCTGCAAGCCCAGTGAAAAGAGGAGGAACCACTGGATATGCATGAGGGAAGGGGGGGGTCTGCTCAACTTGCCCTTCTGAGAGGGAGCAGGGCCACCCTGGCTGCACGTGGACCGTCTTTGGTCACATGGCCAAAGGAGCCATAGAGTCAGCAGAAATGGCCTTCTGGGTGCCTGAAACGCTCATTCATTTACTCATTCATTCGACGTACCTTTATTGAGCACCCACTATTTGCCAGGCACTGGGGACGCAATGGGGAGCCACTCATACCAGGGCCCACCCCCACAGAGGCTTCAGTCCAGCAAGATGCCAGCAGCACCCATTCACTGGGAGCAGGTGGTTTGTGGGGACACGGCTAAGCAGAGGCCACCCGTACCCTCCTTCACAGCTTCACCTGCCAGGCTCCTGCTCTGGGCCACAGGCTCTCGTGATATCGGGAATCCAGTGGGAACAAGCCTGGGATGAGGTGTTGGTAGGGCCACCAAACCCATCATGGAGGATGGGCACGGGTGCCCAGGCCCCGCCAGGCCTTGATTAGACATCCACCTCTCGGGTCCTGCTTTGTGGAGAAGCTGGGACAAAAGCCTGAGACGCCCTTGATTCTCTCCATCCAAACTTCCAGACCCCTCAGGGCAAGGGTTCTAGGTCAAGGCCAAAGCCTGAGGCATCGATGACAGCCTGGGGCTCTGTGTCCTGTGGCAGAGAGGATCAGCCTCCAGAGGCCGGCCCACAGCTTCCCAGCTTCCCTGCTGGCCAGCGGCATGTCCTCAGACAAGCTGCAGTGCCCTCTCCTAAGGACCGTGGGCCTGACAGCCCCTCCACCCCAGCACCACTGATTCACTGAGGCCGAGCTCCCAGCATGAGCAAAGAGCCCATCGAGCTCTACCTGAGCAGCTTCTTCAGCTCCACGGGGGCTGCGTGAAGCCTGGGACCCTGCATCTCCTCCAGCAACCAGGGGGCAACCTGCCACTGCTCTGAGGAGCCCACATCGGGCTCACCTTTGTAGTGTCTGGGTCCTGAAAAGGCCCACACTGTGTTCTTTAGATCACCCAGGAGCTTTGTGGGAGGGCGCCCCCAGGTGATTCTGAGAGCACTTTGCTCTTGAGATCCAGCAAGGACCTCGGCTGAGTGCTGAAGGCGCTGGTCTACGAGGCCCCCAAAGACCGGACTGGGGAGCAAGCGTGACTCACCCGCCAAGCGCCGATCTGCCAAGACTGCTCCGACTCCTGGATCCTCTCCTCGAAGTCATGGAGTACGTTCAGCACTGTCTTCACCTGGCCACGGGCACACAGGCCAAAGCACAGAATCACACCCTGCAGGGAGACCCAGCCGGCTGGAGTGAGGGCGGGGGGTCCGGGGCCACAGGAGGACCCCCACCCCTACACATACGTGTACACACGGCACACACACACCAGTAGACACACAGGCACGCGTGCACTCACGCACACTCAAGCATGCCTAGACCCATAACTCCCAGGGTCAGAGGAGTCTGCTACACAGGAAGGGGCTGCAGGGCCCCCTCACCTCCCGGTCAAAGTCATTGCCATAGTCCGTCTTGTACAACAGCTCCAGCAGCAGCATCTCCACCTTGTTGGCCTCCAGGCCCGTGGCCAGCGTGAAGCCCAGGGCCCGATACAGAAAGCCCTGGAGAGGCAAGGGACAAAGGGAGCCTCAGCCTCTCGGCTCTGCCCGCCAGGGGTCACCTCCATTGGGGGGGGGGCCCTACCTGACACTCTAGATTGTCTGTTTCAATGCGCAGATACCTACGCATTTCGTAGTGTCTTTGAAATAAACATTCAGGTGTTCTGGAGGGTTTTATATTATAAACAAGCATTTGTGAGGGTGAGGCACCTGGGGTTACCTGGCAGCTGCTGGAGTAGCGAAGAATGATCTTAGCAGAATACTATAAACACGAGCGTATTCTAAACAGTGGGGGCCAAATTTCCTTCCTATAGAGGTTGAGTGAATTTCCCCTCACACTAACAAATCCAAGAGCACCTGGGGACGAGCCGTGCTGAGTGCCCTTGCACATTCTCACCATCCGGTCTCTGAATCCCTGCCTGTGTTCTTTGCCCATTTCCTGTTGGCTTATTCTTCCTGTTTTCCCTTTTGCTCTTAAGAGCCTCATGTGTGTATTTGGAAAAACCACAAGAACAAACATGTCTTGTTTCACTTAACCCACACAGCAATTCCAGACGGTAGATACGGTTGCTGTTTTAGGAGATGGAAACGCAAATGGGATGTGGTAGAACCAGGATTTTTTTTTTTAATATTTATTTTTATTTGTTTATTTACAGCATAACAGTGTTCATTGTTTTGGCATCACACCCAGTGCTCCATGCAGTACGTGCCCTCCCTATTACCCACCACCTGGTTCCTCAACCTCCCACCCCCCCCCACCCCCCTGCCGCCCCTTCATAACCCTCTGGTTGTTTTTCAGAGTCCATAGTCTCTCATGTAGAACCAGGATTTTTAAATCAAACATTGTCTGGGGCGCCTGGTGTGGTGCCTCAGTGGGCTGAGCATCTGACTCTCAGTTTCAGCTCAGGTTCTGGTTTCGGGGTCATGAGATCGAGCCCCGCATTGGGCTCTGAGCTCAAGCACAGAGTCTGCCTGAGGATTCTCCCTCTCCCTCTGCCCCTCCACTTGCTCCCTCAAAATTAATCAATCAATAAAGTCTTCAAAAAAAAAAAAAAATCACGCATGGTCCAAGGCTCCTTTCTTAAGGATCACGTACCAGAAGCCTCAACCAGCAGATCACGCTATTGCTGTATTTCTCCCAAGGGTCTCCGTTCCTTTTTTATTTTACTTATTGCAACTTCTTTTATGACACAGAAAACATTCATTTTCACAGAGGAAAGTTGTCTTTCTTTTCCCTTGTCTTTCTTGGTTTCCTTTACGTATATGAAGGCCTACTCTGTATCAAGATTAAAAGCTATTTGTTGATGTACTCTGGTCATTCACAGTTTTCTTTCATTTGGTACACTTCAATCCTTGATCTGTCCTGAGAGAGTAAATCCCTCCTTTGCGAGCGTTATTGTCAACGTGTCCGGAGCCATTCTCTTCCACTTGCTCATTCAGGTGAACCTGGAAATAATCTAGTCAAATTCCATAAAATTGTCCAATGTCCACAAAAACTCCTTTTGGGGATGTGACAGGGAGTATCTTGTATGGCAGGTTAATTTGAACAACGTGTATGCCTTTCCAACATGGAGACTTCCCATCTGAGAGCAAAAGATGTGTCCGATGTCATCCCGTTTCTCTCATTGTCCCTGCACCTCCTTGTCATTTTGTGCTCCTACGCTGGTTCCACATACGTCACTTAGTCAATAATGCATTCAATGACATGTTTATGTTGTGTCGCTACTTGGAATGGGATCTTTCTTCACTATATCATATTTTTGTTTTATTTGTTTCTGGGAAAGAGAATGATTTCTGCGTGTCAGTTTTGGCAGAAGACTGGCTCTGACAATGGGGGCTGCAATTCTGGAAGTTACTGGGGGCCACCTTGCCCCTACGGGGAGGTGCTGGCTGAGGGATGAAGAGAGAGGAGGGTCCTGGTGAAGTTCCCTGAGCCACTGTATCCAACTGTGCCTTCTTGAGTTTTCTAAGCCAGTAAAATCCTGATTACTAATTTACTTTCCCTAAGCGAGGTGAACGGTGGCAATATGGTTTGAATTCTAAGCATTTGCTTATTAAATACTATATACTTTTTCTTTTTTCTTTCTTTTTTTTTTAAAGATTTTATTTATTTATTTGACACAGAGAGAGAGAGATCACAAGTAGGCAGAGAGGCAGGCAGAAAGAGAGGGGGAAGCAGGCTCCCTGCTGAGCAGAGAGCCAGATGTAGGGCTCAATCCCAGGACCCTGAGATCATGACCTGAGCCGAAGGCAGACGCTTAACCCACGGAGCCACCCAGGCACCCCTTTTCTTTTCTTTTTAAAGGGACCCAGACCCCCACATGCAGCCCCTCATTGGATGCGTCTGGAGTCTTGGAAGCTTGACTACCCTACGTTCTGTTATAAAGGGACCTCGAGAGCTTGTTGGGAGGCTCCAGCAAGGGAGAGCCGCTATTTGCATGCCCTTGACCCAGCAATCTTGCTCTTCCTCTATGGAGCAAGGTCATCTTCTTGGATCAGGCAGGCAGCTTCGGGAGAGATGCACAAGGAGCAGTGAGGGAGGACCGGGATACCCAGCTAGCCAGCCGGACAACCCGAATCAACCCCGGCGATCAACAGGGTGACAGATGTCATAGCCAGATCACCCTCACATCCTATGTACAACTTTCTTCCAAATGGACATCTGTCCTTAAGTTGACATTGGATAAAATCTTAAACCTACACATTTATGTTTAGCTATAGAAGAGTCTCTGTAAGATAGCCTTGCTTTTTGTTATTTTACCTACTCACCGATACAGGCTATCTATTGGAACAAACACAATTTTTGGTTGACACCTGTAAGAAGCTTTTCTTAGACATCTCTTTGAGATATAGTTCACATACCATAAAATTAACCCACTTAACATTTACAAATTCAGTGGTCTCTTCACAGAGTTGCACAGCCATCAGCACAATCTAAACCTAGAACATTTGGATCACTACCCTCCCCCCACCAAAGAAATCTCATACCTCTAACAGTCACTGCACATTTCCTGCAGCCTCTTACACCCACCAATCTACTTTCTCTCTCTAAGAAGATATCTATTCTGGACATTTCAAGTAGACAAAATCATATAGTATGTGGGGTTTGGGTTCCTTTGCATCTGGTTTCTGTCACTTAGCATGAAGTCTTCAAGGGTCATCCTTTCTGTACCATAAATCAGTACTTCGTTCCTTTTAATGGCTGAATAATAGTCTATTGTACAGATAGACCACATTTTGTTTATCCTTTCGTCCACTGGTGGGCATCTGGGTTGCTTCTACTTTTTGGCTATATGAATAACACTACTGTGAATATTTATGTATGAGTTTTTGTATGGATGTATGATTTTGTTTCCCCTGGGCATATACAACTCAGAGCAGAATTCCTGGGTCATATGGTAACTCCGTATATAACACTTCAAGGAACTGGTTTTCCATTCACGCCAGCAGTATATGAGTGTTTGTGCTTCTCCACATTCTTACCAACACTTGTTATTATCTTTCGTATTATAGCCATCCTAGCGGGTGTGAGGAAGTATGTCCCTGTGGCTTCGATTTGCATTTTCCCTAATGGTGATAATCTTGAACATTTTTTCACGTGCTTATTCACCATGTATGTACCTTCTTCAAAGAAATGTCTATTCATATCATTTGCCCATTTCTGAACTGGCTTGTTTTTTTGCTGAGTGAGAAGAGCTCTTCGTATATTCTAGATACAAGTCCCTTACCAAGGACTTAATTTGCAAATATTTTCTCTCATTCCAGGGGTTGTCTTTTCACTTTCTTGATGGTTTGATTTTCAGCATAAGAGTTTTTTTATTTCTGATGATGTCCAAGTTATCTCTATTTTCTTTCTTCACTTGTGCTTTTGGTGTCATATCTAAGAAGGCTTTGCACAAAATCAGCTGACAGCAAATGTGCACTTTCTATTCTTTTTTTTTTCTATTACATCAATCTGTCTGCCCATCATTATGCCAGTACTATGTTGTCTTGTTTACTGCAGTTGTGGGAAAACAGTCTTGAAATTGCAAAATTTGAATCCTCCAACTTTGGTCTTTCTCTTAATCATAATTATGTTGGCCATTCTGGGCCCCTTATATTCCCAAATGGATGTTAGGATCAGTTTGTCAATCTCTAAAAAAAAAAAGGAAGGAAGGAGGGAGGGAGGGAGGGAGTATGGGTGGGAGCGACGGAGGGTGGGAGGGAAAAGGAAGGGAAGAAGGAAGGAAGGAAGGCAGGCAGGCAGACAGGCAGACAAACCAGCTAGGGCTTATGACAAGGATCACAATGAATCTGTAGAGACATCTGGGGAGTATGCCACCTTGACCGTATCATCTTCCAATCTGCGAACATGAATCCTTTCCATTAATTGAGACCTCCTCTGATTTCTGTCAAGAATGTTCATAGTTTTATAGAGACAATGAATGAAATACACATGTGATCATGAGCCAGTAGCTGGATGGGTCTACTGTACACAACGACATCCAGCGATCTGCCAGTGGGGTTGGGGACTGTTGAAGGTCGTGCTCCAAACCTCAGCTTGCTTACTCTTTCTTTGTCCATTCCTGACCTCATCTCTTCACTTCCAAGCTAGAACTCAGCAAGCCCTTTAGTCCTCTGTGGTTCAGTGTCATCCGCATCATTTTCACCATTTGCCAAAACCTGTTCAGACATCTCGATCCTTGCCTGTTGGACTCCGCTAGGAGACCACATCAGGTGGGGAGCAAAGTGAGAGGATCGGGAATCTGGCCACGGGAGAAGAGATCTCCCAGCTTCAACACAGCAGTTTCTTAAAGAAAAACAAAACAGTACAAGACACAAAAACCCACTGACCTAGACCACCCACCTCTCCTCGCAGGACCCTGTAGACAGCCACAGGTGCAGCTGGTCTCACACACAGTGCGAACCTCCATTCCACCATCCCTGGAGGCCCCTCCCTGTCTGAACTGCCCTGATACTGTGAGCACAAACCTTTTCCAGGGAGGGGCTGTCAAAGCTTTCGATCTGGTTGTTCAGCTCCTTGCTCAGACGCAAGCTCCAATTGGAACCTCGGGTCTTCTTAAGGGAATTTCTCAGAAACTGAGGAGGCAGAAGATGTCACTGGGCAATGCCATATGTCTCCAGTCCTGTTCTCTCCCAAGCTCCAGGAGCACTGTGTGAACTGGAGCAGTGACTCCCCCTCTCTAACCCCCTTCCCCAATCTCTAGATTGCTCAACCCATCGAACCCTGACCCAGTGCTAACATTCTGTGGGCCTGGGGAACAGCTGTGGTTTTGGGGCGGAAGGAGAAGGTCACCCCTATGCTGCTTTCCTGAACACTTGGTCCCCCAGGAGAGAAGGCTCTCTGTTCTCCTCTGCTGATGGATACAGCTGTAGACATGCTTGGTACCCCCCCAAGTATTCTTGGGGGTGTCCTTTAGGGACTCCTAAACTCTCCACATGCCAACCCCACCAAGGTGCCTCCCATGCACTCCTTCCCTTTCTCCCGACCCAACCTCAGCAAGCAGCATCACGTCTTCACCTGAATCAGCTTGTCCTCCCAGGTCTTCTGATTCCAAGTAAACTCAGTATGTTCTGCAGAAAGAAGGTCCACACCTGCTGCGTTCTTCAGCTGCTCCCCTCTGGATCAGCCTCCTTAGTCAGGCATTCGAAGCCCTCCATGGATGGTCTCAGCACAGGCTGCATTTCCCTCCCCGCTTCCCCAAGGACCCAAATAGGCCTCACGGGTCTACCCTGAGCTTCGGTTCCTGCTGCTCAGTCCCTGTGATTAGTACTCCAGCACGTGCACAGACAGGGGAGCTGACTTGGGCTTGGTGCCCCGGATGCCTCACCTTCCAGGTACTTGACCAGCAGTGGGATCTCCAGCTCCCACATGTCAGCCATGGAGGGTGCAATGCTCTGTCTCAGGGTCCTCAGGAGGTTAAGCATGGCTATCCCGCGGCCTTCCCCCTTGTAGGGGGATGACATCAGCACCTGGGGAGCACCAAGACTCCAGTGGGGCCCTGTCCTAGGCTGGGCAGTGCTACGCATTTTGTTCCCAGAAAGAAGAAGAGGGGTAAGATAGTGGGCTTTCTCCCCAACCCAGGCTTCCACAGAGTGTGGATTGGCGCCCATAGTCAACATAAGGAGGAAAACCAGGGCACCTGCGAGGCTCAGTCATTTAAGCATTTGACTCTTAATTTTGGCAAGTCATGATCTCAGGGTCATGAGATCGAGCCCTGTGTCGGGCTCTGCACTGGGCATGGAGTCTTCTTGGGAGTCTCTCTCTCACTCTCCCTTTCCCCCTCTGCCCATTCTCTCTCTCCCCCTTAAAAAAAAAAAAGGAGGAAGAGAAGGCATAGGTACATGCCTACGAAGGACCCATGGGGGCAGGCAGGCCATTGGCAGTGTCCTTGAGTTGCTTCGGGGCTGCTCAAAGAATGAGCAGAGGAATCCAGGAGCATGTCCTCACCGGGTCCCAGGGCATCCGAGCAAATTGCCCCTGCCATGTCTACCCAAGAGGAATGAAAGGGACCCAGAAAGCTCTGTCCTCCCAAGTGTCTAGCTCCCTCTTCCCACTGGAGGCTTTGGGAATTAGGAGCTTGAGGGAGAGGGGCCACAGACCATGGCCTCAGTCAGGCCAGGGCACAGCCTGGGGAAGCCACTCACCAGGAGACGGGCCAAGAGTTTCTGGGGTGCAGGCAGATCCACTGAGGAAGAAGGAGATGCGAACCTACTCTAGTTGCCCAGTTCATACCAGGACGGGCCCTCAGGCCCCTAGGCCCCGTGCCCCTAAGAAGGGCTCTGCCCTGGAAGGTACTTCCCCAACATCATCCCGTTGCCCCCAGAACAGAAAATGGGTTAGCACAGGGACCAGTGATATGTCCATAAGGAAGCTCATTTTCATTGGTTTAGCCTGGGAAGAGGGGAGAAACATGGTTTGGGCTAGGGCTAAGAAGATGTCAGGGGGGGGCCTAGCCCAGAATCCAGGTGAGGTCATGAAGAAGAACCCCCCTCCATTTGCCATCCCTGGGTCCTGAAGGGCTCCTAAAATCACACCCACCACCAGCAATGCCCATCCAGCAAAGCTCCAGGCCCATGCGAACAGCTCCCTTGGAAGAGCAGCGTCATCCCTCTGTTGGGGGAGGGGAACTCAGGGAATGAACCGCCAAAGCAGGTCTGCACAATTTTAACACCTCCTCAGACACGGTAAGGACGGGCCTTCGACCTGGCTGGCTGGGACTCCTGGCGGCTTCCTGGAAATGGCGGAGCAGCTACTTCCCAGGACACCAGTAGCCCACCTGCCCTATCTCACCGGCTATGGCGGGGAGGCTGCCCACCGTGCCTGCTCTTGCCGGCCACACTGGCCTCCACGTCCTTGGTGTGGAGCTGGCGTTCCGCCAGGTTTGTGAGGCTGATGCAGATGGGGGTCAAGGCCTCTGTGTAATCCGTCTCCATTATATAGCACAGGAGCCTCACCCAAAACTCCTGGGTTGGGGGGCAGGGAGGAGAAAGTGTTAGCTGGGGCACCCACAGCCGTATAGGAGAACCATATCGCTGCACAGCTCGCCTGCTCTAAGCAGCGGCTTGACAGATTGGAACTCCCCATTACCCTGCTCGCTACCTCTGGTCTTAAGAGAGACTGTCCCCCAGACAGGAGCATCTAGCCCAAGGCCTCACTTAAAGGACAGTGATCCCCTCCTGTGCAAATTTTTTCTACTTTCTTTTGCTACATCACACTGCGTTGCCATGAAAAATTGGCACATTTGTTCCTCCTTCAGCCTGCGCCCTCCTTGGGCTTATACTGAGCCCTTCGAGCATATGGCCTTCGTGTCTTCATAGTAGGAACTCACTGGATGCTTGTGGAATTAATCCATTAAAATCATCTCTGCGCGCACACACACACACACACACACACACACCTGGACTGAAGGGGCTTTAAGGAAATTGACACATTTCCTGCTCTACGTCAATGGATACATACTGAGACCCACTGTGTGCCAGGCACCGCTTTAGCCTCTGGGGCACTAAGTTCCCACCAAGGACCCAGCTCTGGAACCAGATCTTCAAGAACAAGAGCTCAGGCAATGGGAAGATGAGGGGCCCCTCCAGACATCCCAGACAGTGGGAACAGAAGAAGCAAGAGTGCAGAACCCTGGGAATGCCCCATCCTCCCTGGAGCCCAGGGCACAGGGAGCACACAAGCCAAGCTGTCAGCTACAGGGGCCCCACCCAGGGGGCAGCCCCACCCAAGGGGCTGTGGGGGTGTGGGTCACACTCACATTGGTCATCCCACTGACGGAAGAGGTTATGATCTTCACGGTGTCCATGGTGACTTTGTGGACCATCTTCTCCTCCAGGTCCCTCTGATAAAAGCTCTCTCGGTGATTTGTCTGGAAGCCAGAATCGAGGGGGTCCCTGCTCATGGGCCAGCGGGGGCTTGCTGCAATCTCGAGCGTGGTCTCCTCACGCCTTTGAGGCTCCATGCCCAGATACTGGGTCTCAGGGCTTTCTAGATGTACTGCCCACACCTCTACCTACAGCTCACCGTGAGCCCAGGCACTGGTGTCCTGAACGTAGGTGGGCGCAGAATCAAGCACGGGGACAGCAAGGAGATCTTTCCTGAGGCTCTGGAAACCACTTCCCAAGACCAGCTGCACCATGGTCTGCCTATCAGGGCCACTCACCAGCTTGTAGGTGGACAGAGTCAGCTGCACGGACACGTACTTCAGGCCCCAGCCTTTGATCCTGTCCTGGTAGCCAGACAGAGCCAACTGGCCGATGATGCGGAGAATAGCCATCCTCACCTGAGGGGACAGGGCAGTGGACATACAGGAACTGGGGTGAGCTCCATGGTGGGGAGGCTCTGCACCTAACTCCCAATCCTGGCCCATGAGGCAGCTAGGAATTCGGAGTGCTCTGGATGGGAAGGGGCCTCAGAGGCAGTAGCCCACTCCATCCACCACCCCCTGCCCCATCCAGAGAATCCCACTGGGCAGCATGACCAGCCAGGAGCCTTATCTCCGTTCTCAGGCAGCCCTGGTGGGGACAGCCTGACTCTTACCCTGGGCTCCCCAGGCTTGGGCTCAGGCCTGCTATGTGGGCTGGCTGTCCTCCCTGGACAGCCTGCACATTTTTGAGAACAGCTCTGCCTAAATCTCCAGCCCAAATCCCTCCCCCACCCCATCTCACACCCTCTCCCATCAGTGCAGACCCTCCCCTTCCTGGACCTCTCCTCCCAAGGGGACGTGCAGTAGCGGCCTGCAGGGCCTACAACCAGAACTGAAGCTACATTGCAAGGTGGCTGTGGCTCCAGCGGAGTCTGGACTGTGGGGTTTTTTAGCCTTTATTTGGAAGGTACAGGGTGTCTCCCTCTGCTGCCTTGTTCAAATGCAATAAAGGTTTTATAAAGCCCTTAGGCAACCCCCCGGCTCTGGATGAAACCAGATTCACTCCGCCTCTCCTCTGTCCAGGATGGTGTCTGAGCTCCTTCATTCGGAAACTTCAGGTCCTCGATGCAAGCGTCTCAGAAGCAGGAACACAGCTCCGGGGGTGCCTGTCCTCCAGCCCTGCTCAGTGCTGGCCGGGAAGCTAGGCTTCCCATCAGAGGGCCTGCGGCAGGTGGCCCCTGCCCACGGAGTGGGAGAGGAGTGAAGACCACCCACGGGACCTCCCTCTGCTTCCCCACAGTGTCCCGAACACCAGCCACTTCCAGGTCTCTGCCCTGTTACCTTGAAGCGGGTGTCAGAGAGGGTGTTCCTGACCACCCGGATGGCCAGGTAGATGGTCCTGATATTCATTCTGGGCTCTGAAAGAGGAAAACCAGCCTGGAGGGCCACCAGCCTCAGAACTGGGCTCTCAGGAGATGCCCGGGAGTAGTAAGACTCCCAGAGCACCAGGCCGCTGGCCACCTTCCCCCCAGAGCCAGGCATCAGGTGGCTCATGCCTCCTGAGAGCCTCTGACTGCCACCACAGCTCAGGGACACCTCCCTCAGAAGCCTCACTGGTCACCTCCTCATTCTCTCAACCTGTCCCACCCCACCTGGCCAGGGAGGGCTTTGTTTCTGTGCCTCAGTCCCTTGGCCTCTGCTTTGTGATCCTCTTCAGAACCCAGGTGGACTGTACTAGGGAGGAGGTCTCCACCTGCGAGTCCTTCAGGGGGGCACACACACAGGGCCAGGCACGCGGTGGGCAGGCACAGGCTGCAAAGCACAGCAGGGCAGAGGCTGCTGGGTTCAAATCTTGTGTCGGCTGCATCCTAACCATGTGACCTCAGCTGAACGCCTCAGCACCCCCTCTGCCTCAGTTTCCCTACCTTTAAAGTGTAGATAATAATAGGGCACCTGGGTGGCTCAGCCAGCTAAGCATCTGCCTTCAGCGCAGGTCGTGATCCTGGGGTCCTGGGATCGAGTCCCAGGTGGGGCTCCCTGTCAGCGGGGAGTCTGCTTCTTTCTCTGCCCCTCCCCCCCAACTCATGCTCGCTCTTGCGTGTGTGCACGCGTGGGCACAAAAGTAAATAAAATCTTTTTTAAAAATGTGGCCCATAACAGTACCTCTCTCACAGAGCTTCTGTGAGCAGTAATGAGCCAACACAGTGCTTGGCACACAAGGAAGTACTTCGCAAGTGCTTGTGAGTCATAGAACCAACGACGGCCGATTCAGGGAGGAGGAAGATTAAAAGAGGTAAGAAAGAGCCATAAGAAGGTTTTGGAGAGGTCCAGTAGGGACAGAATTACAGTCAGATGCTCAACTTGACACTAGACTCCAGGCTAGATGTTTCTACAGGTTAATGGTGGTGGAAGAAAGAGATGGAAGCAGGCCAAAGGGAAAGTAGCAAGTCATCGCACACTAAGGGAGCATGATACAGTCTTGAGTTTTTTAATCTGCAAAGTAGAAACTTGCTTCTGATCTTAAAAAGAGTATATGCTCATTGCAAAATTAAAATAAAAGATAACGTCATCCTTAAGCTCATTTATGCAAAAATACCCACATAGATTTCTTGCAAGTAACCAAGGTCATGCTACATAGACTGCTGTCCCAAACCGTGCTGTTGTGCTCAACAGGGAGGCCGTCTTGTCCATGAAAAAGTACAGATCAACTACACCCTTTATGGTTGAGTCATAGTCTACTCTGTGGATAAGCTATCATTTGTTCCAGAAATTCCTATAGAAAAACCTGTAGGTGGTTTCCAATGTTCTGCTTTTATGCACAACGTCCTAACGAACATCGAACATCGTTGTCTAGTTACCTTTGGGCAACGATTTCCTTCGGACAATAGTCAAAAAGTTAGATTGTCGAGCCCAGGTTTCGGTCCTTATGGAAGTGAGCACTCAGAATGCTTTATCAATTTACACCTTTGTCAGTGAAGTGCAAGGAGCTAGTTTCTTGTTATTCTAGCACAGGGATTAGCCGTAAGCCTATTTTTGTAAATAAAGTTTTATTAGAACACAGCCACATTCTGCAGTTTATAACTGCTTTGGCATAGTTGAGTCTTTTAATTTTTTTTAAGATTTTATTTATTTATTTGACACAGAGAGAGATATCACAAGTAGACAGAGAGAGGCGGGAAAGCAGGCTCCCCGCTGAGCAGAGAGCCCAATGTGGGGCTCGATCCCAGGACCCTAAGATCATGACCCAAGTAGAAGGCAGAGGCTTAACCCACTGAGCCACCCAGGCCCCCCAGCACAGTTGAGTCTTAGCTATCACAGAGACCATACAGCCTGTAAAGCCAAAAGTATTTTTACTGTCAGGTCTCTTGCAGAAAAATGGCTAGTCATTATCATCTCTTTCCACCAGACAGAGAAAAATGGTCTCATTGTTGCTTAAATTTAGGCTTTTTTTTTTCAGAGAAGGCTTTACTATCAGCAGAATGTGCTTCATATACAGTTGCCCAGTTTGTGCACTGCACAAGGGCACTCAGCTGAAAGACTGAACAGGAGTGGCCCATGCTCTTCTAAGCAAATCATGTTCCTGCAGGGCCACATGCTGCCAGCAAGGGATGCTTGTTCCAGTTCACACAAAAGTGCTGTCTGAGCTGGTGCCATCCTTGGGGACAGGATCTCCCTTCTGACTGCAAGGCCAGATTTAGAGTTTGACCTTAGGGATTTAGAATCAGGAATTTTGACTAGGATTGGGCATTGGGGCTTTAGGAAGCCCCAGTGGGGCTTTAGGACTAAACCTACGCAATGTAACTAGGTGTTATTTAAGGTCTTTGATTTCATTTGGGGGGTGGGGTTTGTTCTAGGATTCGGGTTAACAGTTTGAAATTCAGATTCAGGGGGAAGCTGCGATTCAGAGTTTGAGGAGAGGGTTGAAGGTGGGGCGTAGGGGACACAGTGCTGTTTAGGTTCAATGGTAGAAAATATAAAGCAACCTCAGTCCACCCAGTAGCATCTATAAAAGAGGAAATGATGATGGTACAGACACCGGTGAGACCTGCCTCCCCAGCCTCCCGCCTGGCTTCCTGCTCTCGCTCACCATCTGCGCTCACCACTGCCCTAATCAGGGTCAGGGTCCCCACGCGGATGGCCTCCTTGCTCATCTCCATCTGACTGAGGAAGAACTTCATCAGCTCCTTGGGGTAGGACCGGGCTGCAGAGGGAAGGACACCTTCAGTTCTGCCCATGGAGCCAGAAGGAGGCAGAGGAGGCAGTCCAGGGACAGTCCTCCCGGAGGCCGGAGGCTGGGGCTCCCATAGGCTCATGGCGGACCTGGGGCGGGGCGGGGCAGGGAGGGAGGGAGCCTCACCGAGAGCTATGAAGCAGTGCACGATCTCCGCCAGGTTTTGGCTGCTGTATTGCTGCTGGGCAGGGGACTTGGCGCACACCTGGGAAGTGAGTGTTCAGGGCGGGTGGTGAGATCGCAACCAGAGAGCAGACGCAAATGCAGGGGCAGCCTGGGGCACACCAGAGGGCACAAGGGACCCACCGCCTCGCATCCCTGTGGGATACGGGAGCCCGATGAGTGAGATGGGGGCTCCGCCACCCTCACACCCTTTCTCCTGTCTGGCCATGCCACCTGCCACAGCCCACTTCCCGCTGACCCACCCTGAGGATGCCGGCACCCAGCCAAGCCCACTGGCCTTACCTGGATGTGGAGTTCTGTGAAAATGGTGTGTAGTTGCATTTGTGGGACAGGGGTGTTGGTGATGACCGACATTTCCAGGATCTGCCTCAAGACCTACAACAGAGAAGCAGATGATTGCAGATGACCTTCCTCTGATTCAGGGTCAGTTAACTCTAGACTTTTGCTGTTCAGCATGGCCCATCTGCCAGTGGTATCATCATCCCCCCCGGGAGCTGGTTAGAATGCAGCCTCTCAGGCCTGGCTCCAGACCTGCTGAATGCAACCCTGCATTTCAGCCAGCCTCCCAGCAATGCCTACGTGCAGTTAAACTTGCAAAGGGCATGCAAGGCCACTGAGCATGGCATTCTTCCCCCTTTTCTTCTATCCACCTGGAAATGAATCCCATTCTTTCACCAGAGCAATCTACGGCGGCCCCATAGATCTACCACATGAATTTCTGTTCCTTGCTTTTAGAGTTGAGCACCATACCACACCAGTAGATCAGTGATCCCCTTACAGTATATTCAGCCTGGGTCATATCTCCACGTGGAACCCTACCAAGAAACTCCACCTTATGTGGGTTAAGAGCTGTTGTGGGTTAAAGGGTCCCACAACATGCATGAGGCTTTCCAGATGTAGTCAGTTAAGGGTCTCCGATGACACCATACTGGATTTAAGGTGGGCCTTAAGTCCAACCATGGTGTCTTTATAAGAAAAGGAGAGGACACGGGGCAGGCACAGAGAAGAGGCCACATGAAGAGGGAAGGGTCACACTGGAACGAATCAGCCGCCAGCCATGCAGTGCCTAGGGCCACCAGAAGCTAGAAGAGGCAAGAAAGCATTCTTCCCCAGGGCCTCCGGAAGAATCACTGCCTGCAACCCTTCGACCCCTGGAACCATGCAAGAATCTGCTTCTGTTCTTTTAGGCCACCCACCCTGTGCTTCTCTGTTACGGCAGCCACAGAAACGAACACACAGTCTCACTGTGGCCTCTGAGACCGTTTGGGTCCTCGTTCCTTCCACCTAGAACAGCAGCATTCATTTCTCAATAATCCAACTGCTGGGCCCAGCTCCTGCCTGGGGGACAGCCCCCTGGGAGCCCCGGGCACCGAAGCTCCATCTGGCGGCTGGCCAGCGGCCTCTCACCTGTGTGACGAAGAGTGCCTCCAAGCCGCCTCGGTACTCCGCCAGCAGCAGGGGGATGTAGTCGTACAGCTGTTCCCTCAGGTCATCGTTGGGCAGGAGGAGGTTCAGCATGGGCTTCAGGGACTTGATGACCCCCAGCTTCACCTGCCCCAGGAGCCCGGGCCCCCCCGGCAAGGCCCAGTGACGTCACGCCAACCAGAGCGCCAAGCACGCGTGACAGAGGGAACCTAAGAAGTAGTCGAGGCCCCGCCCGAGACCCCACAGGCAGGCAACGAGGCCGGATGGTCCCTGCGAGTCCCAGCTCAGTCACTTAGAAGAACCTCTCTGAGTGCCTCAGTTTCCTCATCTGTAAAACGGTCCCATGGCACAGAGTTGTTGTGGAAATAGCTCCCCTTGGTAAAAGGCACTGTAACAGGGACCCTCATCCAGCAAGCCCAGGCCCTTCTCAAGCCGGCCTCCCGAGGCTCCAGGCCCCACACAGCTCAGCAACTCTGTTTATCAGGTCTCTGTCTCTCCAGGGTTCCGGGAATGAGGCTGGACCCAGTGGTCTCTCTGCGCTCCTAGCCACACAGGCTGGGGATCCGTGACCTGGGGGGACCACGGGACCCTCCCCCGCACCCAAGAAAGGTGCTTCTCACCTCGGGGTTGTGGCTTCTCAGCCACACGGTCACAAAGTAGCGGTACATGGGGAAGAGCTTCATGGCAAACTGATCCTCAGTCATCACAGGGTACACGCTGTCCTCCAGATGCTTCAGGTAAAACTGCACCGTCTCGCAGAAGGTCTCCATGGCTGCCAAGGCGGGGAAAGCAGTGAGCCCAGAGGGGCAGGAGCTGGACTAGGCCTCCCCGGGCCACCTCCTCCAGGACGGCGTGCTCGCACACTTCTGGAACCAGCGGGTGACCCAGATGGCCTCAGCCATGCAGGAAAACCCTGTCTTCGGCCTGACTTGGGCAAGCCCACTATCGGGACATTTTCCCTGGTCCCTGTCCCAGGACTCCCATCGTCCTTCCCCAGCCTCCTCCTGAAATGCTTGAAACAGAGCCTGCTTAGCTGAGTCAGCGTTGACCTCCTCCCGCTAAGCCAACTTCTCCTGAAAGCACGCAACACCCCCACCCCCAAGAGCCAATCAGAGGCCACACGACGCAGGAGATTGGGTCACTGTTTGGGAAGAAACATCTCCTGTTCAACAGACACCCCACCCACCCACCAGTTTGTCCCAGTCCCACTTCAGGCACCCTGACCAGGCCAGGCAGGCAGCCCGCGCAGACACCTACCACCGCAGATCACCTGTCGCATCTTGGCTTCGTTGGCAAGTCTCAGCATCGTGAATATAGTGGCCAGGGTGATGCCCATGTATGGCATAAACTCAAACACTGTGCAGGGCACGAGAGAGGACAGGGAGTTAGGACTGGGTCAGCAGGGGCAAGGCAGAGAGGACGAGGCCTCGGTCTGCCGCCTCCAGTCCCTATGGGGGCAGAGCACGCCACTAGGGTCCGGAAACAGCACGAAGTCAGTGCTACAGGAAAGGAGGGTACTAGCAACAGGTGTAGGGGGAAGGAGCCGGGGACAAGGAGACAGAAGAAACCCAGACGGAGCTGCAGGGAAGAGTGGGCAGAGCAGCAAGTCTGGGAGGGGAGACTTAGTGGGGCTCTGCAGGTAGATGCCTGGCTCTCTAGGTGTCGCACAAATGTCCTTGGATGAAGGAAGAAACAAGGAAACAGCCAGCGAGAAAGAGGGACCAGAAGAAGAGAGAGGAAGGAAACCAAGAGGTGGGAGGGGAAGAGAGGAGGGGTTGTGGAGGGACAGAACCACCCTTCCTCGCTTCCCCCCCAGGCCCGCGCGGCCCACCCAGTTGCCCCCTTGGAGTGGCTAGTCCACCCGGCCCTACTGCCTTTCTCCATCTCTCTCCATCTACCCAGCCCCATGTGACCAGAGCCTGTGCGAAATGGGACATGCTGGCCCCTGGCCCCTTCCTGAGTCACTGTCCTCATAGTCTCCATGCCCTCACACTGTCCCCAAGCCCCTGCCAGCTCTCTCCCTGGGCTGGGCTTCCCCAGGCCAGGTGCTGGCCTCTCCTCTCCTCTCTCTGTGTCCACTCCCCAGACATGGGCAACTTGGGGACTACCTGCACACTAAGGACCCTGCAAAGAAGACCCCTCCACCTGCCCTCTAGTTCTGCATCCACGCACCAGCTGGACGCTGCCCCCATTCTTTGGACGTCCCCCGTGCATGTGAACTCTGTGCACCCACCATAGAGGCAGCTGCTCAAACCTGAGGCCCGGGAGTCATCCGCGGCTCCTCCCACTTATTCCTTCACCTCTGGCACACAATTCATCATCCCATCGATTGGAGTCTCGTTTATGTCTCCCCTCTGTCCACCACTCCCCAAATTCGCCCCAGCCTGAGCCACCAATGCCTCTCATCCCTTCTCTGTCCACACAACAGCGAGAATGGTCTTCCCAGAACCTTTGTTCCCCAAGGCAATTGCCGCTTTGACTCCCTCAACAGCTTTCCAGGGCCCTTGAATGAAGTCCAGACTTACACCAGGCCCTACAGCCTCTCCAACCCCTTTACCCCATCTTCCCCTCACCCTAACTATAACCACAGTTTCCCTCAGTTCTGCAGAGAAACCAAGCCTTTTCCTGCCTCAGGGCCTTTGCACGTGATGCATATCTGGTTCTTCACACAGTTACCATCCTCTCATCCCTTCAGGTCACAGCTGAAATGTTGCTACCTCAGGGAGACCCCCCACAGAGGTGAGGTTCCCTTCCCTCCTCCTGATCTCAAAGAGCCACCAAGCTGTTCTCTTCCCATCCCTCATCTCATGTGATAATCATCGATTTTCTTGTTGACTTGTTTACAGTCCTTTATTGGGGGGGGGGGGACACGGCCCCTCATCCTCACTGTGTGGCCCAGCACTGGCCACAGCCCTGCCTGGAGCAGGAGCTCAGCACCTGCTTGTGGAATAAAGGGGGAGCCCAAGAGGGAGAAAGGTTTGAAGAAAGAATGACAGAGGAATCAAGAGACAGAAATGAGAGGCAGGGACACAGAGAATCTTAACAGCGGAGGGAGACACAGGGAAAGGGAAAAAAGGAATGCAGGTGAAAGATAAGAAAAGAGGGAGGGGCTGTGGAATCGGTGCCGGGGAGCAAGGCGTGCACCCCTCGGGACAAGCACCAAGAGATGTGTGCAATTGCTAAACCGCTCTCTTGTACACCCGAAACTAATATAACACTGTGTGTTAACTAACCAGAATTACAAATAGAAATTTAAAAAGTAGAAAAGAGAGGAAAGGGTTGGTCAGAGAAGAGAGAGGGGCCGCCGGGCTGCCACGGGGCTGAGGACCCACTGCGCCTACCGTTGCCATTGGCCAGCTTAGCCAAGGTGATGATGACAAATTCATCTGTGAGGTTGAGGGGCTTCAGGTGGTGCTGCAGCTCGTACATGACGATGCTGAAGTGGTTTCGGGACAGAGCCACCAGCGTATCACTGGCCACCTCTGCCTTAACGTCGCCATCCACCTGCCGGGGACGGGAGAGGGACGTGGAGCTCCACAAAAACCCTCCCGCCCCACAACTGCTCCAGCCCTGTGTGCTCCTCGGGCTCAGCCTCTTCTTGACCCCTGAGGTCACTGGACAAGGGCCTTGCATGTCCCAGGCCCTGCCTACCAGCGGCCCAGCCCCTGGGTGTGTTGGGGTGGGGGAAGTGGGGGGCATTGGGGGAGGGCTCTCCTACCTCCAGGGTCTCTCTCATCTCCTTGGAGGCAATGGTGACCAGCCTCTGGACTCCCTGCTCCTCCAGCTCCCCCTCCTGCTGAATGATCTCCTGGAGGATGTTGTAAATGTTGACTTTGCGCTGAGTAGAAATCTGGAAAACAAGTATGGCAAGTGGCAAGATCCCAGACTGGGACCACGGAGCCAGGGACCGACCCAGCACAGTCCTCCCTCGGCTCCCTCCACCGGCCCTCCTCCCATGTACCCATGATTTGTAAGCGACAGTGTATTTGATCTTTGTTCCATTTCTGGCACAGACCTCCTAAAATTCTTAGCATTTCCAGAGTTGAGAGTTTTAAAGTGTCCTTTGTTATGCTAATGAGGTGACTCCCAAAAGATCTAGCCCTTTGTTGAGAAGACTGGACCTTTTAGTCTTTGGGAGGGAAGAGGGGCTGGAATTTGAGGACAAACCACAGGCAATGATTTGATCCACGTGCCTCTGTAATGAGGCCTCTGTAGGAGGGGGCTCAGAACACATGGAGATTCCGGGAGGAATCCCCAAAAGTCCAAGAAAGCAGTCTGCCCTGCCCTTTGCCCTCGTGAGGGAGCACCTGAGGCCAGGAAGTGTGCCTCTAACTCTACTTTGATTCCTAGATAGCCTTATCGCCATGTTAAACGACCTGGCTTGGGACAGAATTGGACAGACTGTACAACCCAGGCCACACCTGCAGATCTGCCTTGGAGAACAACTCGTACTTCATCGGGTGTGATGAGCCGCGCTTAAAGGATGAATGTGGGTCAGGGCCTGCAAAGCCCTTGGAGGACGACCCCCGCTCTCAGGTGGTAGGGCTGCCACTTCCCAACAGCCCAGAGGCCTTGGAAAATGTGGGCACCTCAAGAAGAAAGAAATTCACCCAAATGGATATGTTGTCCTAGTGAAATCTGCTCCAGAGCATTTTGCCCTTATTTGCCTGGTCTTGGCATAGCAAATAACCAACGATCCTACACCCCGATCAGAGATTCCTCACAAAAACCACTGGAAAGGAGAAAGTTATAAGGCCTTGCCTGTCCAGTACTGCATGGCCCTGGACGGGTGTCCTGCAATCTTTTTTTTTTTAACTGCTCCCTAAAGATCCTTCTTAGACATATTTTCCTAATTCCACCCCCCCCCAACCATGAAACCTTAATACCACCAATATATTACGTATCTGTTTATGGGCCGTATACATCTCCATGCTTTATACATAAGAAGGTACGGTTTTCTTCGTGCCTCCTCCCACCCCAGAACTCATTTTGTCCACTTCAGGACAGTATCACCCCTGTTGAGAACATGTGCTCCAGGTTTTCAAAGAGAACTCAGGGAGGCCTGAGTTCTTTCTTCTTCGTCGTCTTCTTCTTCTTCTTCTTCTTCTTCTTCTTCTTCTTCTTCTTCTTCTTCTTCTTCTTCTTTTTAAGATTTTTATTTATTTGGGGCGCCTGGGTGGCTCAGTGGGTTAAAGCCTCTGCCTTCGGCTCAGGTCATGATCTCAGGGTCCTGGGATGGAGCCCCGCATTGGACTCTCTGCTCAGCGGGGAGCCTGCTTTCCTTCCTCTCTCTCTCTGCCTGCCTCTCTGCCTGTTTGTGATCTCTGTCAAATAAATAAAATCTTTAAAAAAAAAAAAGATTTTTATTTATTTGACAGAGAGATCACGAGAAGACAGAGAGACAGACAGAGAGTGGGGTGGAGGGGAAGCAGGCTCCCTGCAGAGCAGAAAGCCAGATGTGGGGCTCGATCCCAGGACCCTGGCATCATGACCTGAGCTGAAGGCAGAAGCTTAACCCACTGAGCCACCCAGGCGCCCCTGAGGCCTCAGTTCTTAATTAACACTCCTGCGGCCCCTACATAAACAGCCAGATCTGTTACAAGACCAGCCTTATCTGTGATCAAGAGGACTCTTTGGAGAATATTTATGGTCAACAAGACGAAAATTGTCCAAGACTTAGAAGCTAGTGTAAAACAGGCCCCTGAGGAGGTCTGGGTTATGGGCCCTCAAGGAGAGCGTGTCCTCGATCTCCCATGATCCTCTAGGTTAGGTTAGGGCTCCATGGGGCTAGAAGCTCAGTCACAAGAAACTGATAATGATGCAAATGTTTCCTCCATAACAACAAAAATTATTCCCGTTCATGGCAACGTAAATGAGTTTTGTCTGGCAAAGACTATAAATCTCTGTGAGTAAAATGCTCTTCTTACCAGATTTTAACATTTTGCTGGTGCCTTCACTGGTTAATGAATAACAAATCTTTGAAACGTGTTCATTTTAAAAATATGCATACCTGTTTATTGGCTATTTATTGCCACTTATCACCGATGACAGCCTGGGTATTAATCCTGTACCTACATTTTTTTATATCTCCTGACATCTTGGGGCCTTGCAGGTCCGGGAGAGACAGCCCCTCCCAGGTTGAGCCAATTACTACAGAGAGCAAAGAACTCAGCCCAGGAGCCTGCTTTTCTAATGCAAACCTTTGCCTGTGGACCACAGCTCCCAAACCCAAACCCGCTGTGTCAGAATAGACTTGGAGAAGCAAACCGAGAGTTGCAGAGGGGTGGGGGTGGGGGGATGGGTGAGCCTATGAGGGGTATTAAGGAGGGCACAGATTGCATGGAGCACTGGGTGTTATAATATGTAAACAATGAATCTTGGAACATGACATCAAAAACGAATGACACACTGCATGGTAATTAATATAACAATAATAATAAAAAAAGAATAAGGCAGCTTTTAAACATTATGACAGTCCCTGCTGGTCCTCCAAGTGAGAACCTCACAGTCTCTCCCACCTCTGAGCCCCAGCACTTGGCCCCACGCCCGCCGTGGTCAGTAAGGTGTGCTGAGCGGTGGCCGGCTGCACAGGCAGCCACAGGTAGGGCGGGGCTCCGAGGGGCAGGTGTGGGAGGGCAGGCAGGCCCTACCTCTGGCACCTGCAGGCAGCGGATGAGAGCATTCATCACCACGGATGGCTCCGTGGTGGCCTTGTCTGTGATGATCACTGAGGCCAGCATCTTCCGCATGTCAGGACCTGTCCCGGCGGTGTCCGTCTTTGCTGACCCACTGTCCATGATGTTGAGGAGGTTCATGACTTGCTGGAAAGTCCCTGAGACAGGTGGCACAGCTGGAGTGCTGAGAGGGCCATCCCAGGAGGCGCTTCATGCCCAGACCTTCCCAACACTGCCCAGCTGCAGCTCCAGCTGCCCCGCAATGGAGCCTGGCCTCCCTGTCCACCGCGCAGAAGGAGAAACTGAGACTGAGGCTGGGACCCACTCCCAGAGAGTTGGTGGCCAGGACTGAGCGGTGGGCATGGGGAGGGGGCAGGAATGCAGAGGTGGGGCCGACTTTCTTACCTCTATCATCTGGTTCCAGAGGTTCCAGGTCTTCCGTTTCCTCTGATGGGTCCTCAGTTGAGTGTGTGGCTGCTTCTGTCATCTCTTCCTCAAGCTCCTCTAAGACCAAATTTGTAAAATAGTTTGTGTATCAGCACACCCTGAGATGACCCTCAGTAAGTCATGCTCTGTATAAGACTCTCCCCTTGAGTGTGGACAGAACCATGACTTGGTTAGACCCACGTTCTAAGCAGTGGACCATGGCATGGACGACAGGAAGCCACTCCCATGGTCACATGATCTTATACAAGCCTGGAGAGGACTCTTACACTAGCCTTGAAATGGAAACAATGTGACAAGTTGCCCAAGGAAGGAGCCACATGGCAAGAAAGTGAGGGACTCGGTCCTACAACCACAAGGAACTGGATTCTGCAACAACCACAAAAACTTGGAAGAGAACCAAGCTCCAGAAAGGAAGTGGTCCTGTCCACACCTTGAACGCAGCCTGTGAGACTGTCCCCACCCTGAATCCTGACCTACAGAAACTGTGTGGTAATAGATGGGTGTTGTTTTAAGCCACTAAGTCGGTGTCATTTGTTACACTGCAGTAGCTAACAAATACACTTTGTAAATAAGGACCATTCCTCTCTCTTCTCTTGAACTGAAACTAATGAGAAATGAGAAATCCACCTCAGCTGCCCCCATTGCTTCTTTCAAGGGGCTCTTACAACATCAACAGCTTCTTAAGGGTTGGCAAACAACACAGATGTCCAAATGGAGGGCTGAACACTCCCAGATCAGTCCTGTGCTCTTTCCCTCCTGGGAATCCTTTTAAGGGCTACACAGGGACCCAAATACTGACCTTTCCTCAGAGACCTCTCCTGGATGGAACAAAAATATACCACAAGAAAAAGCCCCGTTCTTTGCCTAATACACATCAACGGTAATGGGGACAATAGTAGGAGGGTTTGCCAAAGAAGTGGGGTAGTTGGCTTCTCAGCCGTGCTGTAGATGAGGAATGGGTCCCCTGGCAGGGTGGGAGGGTTTCATTAGAATCATCACCGTTAGGTAGCAGACCCTTGGAACTTTGAGATCTAACTGCCTTCCTGAGTCTTTATCAAGTGAGGGCTTTGAGGAGTGCACAGGGCCCTGTGATTAAAGCGCCACATTATGTTGTCACTAAATGTTTTTCTTACTCATGTGTGTGGTAAAGTATGGTGGCCTGTTTGGAAAAGGGGCACAGTAACAGTGGGAGTGATTCACCACCATGTCTCCTGGGGATGCACTGGTGGTTTGCAAGCTCCATGGGAGCTTCTTGGCCCCTGTGCTTAGAAGGCAGGGGGAGACCCAAGAAAGGCCATTCCGGGTTGGTAGATGGCAATTTTAATAAGCAAGAAACTCACATGTGGTGATTATCTTGGGCAGCAACAAGACTGTGGATCTTTGCACCTGCCAACTGCATCTGAAGAGTTTATTCAGAGGCCTTAACTGGGTTCAGTCACATATACCATCAAGGTGGCCTCAACACCATATCAGCACCTCAGGACTGTGTCCTTGGAGCAGGCTCTGGGAGTGGGAAAGGCAAGCAGAACCCTCATTCCAAGAACAGGAGAGAGGATGGGGAGCCTCCAATTTCCCAGGTCCAGCTCATGGGTCATCTTGCAGTCACATCTTCTAGGTGACTTCTTCCAACATGTAGTCATAGGACCTCAGGGTGGGAAGATGTGGTCAGGGCAGATGGGGTGGGGTGGGTCACAGAGGAGTCCTGGGAAAAGGACTCTTCCTCCCCAGGGACTGGACAGATTACAGGATGGGGAAGGGGGCTCCCATTGACAGAATACTTAGAAGATGAAGCACCTCTAGGACAGGTGAGAGGGCAAGGACCCTGTTTCCCTGAACCAAAAGTGGGGCCCAAGGATTCCTCTGTCAGTTGTAGCTGTGAGTTAGGTCAGATCGAGAGTCTGAGCAATGAAATATTGGCCTTTGGAAAACTTTCTATGCATTCTAGGGCAACAGAACAAGACTCAGAGCCACGTAGGTCCAAGACTGCTTAGTTAAAATTCCCCCTCAAAGTTTGTCCACCCTCCTGAGAGGAAGTTCCTCAGCCTCTGCTTGGACACCTTTGATACCAGGGTCCTCATTACCCTTCCTGGCCCATTTCTACTTCACTGAAACTGGATATTTAGAAGATGAGCTTCCCTGGCGTAATGCCAAACCCTTCTTCCCCATAAAATCCCTGTGTTGTTCCTCCCTCTGCCCTTTGGTGACAAAATGACCAACATGGAACAGGCAAGAAGACAGTTATCACCCACCCCTCTTTCATAGCTACCTCTGCCCTACCTCCTCCCACCACCCTCTGGGCCAGCTCTTCTCCTCCAAGATCACTTAAGTGATATGGTTGCCATTCCATTCCACAGACTCTACCTGCCTACCTGTTGTGTGCAGCTGACATGGCTCTCCATGTAGTGGTGAATCTGGAGGTGGGTAGGACACCTGTGTCCTCTGACAGGCTAAAGACCCAACAAATGAAAGATTGTGGATTAAGAGATAGGACTAAATGTATCAGTTACCTATTAATGTGTAAAAAACCACCCCAGAGCTTAATGACTAAAAACAACTCCTAATTATTGTTCATAAATCTACCAGCCAGTTCTGTTGATCTGGGGCATATCCATCCATGGATTCGCTCATGCACCTGCAGTCAGCTGGTGGGCTGGGTGACGGCTGGCTGGTGATGGATGGCCTCCCAAGGTTGGCAGGCCAGCAATTGGCTAGCTGTTGGCTGAAGTGGCTACGGTGATTGGGTCCCATGTCTATCCCACAGCAGGGCTAGCCCAGGCTGTTCTCACAGCAAGGAGGTGGGCTTCTAAAAGAGCAAGCAGGAACACAAAGGCCTCCTGGGGCCTCCACTTGGGACTGGACCCTGCCCCCTCTACCGCATGCTACTAGCCAAATGCAGGTCACAGGCCAGCAAGGTCCCCAGGGAGTGGGGAAATGGATCCCTCCCATGCCCAGCCACATAGGGAAGGGTATGGCCATCAGGAAGCGTGGAGAAAGGAGCCATTTTTGGTTGCATACATAAGGAGTGTGTAAGCCATGGCAAAAAGTGAGAATCCCACCTAACACAGTATCCAGAGAAGACACTGAGGTCACAAGATCGAGGAGAAAGAAGTGGGTTCTGCTAGGTTTTTGGAAATAAAAACACTTTTCAGGGTTGTTGGGTTTTTTTCCTTCAGATTAGGACAGTAATATTTGACTCCCATATAATCCATTCACGAAATCAGTCACTCGAACCTGCTATCACTCAGCTGAGCTTTCCACCTTCTACGGGAGCTACCTTGAAAACTGGAAAAAACTGAATTGTAAAAACCTGTGGGTTTAAATGCATGAAAGCACCAAGGCAGGAAGTGAAAAAAAAAAAATATGGACACAACGTACGTATATAGTTGACACATTTGGGAACATCTCCCCAGCTCACTAAGCTCCCTCTTCCCTGACACTTGGGGTCAGTTAGGGCTCCCCGTGGCCATGTTTTCCCTGCGTAATCCCTCCCTCAGCATTCCTGATTGGATGACTGGGAGTGGACGCCTGATCTGGACCAATCAGATTCTTCCCTTCTGGGTAAGCGAGACTCTGGTCAGTCTTCCATGGTCCTGTGCGATCTTGGGGACTGAGGAGCAGACAAGGCCAAGAGGAGAAGGAAGAGTAGGGCAGGCACCCAGAGTGTATGGGGACCAGTCCCGGCAAGAGAGGCACTTGGCACCATTGAGGCCCGGCCATGAGTCCTTAGGAAATCTGCCTCCTTACAAAAAGTCCCTTTTGCTTAGGATATCCCAAAAAGAGGATATAGGGGCCAGAGAAATCAAAGTGTGAAGAAACACAGGCTGGTGGAGCCCAGAGCAGCTCAGGTCCGAAGAGGTGGGGGCGGCAGGGGACCCGGGAGCTGGTCCCTGGGTGGACCAAAAAGGGCCTTGCGGGACGGTAGACTAGTTTATGAGTCCCGGTAGGGCTCAAAGTTGTGGGGAGGGATCTGGCAAAAACAGCTTCCCAAAAGCAGCCAAGGGAGGGAACAAATGGGGCTGGGGTCAGGAGAAACTACTTACCCACGGGATCAGAGCTCCAGTTTGAAGTCTGCACATTTTAAAACTGTTATGTGTGACAAAGGCCACAAAGCAACAAACACACAGAAGTGTGAGCAAAATTAAAGGTACAGAACAAGTGGAGAAAATACGGTACAGGTCAGAACGATATTCTCATTAATGCAGTAAACTCTCTGAACAAACCCTCGGAGTAATACAGCCCATAGGAAGACAGGCCAAGTACAGTCTCCAAAAAAGAAACACAAATGACTCCTAAAATTAAAAAAAAAAAAACAACCCGTTGACGTAATATAGTAATAAAAGCACATTTAAAACAAGACCCCAGGGTGTCTGGGTGGCACAGTCAATTGAGTGTCCAACTCTTGGTTTCCGCTCAGGTCATGATCTCAGGGTTGTGAGATCGAGTCCCGTGTTGGGCTCTGTGCTCTGTGCTCAGTGGGGAGTCCATTGGAGATTCTCTCTCCTGCTCCCTCGCCCCCTCCTTCAGCCGACCCTCTTTCTCTCTCTTTCCTCCCCCCTCTTTCTCTAAAATAAATAAATCTTTAAAAAAAAAAATTTAAACCAGATCCCATGGCTCATCTACCAACTGATACTTTCCTTCGAGATATTACTTTACACCAAAGAGGGTGCAGGAAACTGGCTCTCCCACACACGGATAGCCCCTCTCTGTGTGCAGTTTGCAAATAACTCAAGCCATCTATCTGTTCAGGGTGTCAAGGCTGCAGTGCCCCACCCAGATCCCTGTTTCCTTCTGCCTTAGGGCCCAAGGGGCCGCCTCCAATGTCACACCTCACTTTCTCTCCTGGGGGCTCTTTCTGGCTTTTAGGGTCCCCTTGCCCAAACTTGTGGCCAACTGGAAGTGAAGGGAAATGAACACAACCTGGGAGCAGCCAGTCACGGACACGGCAAGTGCTCAGAGAGCCCAGGACTGGGCTTCTCACTAAGGTGGGGTAAGTCTGACGTCTTACACTGGCCCCCAGCATCGACAGAGGGATCCAGCTCCAGCCACCCACAGCAGATCAGCTTCTTGGAGTCCCTCACTCCCGGTCCCACTCCCCACTCCCATGTCAGGGTTTCCTTCACTTACCAAATAAGCTACTTGCCCTGGAATCCTTGCCTCAAGGGAAACTAGGCATACCATAACCATCGACTTGATGGAGACAGTCATGAAGATGTACAAAGACCTAACCACTGGGCTGTTCAAAGAGGGCTCTTTTATAGCAGAAAATAAAAGTGAATCCACCCAGAAGTCTTGGTTAAATAAATCCTGTCCTATCCATGCAATAACTAATTTCTTGGCCATGAAAAATGAATTAAATGTTATAGAAAAGTGTGGGGAGGGCATTCCCAGTAGAGTGAAGTGAAAAAGAGAGTTGGAAGGTGTTAGATATGCTTGGTGTAGCTGCAGTATTTTATAAGTAAACACATTTGCCAAAATAGTAACTGAAGTTATTTCTGGGGAACACGATTACCAGATTTTCATTTTCTTGTGTGTGTATGCATGCACCTCTATGTTTTTCTAATTTCTGTCATAATCGTGGATTATTTTTACAATCAGCACATGTAGTTCACCGAGAAATGCAACAAAAATGAAGAGAAGAACACCTAAGAGATATAATTTATATGAATTTATTACTGTTTTCAATTGTTCAAAACATCAGAGAAAACATGCTTGTGAGACACTCTGCTTTGGGTTTTTCTCAAATGAGATCCATTTGCCACAAGCATTGATTATCCTCTTGAACACACCATTCATCAATTTCGTACATCATTCTTTTCCCTAAAGTCAGAAATCAGACACTGTTCTCAAAAGATCCTAGGTCATTCATTTATCTCAAGTGCAAGGGCCTATGCCCTGGGAATAAACAAACGTATCCTTCTTTAAATACACCAAGTGCCATCTGCGAAGCACAAGTGTAAGTTAGGACATGCTGTCACTGGTGATGGAGTTTATCACAACGTTCCCGGAAGCCAGACAATAATGTTAGAACTGTCCTCGTGGGTTGCAGGTTGGGGGTGCGGGAACCTCTGACACCTGTGCCCCCCAAACAGTCCTCACTCCTAAGTAAGAAAATTAATGCAAAGTGCAGGAAGGACCTGTCTGATCCTCTGGCAAGTCATTTGAATGAGGACAAGGGTAGTTCAGATTAAAAATACTAGAGGGGGCAGAAACCTTTCAAGATCTCTACCTGTAGGTGTGACTACCAATTAGATTGTTTTTATTTTGAAAAACCACTCAGGGGTATCTCACTCAGGGCTAAGCATTTGTTTAATAAGCAGAATATGAATTTAACATTGTGTCTGGTTGCAACTTCGGGTCATCTCACTTCTCACCCCCTTCTCAGTGTGCCTTGGATTTGTGAGATTTCTTAACTCGTCCTTTCTTCCCAAAGCACTTCCGGCAGCCCAAGGCGCAACATTTATAAGCAATGAAGACAACCCCCAGCACAATGGCCAGGAGGAAGCCGATCACGTCCAATGAGTGGTACTGGTACCAGGTGAGATCGTGGGCTGCCGGGCGCAGGTGTGGGGCCCCCTTGTGCCTCATCACGAACTCCACCCAGAACACAGCCAGGTCCAGGGGCTCGATGGGGCGGTCCTTGTGCAGCCTGGAGAGACGCATGATGTTCTCCTTATAGCTAAACATAGAGACAGTTATGTGAGTGTCTGGAACATTGGCCTCAATGAACCATCCTCCCTTTAGACTCGCTGTGTTTGGGAAGGCTAACCTTGGCAGAGGAAATGAGTTTCCATTATAGACAGAAAACACACACACACACACACACACACACACACACACACACACACACACACAATGGTCTTTATCTTTGAAATTAAAAAAAAAAAAGTAGAAAGAATACTGGAGGCCAAAATTATGATACGAAATTATTTGAACCTTGCTTTCTACTTTCTTTTTCTTGGTATTTTTGTAGGAAATTAGATACTTTTTTACAATAAGAGAAAGAAATAAAAGGGCGTGTCAGAAATTATGAGTGGTTTTCCTTTTCACAGAGTTAAACAATCACTTCTAGTCAAAGCAGAAGCAGTTTGGAAGTGCCTTCTGCAAGGGGGTGGCGTACTTCTGCATTGATGACACACCACACCATCCAAGTCCAGCATTAGCACGAGGTTGCGTCTATGCAGCCTGCTCAACAAAACAGATTTTTGTTGATTTTGGGCAGTGTGGATAGCTGAATCAGAACATCTAAATCCAAACTGGGTTCAATGCTTCGACCCTTAGTGTCAATGCTCTAGAAGAAGAAAGAGACTGAGGAGGAGGGGGGAAAAAAGGAAAAGGAGAAGAAAGACCAGAGTAAGACCCTCTTCTTCAGGAGCAATTATGATAACAGGCTTGTCATTATATTTGGATACATCATTTTACTGTGTAATCATATTTGGCCATAAGTCTTGTTAAACATCTTCCTTTATATGTATCTTTTCTTAAAACAAGATAGATTTTCTAGAACTTTCCTTCATTCATCCACCATTTACTGAGCGCCTGTTATGGCCTGGTTGCATCATCTGATGTTCAAAATGTTTCCATTTGTCTTTATTTTATGTCCCAGCTTGGCATGTTGGGAACATGGAGATTCACAATTAGGCAGAGACGACTCCCAAGCAAATAGATGAAGTTCGCTGGTAACTCAAGCTTATTGATGAAGGATTTAAAAATAAATATAAGAACTTCTACCAAGTCATTTGTAGGCTCCAGGTAGTTTTCTATACCACTCAACAGAAGATTGTACTACTAATGCACATCTCAGGAACAAGTTTTGTCAACACGGAGAGAAGTCAGGTTTTCACTGCACTCGACGTGGCAGGGCTGCTGGGCTGTCAGAAGAGGCCCATCAGAATGGAGGGATGCCACCTGCTGCTCTGGGCATGCGGGGCATCTACCCATGGGGGGCAGGTTATGCGGACTTCTCTTTTTCATCCATTGGCACCACACATGGGTGGGCCCCATTTCTCCCTTTTTCCTTGCCCAGGCTCACCGTGTCACCCTGCGCCACATCCCATCTCATCTGAACACATTCCAGTCTTTTCACATCTGTCCCTCCAACTGACATCTCTTTCAAAATGAAGCAACTACGGGTCAAGACTCCTGACACTCTCACAGATACACACACACGCGCGCGCACGTACAGGCACTGACACACCACGTTAATTGTGGGACCAAGTCCACCCCTGGCCATCACTTCTTCCCATAAGGTTTTGGCCAGCCTGTTACTAGGCAACGTGACAGCAATACAATGCATTTCATGCAGAGATCATTTGATCTGATAGCTTTTGCCTCTCGAATTGTTTTCAGAGCCACATTTAAACAGACTTATCTTTGCTTTTATTATAAGCCTTTGTCTGTGATATCACATGACCCCATCCCATTTATAAATCGCCATTAACAAAGTTTCTCCCGGGCTTCAGTGCTAGAGAGAGCTGTCCTTCTAAGGACAGCTGTCCTGGTTTATTTTTATCTTATGGACACTATGCTTCTTGTAATGGAATATTTCTCTCTACAGGAACTCACAGAATAGATGTCTACTTGGTGACTGTATTTTTTAATAAATTGAAGTTTTAATCCTACTGAGGGAAATAATATTTAAAATCATTTCAAAGATAATGGAATTATCTTTGAAATAATAGGAATTAAATAATAGGAATTAAAGCATTCTTTTATAAAATGAATAGTAATAATCCCCAAATCATCTTACTTATAAATTGAGTTTTTATGTGTTTGTTTTCACATTTGAATATTGCTGTGAATGAGATGGCCAAAATACGGGCAGTGTCCCTCTGTACATTTTCTCTTACCTTTTGTCATTGATGACAGTTTTCAGGGCATTTGCTAAATCTTCGGAAGACATTTCCAGGACGTTCAAGGTCACTCCAGCCCCCCGGGTCTCTATGCGCTTTGCATTGTCCATTTGATCACCAAACAAGGGAAGCATCACCATTGGAACGCCGTTGCAGATTCCCTCATATATGCCATGGGAGCCAGAATGTGTGATAAAGGCACGAGTCTTTGGGTGACCTGAGAGGCAAAGCAGGGAGGGATGCCAGGAGTCAAGTCAGCGAGTTTCACAGTCTAACGCTGTCTAGGTTCTGAAAGCCCTAAGGACTCAGTGCCATCCACATGGGGCTCCTGCAGAAGTCTGCTGAGGAAAATGTGGGTTGAGATGCCCCACTGGATAAAAGGCAATGTGGAATACTCTGGCCATAATATTTTCCAGCTAAATAATCCTTTAGAACAGCCCTGCGCAAGCCACTTTGTTAATTTCACTTGGGTTTGACCTACACCCCACATCCTGCCCACATACCAAGTAGATCATTTTGGGCCAGCCACTTGACAAGTATTGTATTCTTCGCAAGATTTGGTGGTGGAGTGCCAGTATACCGCCACAGGACCTTGCAGAGACAAGAACAGAGTTTAAGGAACACGACGATTCAAAAGCATCCATGTAGTAGCTGGAAGGTGGTGTCCTCTGAATGAACATAACCTTAGCGAGGGTGGGAGGTGTCACGACTGGGAAGGCTTTGGGGACTAGTAACACTCTGTGTATTTGTGCAAATTCATCAAGCTGTACAGTTATGATTTTTGCACTTTTCTGTGCTTCAAGGGGAAGTTTACTTAACAAAGTGAATGAATGTAGAATTATAGAAGCAGAAATATAAGAAATGAATCCAGCAGCTTTTTGTGGAAATAATCCTACGTAATATGAAGAAACACTATCCCGTACATTATCCTGTTTACTTTATCTTTAAAATAAATTCCCCTTGGAGCATGCAACACTTGATCTTGGGGTTGTGAGTTCGATCCCCAGGTTGGATATAGAGATTACTTGAAAAAAATAAAATCTTTACAAATTAATTAGTTAATAAAATAAAATAAATTCTCCTTAGTACACTTTTGAGTTTCTTAGAGAAAATGAGACCTCGAAGTGAATTAGACCACGATTTAAGAATAGTTGAGAGTGACGTGGCAAAAAGAACTTGGGATTAATAATTGAGAAGTGGCAGGGAAGCCCAAACCGGAAGTCCAACTGGTAGGATTAACACTGATACTAGAAGTCTGGGGTTCCAACCTTTGGGAAGATAGAATTGTATGGAATCTTCTTACTGTCTGAGGTATTTTGCCCAAGGCATCAGCAATTTCCATAGCTTTCTTCTCAGGAATCTCTGAGACCATGGAGCCCAAAGAGAAAACCACAATTCCATGTTCTCCGGAAGCATTAACATAGGCTTCAAATTCCTAGAACCATAAGAGAAATTTCCAGTTAATTTTTTTTTTCTCACCTTCTTTGGGAACTGCATACATTCAGCTATGAATCAGATGTCTTCATCTTAAGAATGTGATTAAAGTGTGTGTGTGTGTGTGTGTGTGTGTGTGTGTGTGTTAGAGATACAAAGTATTAGTGCACATTACACCCTTCCCTCCCCCACCTACTCCCTTCCAAAGGGGTAAGGCTTCTTGCAGATCAGGTTGTCTCCTGGGTTCTCCTCTTCTTCTTTGAGTTGCTGAATCCGGGTAGTATGCTAATTTTCCAAAGGAAAAGCAACCAGAGATAAGACCAGATCCACTTCCCAGGGGCTTCAAGCAGCTGGGAGGGTCTTGGGAGAAAGCAGGCTTTCAGGAAGGGGACTAAAGGAAAGAGCAGAAGACACTAGGAGGAGGGAAAGGTAAATGCGCATCACAGAGAGGGGAGAGAGCTGTTCAGCAGATCAGTTAAGGGAGATCTTGGGAGAGAGGAAAGCAGTCCAAGGAGGTTTTCAGAAAGCTTTCTGCAGACTCTAAAAGTCCTGTACTACCCCTTTAAGAAAAGCAACGATAAAGATGTGTATTATTTTCCAAGGCTTCTGCAATATTCCTTTTATGTTGAAAGAATGAATGGAGCCCAAGCAGAAAGGTAAATAGTGCTGAAGATTAGGCTCATGGTTAAGAAAAAACTCAAATAGCCAAGACAGCTTGTAACAATTCTTGCTTCCCCACAGCCCACAGCAGAGTCTTCCGTATGCCAGACAATACACTGGGGTGATTAGGGATCATATTCATATCATCTCAGTGCTGAAACTTAACTAACCAACCTGGCAATTTCCCACCTTTCCTGGAGAAGATCTTTCTGAAGAGTGTTAGTCAACTTCCCTGCCTCAGCAAGAACATACAGAAGGATATCTGAATCTTTCTTTGCTGGCTTTGTAACGGACAATAAAAAGCAAAATATTTCTCCCTAGGTATGAGAGATACAAAACAGGACAAAAAACCTTGCACCAGGATCTGAGCCCCTTCTGCAGAGTTCAGAGAGGGTCACGGGCATGCGAGCAAACCCTGAGTACCAAAATCACCCGTGGGAAGGATAAACAAGAACCCACCCAGCACGTGACCCCGAGAGCGTGTTCCTGTCCCATTCCAGAAACTGATCCCTTCTAGCAATATATCTATCCCCATCATTTAAGGAAGATTGCAAGTAAGGCTGTTCTGATGCCTCCAAACAAAATCACCATTGGGCATTTCTGTCTTGGTCATGTAAGGACGAAACTCAAGACAAAGCAATGGGTCTTGTTTCTGAAGAAACTTCTGGGCCAGATGACTCAAGGAATAAGGAATGAACTGTGAGTAGTTTTCTAGTCAATAATGAACCTTACAACTACTAGAAAATGGACAATCCATGGTTCTTTTGGATGAAGCATGGGGATAGGATCTTCGGAAATGTCTGCATGTATAAGGGTGAGAGACAGTGATGGCTGGGACCCCACTAGTAAGCACAGATCACAGATTATAACCTATCAAGCCTCTGCCCCTAAAGTCAATAGACTATAGAGATGGATGTCAGAAAAAAGCTCTGAGAGGAAGCAACAAAGAGATGATCCAGTCAGAACAGCAGCATTAGCTTCAGTGTGGAAACAGGGGAACTTGGAGTCAAGAGTGGTGGCTGTGTCCCCAGGAAGAGGGGAAGGATGTACCCAGACTCAACCCTCAGCAATAATTTCAGCCCAGCCTGATCTGACCCCAACCTTCAAAGCCAACTCCAGGGTACTGTGGTCTTCAGAAAACATACATACACACTCGGGTATACACACCTGCATGCACACATGTGTGGGGATACACACACAGAGTGGCAATTCCACGTAGAGGAAGTAGAGGTGGTGTGAGTGTGGCAATTTCCCCCCAACTATAGGTTATTCATCATCTAATGAACTCCCCTAGAGTCTTCCAAATGGTTTTATATGTTTCCTAAGAATGCCAAGGACATTAATTAGACTGTGTGGTGTGCTGGGTTTTGCCTAGAACTGAGGGGTTCCTGAGGTATGGGACTTTCAGTCCTGTTCAAGCCAGAATGCTGGGCACTCTGGGTGTGACAGGAAGAGGACTTCCCACAGGGATCAGCACACATGATTTTAAGAGAATTCTTTCAGGTTGGTTCAGAGCATGACCAATAAAGCCCAAACACTGCCGAGCCCTCCTCACGTGTGAGCCCCAGATTGGTCCACCCCCTCCAGCTCTCTCCGAGGACTCTGGCTCCTAGTGGCTGTGTCCTAGCCTTCTCCACTGGGCTCATCTGAAAGGTCAAGGAGGCCAGCATCATCATCCCTTCCACCACCACGCTGCATTTCTGGCCTATGACAAAAACATCCTAAAGATGGTTTTACTGAAGTCCTTCCTCCCCGGGATTACACCACATCCTTCTTTCCTCAGAAAGACAGTTCATCTCCAAGTACCTTTTGAACTCTTTCTTCTGAGTGAAAGCAAGCAGCTCACCTCACTTCCTGGGACCTTCCCTCTTCCATGAAACCCATTCTTACTTTAAGCCTAACTACAAAGGTCCACATCTGCTTTCCCCTCCTTGTACACTGTCCCACACCCACTCAGCACCCAGTGGGGTGTGATTATCATAAAATGAAACCCACAGGTCCATAAACACCCAAAGGTACACAGCAAGACTAAAGTTTAAATGTCACAGAGGTTCATGTACAGATCACAGAAGGGCAAATTACAGAGATTGTGTTGTCACACCCAAAGCCTCGCCTTGGCCAGGTCTTCCAGAATTTAGCCATGGTGAGGTCCACACCCTGCTTGGCAGAACTTCCCCAAACATGGCCCTGACTTCACAGACTGTAGAGTGGCCAAATACTGAAGCAACCCGTTAACGAAAATAGCCCTCAATTCCCCCACCTGTTATCCCTTCCAAAAAGGATGAGGCCCCCTCTGAAGTGAGAGCACTAGCCTACCGTTGAAGGCTTTAACACAGGTTCTAACTTTTGCTGAGAGTTTAGTATTTTGAGTTCCAGGCTTTTATTAGATTTTCTCTTCCCATATGTCATCGGTTTCTCCAAATCCTTGGTAAGTACTTAGCATGTTGGAAAACTTGCTTTATCACTATACATTCAGAACCATGGACAAAGACTGCCAGCTTCCCTGCTCACCAGTCCTTCTTCTCCTCGCCATCATCAAGTCTCTGTTCTCTCTGACCTTCTGTTTGGCTGTATCCCTCAGACTCAAAATACCTGGATGGATATCGTCTCTGAATCCCCACACATTCACAAAGATGGTCTCCCACCTTGAGTGGGGAAAGACATCTTGGAATCCTTGAGCTTTGCTCTCAATGTTGTCCTACTATCTTTTATCTGCCAGGTATCCCAGATATGCCCAACACCAGGTATGCCTTCCATTTGGACTCTCTTTATCAGCTAAAGATTGTATCTCTATTCTTGAAGTTCAGGAATTTGACCAAGGGCACTGGGACAGGGACAATCTCCACACGAGTAATGGAAGCATAGAAAAGCATTCTTTAATTACCCAAGAGGGGAAAAGAAAATAAATAACAACTTGCCAAACCACCAAAAATCAGGAAAAGGGAAAATGACCAGGTAAAATAAAAATAAACTGGTATAGTTAGAATCAAATCTAGCAATTGTTAAATTAAGTGCAAACAGGCAAAAGTCTCCTGATCAGGTTACAAATATCAGCTCTGTGTTTAAAAAGAAGAAGAAGAGGGGTGCCTGGGTGGCTCAGTGTGTTAAAGCCTCTGCCTTCGGCTCAGGTCATGATCCCAGAGTCCTGAGATTGAGCCCTGCATTGGGCTCTCTGCTCAGCAGGGAGCCTTCTTCCTCCTCTCTCTCTGCCTACTTGTGATCTCCGTCTCTCAAATAAATAAATAAAATCTTTTTAAAAAAGAGAGAGAGAGAAGAAGAAGGGGAAAAAAGCTTGAAAGCTTGAAGACAAAGGGTACCAACGAGGCACTAAGGAACTGTAAGCAAGATAGTGAAGGAATGGTAATATTAACATCAAAAAAGTGGAATTTCAAATTAAAGATATTAAGTAGGACAGAGAGTGTTGCTGTCCAGTGTGGGTTACAAAGACATTCTCACACCAAGGCTTGCTTGCACCAAATGAGGCAGCAACCAAGACATAGTCACTACAACTCAGCACTTAAACAAAATTCTGGCAAAGAAAATATATCAATAAATGATGCCAAAGCTATGATATTGAGAAAGATGGTAGACAAAGTTCTGTAGCCCCTCTTAGTACACATCCTAAAGTAAAGAAGGAAATCATTTAAACAAATAAAGACTATTTGCCAAAAAACAATGGCAAACGTGACACAAAATGATGAAATGAAAATCAATCTTCATTACAATCAGGAGCAAGACAAGAATCCTTGCGATTGTCAAAATTATTCAATTGTTTTTAAGGATTCTAGTGAATTCAGTAAGATCAATGCTGGGCATAGAATTCAGAACAGGAGAATCCATATTTTCTTGATTGATGAAAGTCTGCATAAATGATGCAGACTGCATCATTTCTGCATAATGCAGAAAGTCTGCATTAATGATGAAATCAATATTTTGATTAGGCTGAATTTTGATTCGGGCCTGATCAGTGAGTAGATAACCAGGTACAAACAGAAATGGAAAAACTATCATATTCACAAGAGTGACCCAAAAAAAAGTGTAAATTACTTAAGAAAAACTGAACAAGAAAGGAACAGAAAAATATGAAGGAAACTACAAAGTGTCCTTCATTTTTGGTAAGGTAACATTAGAAGTAACAACACGAAGGGCAAGACCCTGGAGTATAAACTTCAGTTTTCTTCCCAGGAAACAAAATTACATGGTTAATAGAATAACCTGTGGCACGTAAATACCATGAAACATGGCACAGTTAAAAAAAAAATAGATAGAATATTTAGAACTGAAATGATACCCATGACATATTTATAAGGGAGCCATGGGGGTGTATTATTACTCTTTTTGTAAAACAAGCAAAAAACCATCAACACAAATACATGTTTCTCTTTGTGTATGCTATAAGAGAATGGTCCAGTTTCATTCTTCTGCATGTGGCTATCCAATTTTCCCAATGCCATTTGTTGAAGGGTCTGTCTTTTTTCCATTGGATATTCTTTCCTGCTTTGTTGAAGATTAGTTGACCATAGAGTTGAAGGGCCATTTCTGGGCTCTATTCTGTTCCATTGATCTTTGTATCTGTTTTGTGCCAGTACCATGCTGTCTTGGTGATCACAGCTTTGTAATATGGCCAACAGACACATGAAAAAATGCTCCAGACAACTTGCCATCAGGGAAACACAAATCAAAACCACAGTGAGACACCACCTCACAACAGTTAGAATGACTAAAATTAACAAGACAGGGAACAACAAATGTTGGCGAGGATGTGGAGAAAGCACTATTGGTGGGAATGCAAGCTGGACTATTGGGATTTCATCAAGATCAAAAGCTTTTGCACAGCAAAGGAAACAGTTAACAAAACCAAAAGACAACTGACAGAATGGGAGAAGATACTTGCAAACGACATATCAGATAAAGGGCTAGTGTCCAAAATCTATAAGGAACTTAGCAAACTCAACACCCAAAGAACAAATAATCCAATCAAGAAATGGGCAGAAGAAATGAACAGACATTTCTGCAAAGAAGACATCCAGATGGCCAACAGACACATGAAAAAGTGCTCCACATCACTCGGCATCAGGGAAATACAAATACACAATTAGATATTGCCTTACACTGATCAGAATGGCTGAAATTAACAAGTTAGGAGACAACAAATATTGGTGAGGATGCGGAAAAAGGGGAACCCTCCTACACTGTTGGTGGGAACGCAAGCTGGTGCAACCACTCTGGAAAACAGCATGGAGGTTCCTCAAAATGTTGAAAATAGAACTACCCTATGACCCAGAAATTGCACTACTAGGTATTTACCCTAAAGATACAAACGTAGTGATCCGAAGGGGCACGTGCACCTGAATGTTTATAGCAGCAATGTCTACAATAACCAAACTATGGAAAGAACCTAGATGTCCATCAACAGATGAATGGATAAAGAAGGTGGGTATATATACACAATGGAATACTATGCAGCCATCAAAAGAAATGAAATCTTGCCATTTGAGACGACGTGGATGGAACTAGGGAGTATCATGCTTAGTGAAATAAGTCAATCGGAGAAAGACAACTATCATATGATCTCCCTGATATGAGGAAGTGGAGATGCAACATGGGGGGTTAGGGGGTAGGAGAAGAATAAATGAAACAAGATGGGATTGGGAGGGAGACAAACCATAAGTGACTCTTAATCTCACAAAACAAACTGAGGGTTGCTGGGGGGAGGGGGGTCTGGAGAGGGTGGTGGGATTATGGACATTGGGGAGGATATGTGCTATGGTGAGTGCTGTGAAGTGTGCAAACCTGGCGATTCACAGACCTGTACCCCTGGGGATAAAAGTACATTATATGTTTATAAAAAAATAAAAAATAAATAATAATTTTTTTAAAAAGTAATGATGTACTATATTCTGGCTAATTGAATTTAAATTTTAAAAATCACCCAAGAAAAAAGGGGGAAAAACACGTATGTTTGTATGTAATTGTAGGAGTATAAAGAACTGGGGGAGGTAACTGCCTATCTGGTGACTAGTCCTCAGTTCACACCCTTTTGTGGTTTTCATTCATTCCTTTAACAAACATTTGGCAAGTGCTAATTATATGCCCATGATGCTGATATTTACCCAACACCAATCATGTGCAGACCCATTGCCAGGTGTTGTGGGTACAGAAATGGGCAGCAGTGGTCCCTGTCTCCACGTATATGGAAGAGACGGTCAATAAACAAATATCTCAATGAGGTGATCACAGTACTTGATGTGCTATGAAGGAAAGAGCATAGGATCCTATCTTAGAGAGAAGGACTCCCTGAAGAAGTGACATTACAGCTGAGCTGAAAGCAACCCAGTAGGACATCATGCTCAAGGGTCCTGAGCTGGGAAAGATTTTGGAATGTCCCAGAAATAGAAAGAAGGCCAGTGTAACTGAGGATACCCATGCAAGAAAGTTCTTCCATTTGGAGAGGAATTTCTATTATGCATGCACACCTCCAAAGTTTTACATTTCAAAGTAAATGTGAAACACAATTGTTTTCACTTGGATCCTATACAATGATGCCAAAAATATTCCTCTTTAATTCCATTCTAACTTAGATGCACTGACTAGGTCTCTTCTTTGACCTACGATGTGACCACTGGTTTGGTAATATTTCACCTTTTCCCATATATGAAGAGAATTATTACTGATTTTTTTTATAACATGAGGTTTTCTCATTTTCCTTTCCAAAAAAACCAACACCGTCCCCTTTTTTCTTTACCAGACCACCCCATCAGACATATACTTCTCCAGCAGGCCTCGGGGTGTCAGAATCTTACTGGTGGGAGATCCGAGAGGGGTCACCAGATCGCTCTTCACATTATGAGAGAGGAATCAGAGCCCCACAGAGGGAATCTGGTCATGCAGCAATGGGCTGGAGGCTCCGGATTTCTCAAGTGGTGTTTTTTCTGCCATCCAAAGTTTCTCCTTGCCGTGACAATGACATGATCATTTAAGAGGTGAGTCACGTCAGAGTCACTCTGGGAATAAGACTCAGTCCCTTGGTAGGAACCAGACTTAGCGCCTGCAAAGTACCTAGGCTACCAGTGAATCCTCAACAAATAGTTGAAAAATAAATGCGTGCCCACTGAAATGTCACCTCCTTGGAGAATCCTTCCCAATCCCTCATCTGACAGAGATTCTCCTGTTATTCTGTGTCACCTCCATTGAGATTTGGAAGAGGATGTGAATGCTACTTTTTTGTATGCCTCAAATTCTGCATGGGAAAAAATTAATCATCAGCATTGCAGAGAATGAAACTCAGGACCTTTCTGCCCAATGCCAGAATCTGATTGTCTGATATTTACTCATTAGAAGAGAAGGGATCACAGAAGCCAGCTTTCTATCAGAATATCTAGCAACTGGATCTTTAACCAGAAACAAAAAGGCATCTTTTGCGTGAGGATCCATAGACGTCAAAGAATTATTTCAGCAGTCTCGACCCTTGTGTGTCTGACCCAATCAAGGGCAAGGTGCACACTGCAGATTTGTGTTCTCTGTAAAGAGCCCCGCACCCATTGTTCTGTGCTTATATTGATTAACCTTTGTCACATCCAATTGATTACCGTTCATTGGAGCACAAAGGAGAAAACGCCCAAAGTATACTTTCCTAAATTTCCTGTACAAAGAAATAACCCAGAAGAGGATACCTAAGACAGATAACAATTACGAGCCAGACCCGGGAGATTTGTAAGGCAGAAACTAACAGAAGTGGGTATTTGAGACTATGTCAGCATGCTCATTGGGCATATATCAGGGGCAAGTTCATCCATCCAAAGTACTTGCAAAGATATAGACTTGTAAAGTTCCCCCTCAAATACACACCTTGGACAGTGGGTTTTTGCTGGCACAGTTGATCCCACCAACAAAAACCATGTTGGGCATGATGGGCCTGGAGTAGTCCTTGACAAAGTCACTTCTGAGAATCCAGACAGATGCGGAGCTCATCAGGTCCTGGACAGTCACTTCTTTCTGAAGGACTTCTGAGGCAAGTGCTCCATACGGGGAATAAACCACATTGCACAGAAAGCTCTCTGACAAGAAAATGAGCATGTTCTTCACCCGTGGTAAAAAGGTCATGTGATCTGAGTTAAGGGACAGAGCCCTGGGCACATAAGATGGTGGGCTGGGGCACTGAGTACCTTGAAAATCTAGGCCACACGGCAGTGCGTTCAAGAAGAACACGGCAGGCAGACCCAGGTACAGCGCCACGATGGGGCCACAAGGGAGGAAAGGGTCTGCCAACACGGCATCGAAGCGGCTTTCCACCAAGGAGGCCATAAGCTCCTTGTTGTGCAGTAAGTGGGAGCAGGCAGAAAAAATCAGGGCAGAGTCCTCCTTGACTTTCTTGTACGTTTTGACCACACGCTGCAGCAAAGACTCATTCTCAAAGACACTGTGCCCGAGTTTGATAAAAGCTTCTTCCACGTCCTCCCTTCGGAATGGCACAGGGTACCTCTTCAAGGTGTAGAACGCTCCTTCTTTGATGTGGATGGAGGCCTCGGAAGCTAGGACCACCATGTCATGTCCCCTCTGGTGCAGCTGCCCAACGATCCCGAGCACACTCAGCCAGTGGCTGCCGTCCACCGGGACCAGCAACAGCTTCCCAGCCTGGGACACAGTGGGGTTCAGTGCACACAGCAGCAGGCCCAGGACAAGCGAAGGTGGATCGCGGGACCTTGCTGCCATGGTTCCCCTGCCTTTGCTACCAAGACTCTCTACTGCCAAAAGTTTGCCTTCTCCTACTTTCCTGTCACAAGAACCAATCTATACTCAGAGTTAATGGTTGATTGTATCACATGACTATAGCTGGTCAGTCCGCTGAAAATAGCAGGAAGTTCACCTTTAGAGGTAACAAGGACAGACTTTATCGGGTTTCTTTTTTCTTTTTTCCAAGTATTCTTATTTTTTTATTTATTTGCTCTTAAGTTTTTATTTTAATTCCAGTTAGGTTAACATACAGTGTCATATTAGTTTCAGGTGTACAATATAGTGATTCAGCACTTCCGTACATCACCCAATGCCCATCCCAGCCAGCGTACTAGCTTCCTTGGTCGGCAACAACAGTTTCACCGGCTGGAATTCTTTACCAACCACTCAAATCACAATCTTGAGGGGCCAGAGAAAGGAAAGCAGCCCCAACATCTTTGAATGCATTAAACGAGTATTTCCATGGACCAAGAGGGGAAGAAAATAGGCTATGTGGTGACAAATTAGACTTCCTTTTCAGGAATGAAATAGAAGGCAGAATGTGCCTTTTAGAAAGAGAAGAACGTGACGCTACAAGGCTGCTTTTGGCCCGTCGCAGCCTTGCAGGATGTCCTTCCCCATGGATCACTCAGGGTCTTGCCGAACGTGGTACCATTTTGATGCATTCATCCAACAAAATGCTTATTTCGTCCTGCACGGCACTGGGCCTTGGGGTGCCGGCAGAGACCACCACAGACGTGTCCAGCCTCCCCAGAACTCGGGCTCCATCAGAAGAGACAGACAGGCAATATGAGCAGATAAACAGGCGCGTCAGGGGCTGTGAAGCAAGTTAAGAAGATGAAGGTTGCCGGCTAGTGAATGGCGGGAGGGAGGCCCACTCGATTGCACATGCGCAGAAGGCCTCTCTCAGGACGGATTCGCGTTCGCTGGGACAGACAGCCGGGAGGGCAGACACTGAGAAAATCTGATGGATGACCCGGTTGCAGCAAAGGGGAAAGGTGAACAAAACCAATAATAACATGGATGTGTGGAGTATGTACCAGGTACCAAATATGGTGTTAAGCACGTCACAACGCATCTTAAATAATCCCCTAAAATATCCCTTAAAGGCAGATAGTACTATTCCCACTTTAGGAAGGAAGACACTGAGGCCCAGAGAGAGAATATGGCCTGCCAGAGTCCTGCGCTTACTAAATGACAGAGCTGAGATGCAGGCCCTGAGTGTCAGAGCATGGTGACCCCACTCTTAACCACAACTCCCCATGGCCTTTAGCACTATCCGGATCTTAGGGCCAGGTTTGAAACTTACAGCAGGTTAGGAGCCAGAAGTAAAGCTGTGAGCCCCACAATCACTACCCAATCAAAATAAATGGGGAGAAGGCAGATGTGCTCACACAGTAATACCCGGCACTAGCTGGTGCCCCAAAAGAGCAAGGGAAGGGTCAGGGAGCAAGTATGGTAGTCCCAAACAGAAATGCCTCTCCCGAAGAAAAGGCAAATCTGAGTGCAGACAGAACTGATCATCCCGCCCTGTTCTTTGGGGATCGGTTGCTGTACACTACAGTCCCAGGATGGGAGCACGGGTCTCGATAATTTGACCGTGGACGTCACTGGCCACCCATATCCGGGGACTTGATAAGAAGGTCATGGAGAAACTGCTAGGTTTAAAGTTTTGATGTCCTGTGGGGCGTATCCATAGGGCCCCCTTCATTCTGGAACTTAGAACAGGTACTTACAGTCCCTCTTTCCCCGTATCACTATCCTTCCTCCACAGATCTCCAGTGTCACGTGTGCTTACACGTGGGTGCACGCATAGCACATGCTTAAACACACATGTACTCAGAAACTTCCCACTCACACACAGCCCCACTCCACCCCAAGCACTTTCCGTTCTCCTGGGCTAAGGTTCTGGGTGGGTAGAGAAGGGACAGCAATGCTATTCAACCCACTGGTGTGCCCCTATCGGCAATTCTGAAATTCACAGTCCAGTTTAAATATTAAGAGCAATAATCATCTGAACTCTCAGTGTCATAAGAGTTCATTCATAAATTACCCAGAGCAAAAGGGGTGTAAACACACACAGTCACCACTGTGATGATTTTATGACTTTCCTACATCACGCAGAGCCTCAGGACTTTTCGAGGCTTCTGTGTTCCTGAGTGCTTTGGGGACATGACTCTGCCCTTATAAGCAGGGTTGCAGCTTTGGAATCATTTGCTTGGGTTCCAGTCCCTGGCTTTGCCGACAGTAAGCACTCAGTAAATATTTTTGTATAGATGTGACTCATCCCTTCTACTTTGCTCTAGGCCCCATATTCAAGCAAGCAAGTGCTGAATCCTCTGTCTCTGAGACCCAGCTTCCACAGTCCCCCAGGGCCCCCAACCCATATCTACTCACTCTGGTCCCAGCATCAGCTGCCCCTGCACTGCCCCACCCCACCACCATCCCTGAAACCTTGATCAACAGCTTCCTAGGACCCAGAATAAAATTTAGACTTCAGCCTTCCCTCAAAATTCCCTGTAATGGGCCTTCAGCCTACCTGTCCAAGCTCGTTACTGCTCTCCACTCCTTTCACCTGATCTCTCCCCCTCTGCCCCTTTCCCTCCACTCATTCTGGATCACTTGACCTTCCCCAAACAGACTTCCCATGTGGCTTTGTTCACACTAGACTCTACTCTGAATCCCCTTTCTACTACTGTTTATTGCATGATTACAAAGTGCCAGGTTCAGGATTGTACTCGGCCCCTCAGGGTGACATGAAGTTTGTCCTAGAGACATTGGATCTAGGTGCCTCATTGGATCTACTACCCTTTATGATGAAATATTAGAGTTCACTGGTTAATCATTTTCCTCTTAGAACTAAGTGACCTTTATTGGTATTGCCTCGCCATTTATCAAAGCAAAAAATAAAGTATCAGAGAATAAGAAGAAAGCAGAGAGAGGTCAGATGTCCAAAAATGCCAAAAAGAAAGTCATGGTCATTGTATAGCAGTTTTACTGGAAATAATTACTGTACCAAGATTGACCCACACCACTACAAGCATGACCAGCAAGTTTTAATCGTTTTGATACACTAGACTAGGAGTTCTCAAGCTATGGGCCAAGACACTCTGGAGATACCCGAGAATTTTTTAGGGGAATTTTGCAAAATCAAACTATTTCCATAATGATATTTGGATTTTTCACTCACATGGTCTCGTAAGGTTACAGTGGTTTCTCAGTGGCCACATTACCTGTGCTATAGCAGTAGACTGCAGAAGCAGGCAGAAGAATCCCGTTCTCTTCATTTAAACCAGAGAGATGTGGAAAATGTAGGATGTGCCACTCTTCACTAATTTTTTTGCTTTGAAGAAGTTCTTTTGGGACTCCTGGGTGACTCCGTCAGTTAAGCACAGGACTCTTGATTTAGGCTGGGGGTCATGATCGCCAGGTCCCCAGATCCAGCCACATATAGGTTCTGGGATGAAACTGTGGAGTCATCTTGGGATTCTTTCCCCCTCCCTCTCCCTCTGCCCCTCCCCACACACCCGCACGCGCATACCTGGGAGCACTATCACTCTGTCTCTCTCTCTCAAATAAATAATAAATCTTTTTAAAAACATGATTTATGTTAGTATGTAATAGCTTCATTGCTATTAAATTGGATAACGAATTTTTTTCATTGCTTTAACTTCTAATGGAGTAAGTATTGATAAATATAACCTACATTAAAAGAGCAAAAGGGTCCTGGAACCAGAAAACCGGAGAACTCCTGTTCTGGACCAATGATATGGCTATCCTTGAGCACAGGGTCAGACAAAACGCACACCCCTCACTCTAACCCCACGGGCGGAAAGAGAGCCTGACAGAAGGCCTATTCTAGCAAAGCCATAGCCCCAGACCACCTTACTCCCCACTAACTTCCTCGTTTTCCCTCGGAGAGATTTGGAGAGCACTGCTCGCCTGGGCGGGGCTCGGGGGCGGGCGGAGCCTCTGTAGGCGGGGCATCCACCCCCGTGCGAAACACACCACAGGGACCCTCGTCGAAAAGCGGCAAGGCCCCCGCAGTGCATTCTGGGATGCGGTCTCCACCAATGAGATGCGGGCTACGTCACAAGGGCGCCCTTTCCGGGCGGCCTGGGCTCGCAGGGTACTCGGGCCCGTGCCCCGGGGGCAGCCAGCCGCACCTCCTGTCGTGCCGGTGGCCCGTGAGCCGTGCCAGGCCTTCCGACATGGTGGACTACTACGAGGTGCTGGGCGTGCCCCGCCAGGCGTCGTCAGAGGCCATCAAGAAGGCATACCGCAAGCTGGCGCTCAAGTGGCACCCCGACAAAAACCCTGAGAACAAGGAGGAGGCGGAGAGGCGGTTCAAGCAAGTGGCCCAGGCCTACGAGGTCTTGTCAGACGCCAAGAAGAGGGACGTTTACGACCGGTATGGCGAGGCTGGAGTAGAGGGCGGCGGCGGCGGTGGGGGCAGCGGGCCCTGCCGCGACCCCTTCGAGTATGTCTTCATCTTCCGCGACCCGGCCGAGGTCTTCAGGGAGTTTTTTGGGGGCCGCGACCCATTTTCGTTCGACTTCTTCGGAGATCCACTAGAGAACATCGTGGGCGGTCGGAGGAGCTCCCGGGGAAGCAGAAGCAGAGGAACCGCTCCCTTCTTCTCCGCCTTCAGTGAATTTCCAGCCTTTGGGGGTGGTTTTTCTTCTTTTGATACGGGATTTAGTTCCTTTGGCTCCCTGGGGAACGGAGGCCTTTCTTCCTTCTCCATGTGTTGTGGTAGTGGTGGGACCGGCAACTTCAAATCCATGTCGACTTCCACCGAAATCGTTAATGGCAAAAAAATCACCACCAAGAGAATCATTGAGAATGGCCAAGAAAGGGTGGAGGTGGAAGAAGACGGAGAGTTAAAGTCCTTGATAATAAATGGCAAAGAGCAGCTGCTGCGCATTGACACCAAGTAATTCCAGTCCACTTTCAATTTAGAGCACATGGTGAGGAATAGCAGGACTTTTTTTTTTTTAAGATTGCAAGGGAACTCTACTTTCAGAACATCTGTACTGAAGAATTTATAAACAGTCATGCCAATGCCTATTTGTTGTTATTGTTGGGACCACATGAATAGGACCTCTGTTTCTCTTTAAAACTTGTAAATATCTGTATGCACTTTGCTATTTATTAAACATAATCCGGAGGCAGACGGTGATTATTTCCTAGTACTAGGACACAGTGTTACAGCACCTTGAACCTTGCCTTTCCATTTTGTTTGAAATGTGAGCCAGGTAGTTTTCTCTGCAGTTAACCTTGCCAAGATAAATCGTTTTACTTCCATTTTTTTCACCACATAATAGTAAAAGATGTGTACACACAATTACTTCTGGCTTAAGGATGGTTTTTAGTCCCACATAGACGCTGGTGACTAGTAAGAGTTTTCTGTTTAAATATAATAAACCTAGGCTTTTTAAGAAACAGGTAAACCTGGCAAAGTGGGTGTATTCATTTCCTACAGCTACTGTAACAAATTACCACAGATTTGGTAGCTTAAAACGATGAAGATTTATTTTCTTATAGATATGGAGGTCAGAAGTCTGAAATCCATTTCAAGAGACTGAAGTCAGTGTAAGCAGGAACGTGTTCCCTCCAAAGCCTTGAGCAAAATACATAGGTGAATTCCTCACAGTTACATGATTAGTTAATAGTATCAAATGGACTTTATTCGGATCACTTAAGCAATTAAAAAAAAACTGGTAGTGATGACTCAAAACCTTAATAGAAATCTGATTGCTAGCCTCTACCCACCCAACTTGGTTGTACAACTATGATTGATGGAAATGTGGAAAGTTATTTCTCTAAGGCTACACAAAACTACCCTATTGCTGTATGCAGGATGTATCTTTTTTCAAATTAGGTTGACAAAAGCCAAGACTATCGGAAAGCTTGGAGTAGTAATTGGATGAGGCAGCATACATCTGAGAGTACATTTCTGTTGGCACAGTTTATACCTCCAGTGGAAACCATTTTGTGCATGGTTGCGTTGGGATTGTCCAACACAAAGTGTGCCATCCCCTTTGGTCATGACTAAGGGAAAGTTTGCATAAGGCTTTGGAGCAAAATGGCAACTGAACTAGACAGACTAAAAATGCAGCATATTCCCGTAAAGGGAAGGTCATGTGACTTGAGCACACTGTTTAACTAGGAATATATGAAACTGAATTTGATCTCTGTAAAGGGCAATGCCTGTGGAATGGCATTTGAACAATATGCAGCAGGAACATAGGATTCAGCCACTACTGTCCCACAGGACACAGAGTATGTTAAAACTACCTCAAATGGTCACTGAGGTACCTAGGCAGTGCTTCTCACCCACTAATTGTACAAGAACTATCTGAATAAAACAGACTACTGGGGCTTTTTAAAAAAGTGAGTTTATTTGCTTGCCAGGCTAGGGAACAACACACCAGTGAAGATATTCATAGTTGTTGGTGGGGAGGGGAGGAGGAGCAAGGAGGGAAGGGACGTTGAGTTTTGAAGTGATAGAAATTAAAAATCACCACTCTGTATAGGACAGAATAAGTGCATTTGTGTCTATACAGTTGGTTAACATATGTCTCCATTGGTCAGGAAAGTCTTCAGTTGGGTCCACTAAGACTGGCATGGGGGCAGGAGGGGCCATTCAGAGGTCATGGATTTTTTTTTTTTTTAATTTTGTTTATTTACTTGACAGAGACACAGTGAAGAGGGAACACAAGTAGGGGGAGTGGGAGAGGGAGCAGCACACCTCCTGCTGAGCAGGGAGCCCGATGTGGGGCTCAATCCCAGGACCCTGGGATCATGGCCTGAGTCTAAGGCAGACGCTTAAAGACTGAGCTACCCAGGCACCGCAGAGGTCATGGATCTTAACGGCTCTAGTGGAAGCAACACACAAGTCAATGGATGAATATATAAGCAAATGTGGCCAATCCATAAAATGGGATATTATTCAGCCTTAAAAAATAAGGAAACTTGGGGCACCTGGGTGGCTCAGTGGGTTAAAGCCTCTGCCTTCGGCTCAGGTCATGTTCTCAGGGTCCTGGGACCGAGCCCCACATCGGGCGCTCTCTTCGCTCTCTCTCTGCCTGCCTCTCTGTCTACTTGTGATTCCTGCCTGTCAAATAAATAAAAATCTTTAAGAAAAAAAAAAAAAAGGTAAGGAAACTGACATACACTGCAACATGAGAGTCTTGAGGACATAGGCTAAGTGTAATAAGTCAAAAAAAGGCAAATACTCTATGATTCCATTTATATAAGGTACTTAGAGTGGTCGAGTTAGTAAAGACAGAAAGTAGATTGGGGGATGCCAGGGGTTTTAACAGCATTTGTTGCAGCAAACAGCGTTCATTCAGCGATCTGGATTAGTGCTGCTAAGTGGAAAGTTTCCCTTTTGCAGAATAGAAAGCATTTTATCTAAAGAATTTTCAAAACTGAAAACCACTTTTTAAAAATAGCTCTAAAATCACAGTCCTGGATATCAGTATTCCTTGTTTATGGAAAGGCTTCAGTAGGCTTTCAAAGTAGAGAAAACACTTCCTCTGGTGCAAAGATGCGCATCTGCGGGACTACGCAGTGGACTCTCTCCAGGGAGAGACAGCACCTTCCCACGGAGTGCACCAGTTAATAAGGAAGTAGTTTAAGACATCATTTTAAGAATTGGGCATATTGAAGTTTTTTAAATAAAATTCTTTAAAGTATTTTTTTAAAGATTTTTATTTATGTGACACAGAGAGAGAGCACAAGTAGGCAGAAAGGCAGGCAGAGAGAGAGGGGGGAAGCAGGCTCCCCACCGAGCAGAGAGCCTGATGCGAGGCTCGATCCCAGGACCCCGAGACCACGACCCGAGCCGAAGGCAGAGGCTTAACCCACTGAGCCACCCAGGTACCCTAAATGGAATTTTTAAATAAGCATTTTTTTAGGTTTATCTATGGAACATTTACAAATGTTAATCGTATCTTATGCAATATAGTAGCCACTACCTACACGTGACTACTGAGCACTTGAAATGTGACCAGTCCAAATTGAGATATGCTGTAAGTGTAAAATAAATAACAGATTTTGAAGACTTAGTATGGAAGCAAAAGAATGTAAAATAGCTCATTAAAATTTTATGTTGAGTAAATGTTGAAAGTTTAACGTTTTAGATATATTTGATTGAATAAAATATAATTAATTTTAGCCCTCTTTTTGCCTTTTTTGGTAACATGTCTACTAATTTTTTATAAATTATATAGATGGCCTGCATTATAGGTCAATTGGGCAATTCTATACTAGACCACAAAGAAAACCTACCAAATTATTTAATGTAGGGACTTCATAAGAAACATTCTCTGATTAAAATCTGAAATAATTAGAAAAAAATAAGAGATAACTGTGGGAGGGAATAAACAACTTTGAATATAGCCGTGGACTTAAAGAGGAAATTTAATCCAAAATTAAATGACCAAAAACAGAACAAAGGAAAGAAAAAGAAAATATGAACAATTTATGCCAAAACCTAGGAGACATAAAAAATGTTCTATGAACTTCAATGCTTCATTGTTAAGAAAACTCTAACAGAAAGGAACTTAATGCTTAGATAAGGAAAATAACTGTAAAATAAACCAAAGGACACAAGAATGACAATCATTACTAAAAAGCAAGCTGGGATTAATGAAATAGAAAACAAAACTAGTAAAAAGAATAAGCTATTCTCAAAATTATTTCTTTGAGAAAACCAACAAAACAATTTCACCCATCATAATTTTTTTTTTTATTAAGTAGACTACATGTCCAGCTTGAGCCCAGGGTGAGGCTTGAACCCATGACCCTGAGATCAAGACCTTAGCTGAGATCAAGAGTCAGATGCTTAACTGACTGAGCCACCCAGACCCCTCACCCATCATAAATCTTAAAGAAGAAAAGGGGCAAAAATATGAAAGACTTCGACTTTGATCTTTCATACTTGGAGAAACTTTCCATGACTACTTTAAAGAAGTAACGCTTAAGGGTAAACCAAACCAAATAAGTAAGAGTGACAAGATCTCAAAGTAAAAAAGAATTTAGTGGAACAAAAGTGATAATGGTGTGCCTATCACATATAATACTTGAGAATTTTGGTATAAATGATCCTTCATGTGCCCAGTAAATTAGCACAAACATATCTAAGGTCTTGGGATGACATACCTTGTCCTGCCAGGCACTTTCTGAATAATGGTAATAGGACATATTTATTGTGGACTCATTGTGACAATAGTGAGGGCAGAATATTTAGGTAATACCTGCCCACCTGCCCATTCAGCCAGAAAAATGGGAGTGAGAATTTGAACCAGTGCAGTTAACTCCAGAGAATATTTTCAACAAGGAAAACTAAAAGATGAAGCTACTCCGGAAAACAGTATGGTTTCCTCAAAATTTAAAAATAGAACTACCTTACTACGTTACAATCCAGCAATCACACTACTAGATAGTTACCTAAAGAATACAAAAGCACTAAGTTGAAGGGATACATGCACCCTGATATTTACAGCAGCAGCATCTACAATAGCCAAATTATGGAAAGAGCCCAAATGTCCATCAGTAGAATAGATGATTAAAAAATTAAAATAGGTGACTGGATAAAGACGTGGTTATAGGGGCACCTGGGTGTCTCAGTAGGTCAAGTAAACATCCCCTTCCCTTTTAGACCCTGTTCTCTTCATCACTTCACCCCCCCCGCCCTTCACTGGGTTCATAGGCTCATAGTCTGACCTCCCTCCCACTGTCTCCTTTGAGGACTTCAATATCCCAAGTAGAAGACCTGTCCAACCTGCAATCCAACTCTGATCGTCCCCATGTCATACCCCAGTCATAACTCTTGGTCAGAAACCTTGCCAGCACAGCTCCATCTCTGAAAAGTTGAACTCATTTACTTCTTTCTTGGATCACACAGACCCCTTCTTGTCTCTTGCACATTGTCTCACTTCCTAATTTATTCAAGTTTCCTGACACCGCTGCTTCCTATTCGTGTTTAGGTCTCTTGTGGTCAGATCACACCCTAGCCCCTTCCAAGACAGGGCCACTAAAAATATCATGTGCACAAACACAATTTGCTGGTTCCTTTGTCCTTCCACTGAACAAGCAAACACCCACAAGCAAAGACTCCTGATGGATCAGCTCACAACTCAGCATCCCTGCTCCTACACAGTTGGAGAAAATTGCACAGCCCCACGAAGATGTGCCTTTGCAAAAGGATGGTCCTAGTTGACTCACACCGGTGCTTGTCAATCCTCTCACAGACCCACGCCCCTGCCTCTCATTTCTTTTAGTGACCACTGCAAACCTTTACTATCCCAGTGGAGTCGCTTCGACATTTATCTCACTGAACTTTTAGGAGAATGAGAGAAGTCTTAGAAAAACTGGTAGATAAGTAAGCACCTGGAAATAAATTAAAAACAAAAACAAACAACAACGACAACAAAAGTGTTCCACCTGGAACGTTGATTGGACACAAGCACCAATACAGACCTGAGACAATGGCTTCCTGTGGCCACAGTTTATGCCCCCAATGAAGACCATGTTGGGCATGACTGGCCTGGGGTAGTCCAGGACGAAGTCTCCTCTGAAGAGCCAAACAGATGCAGAGCTAAAAATGTCCACCACCGACACCTCTCTCTGAAGAAGCTCAGAAGCAAGGCTTGCATAAGGGGTGAAAGAAATGTGGCAAATGTACTTCAGGGCCAGAGGATAGAGCATGTTCTTGACCCTTTGCAAGAACGTCATGTGGTCTGAATTCATTGTTAACAACCTGGGAATATAAGAGGAAGGGTTTGGGCACTGTGTGCCCTCAAAATCTAAGTCACATGGAATGGAACGCAAAAAAAACACAGCAGGAAGTGACAGGTACTTAGCCAGTACTGCCCCACAGGGGTAAACGGGATCAGTTAAAACCACATCAAAGGAACTGGCATTCAGGTGTCTGAGCAGGTCCTTGTTACGCAGCAGGGCCTCACAAGACCTTTGAAAAACCAAAGCAGCACTTTTCAAACTTTTCATAGTTTCCAAAAACATCGTTAGAAAAGGCATTCTTTTAAAAATCAGGTAACTCTGGCCCAGCAGGAGGTAATTAAACTCATCCTGGGTGTACGGAACGGCATAGCTCGTCATGTTGAAAAAGTCCTCCTCTTTGATATGCAGGTTCAACTCTGGCGAAACCACCACCATTTGGTGGCCTCTGGCATGGAGCTCCCGCACGGCTTCCTTCATGCTGAGCCAGTGGCTGCCATCCATGGGCACCACCAGCACCTTCCCTCCTTTAGCCCAGGGTCCGACACACACAAAGAGCAACAGCCCCGTGAGCGCAGGCAGGGGAACCAGGAATCCGGCAGCCATGTCCATAGAAGCCCAAAGCAGCTGACTTTTCAAATCAGGCTCTGCCTCCTACCTTTATTTCCTTTGTCTTTATCTTATCATTGAGTCATTTAGAATCGCAGGTAACTGGCAGGCAGCTTGTCCTCCTTGTGTTAATCATTACAGACTAGATCTATCCCTCGCTTTCACCACGGCCCCCCTCCCTTCTCCTTCCACACAGGTAGAGATCAATCTCCCTTATCACGGAAAAACTCATCTACCTTGACTGCTCTCTCCAGGGAACACACTAATTCACTCTGTTGCTTTTTATCCAATTCCCAAAACAGGGCTGTGGATGCCTCTTTCATTTGATCTCCTATTTCTCTGTTAACTGTGTCCTGAAGCGCCACCGATGCCCAGGTCTCGAAGCATAACCTCTCTGTTGGATGTGACCTCAGCTGAAATCTCTCAACGCTCTCTCCTCCCATTGGTGGGAACCATGGAGCACAAACGAATATATAACATTGCTAAGACAGCTTTCTCTGAACAGGGAAGGGGGTACTAGCTCTTTGGTTTTGTTCCTCTTCCACACCAGGACGTATCTTGCAATGGTCAGGGAAGAATCTTCTTGAAGCAGCTGTCAATATGGAAATATCTCAAAGAATCCTGCACTGGAGATGCGAGGACAGCCTAAGGGTTTGTTGAGCATTCTATATTTACTCCACAGAATGCGAGTTGCTGTTACCTAACGCGTAAATGGGCAAGACAACAACACTTATCAATGACATGGTGGAACCAGAGAGCCCCCTCCCCCAGGGCCTGCTTTCCTCTGAACAGGAGGTAGCGGTCACCCAGTCTCAGATCAGCCTCTGACTCCACTCCTCTTCTCCAGTCTTCTCTGTTTAGGGACTGGGGTCTTTCGCCAATAACTTCCTTGCCCCACCCTCCTTCCATGAAAACCGCCCATTTCATACAATGCCTCAGAGCTCCCCTGTACTTCCTAGATGGGATGATGCGTGATTCATGAATTCTTAATAAATACAATTAGATCTGCAAATTTACTCAGATTTTTGTTCTTTAATGACTCTAAGATACAAATCTAGATAAAATAAATAAGGAGACATACAACATGATGGATGGGAAGATTGAACATGGTAATGCTCCTGATTTTGTCCCCAGTTAAGCTATAGATTTAATGCAAACCCAAGCTAAATCTCACTGGGATTTTTAACATGACCAAACAATATTTTTAAATTCACCTGGAAGCATTACTGGCTTAGGGTGATAGAGGAGTAGCTCTTGTCAGACCAATGGTCCCACAGATAATGGTTATAAACTCTTACAAAATGGTCTGTTTGTTTTTTTTTAATGCTGTCTGAAGGCACTGTGAAGCAAACAAAAGCAAGCAGAAACTTAAGGGGAAGATGAAGACAGGATGGCACAGGAGCCTGAGAGTGGCCAAGTGCCGGGGTAAACGTTCCTTACCCTTCGTAACACCCACCTCTCATCCTCCTGCCCTCAACCACTGTACAGCTCCTCCCTGTTAACAGGGAGATTGTCTTAATGCCATTTGTACCCACACAGCCAGAAAACGGCCCCCACCTCAGTCAACCCACTACCCATCATGGGGTTTCTGCCCCCTTCCAGAGCTCAGACCAAAGCTCTAGGTGTACTCCCTTTCTGTTGTCTCTGTCACAGTGCCCAACCCTTGTCTGCCAGCCCCGAAGCCAGCAGAGCAGTGGGCACCACACGTTCTTCTCCAGCCTCAGCCCTTCCAACCTTCTGACTCAAGCTTCAGCCTCTTCAGCCTCTGGCTGAGCTTCGGTGGCCCAGCAACCTGCCCACGGTAGCAGCCCACCCAGCGGATAGCCATCCATTTCCCCCTCCTCCACTCTGTGCACTGCCTCCAACACGTACATTGAACCAGCCAGTGTTTTCATGTGTCCCCACACTCACATGGCGGTCCATAGCATCTGACATACGTGCCACTCTCCCCACAAAAAGGTCAACAGCCTACTCGGGATTTCCCCCATGATACTCTTTCTCAAGGCCCATTTCTTCAGTTTCCTGGCTGTTTCTCCAACTGTTGGCTCATGAGCTGACCACCATACGTGGAGGGCAAGGAGAGACTGAAGAAAGAGGCAGGTCACTCCAGAGGGTGGGTGGCAAGGGTAATAAGCAAAAGAACTTACTACAAGGCTTGTCTTGGGTGACCACAAGACCAGTAGATCTCTGCCCCTGCCTGCCAAAGCTTGAAAGCTTACATAGAGACCTTAACTGGGTTCAGCCATCTGAACGATTCAGATAGTAAACCATCAACAACACTGACTCTCTCAAGGCTACATCCTTGGAAACCGCTCCCACTGGAGAATGGTGGGCAGAACACATATTCCAAGGACAGTGAAAGAGCCAATAAGCTCCAATTGCCTGAGCCCAGCCCCCAGATAAACCAGCATGAGCATCCTCCCAATGACTCCCTCCAACACTCAACAACACTAATAAAAACAAAATTTCTAACTACGCAAAGGATTTAAATATATTATTGTCCAAAGAAGATATAAGAACACTCAACAAGCACAGGAAAATATGATCAATATCAATAGTCATTAGGGAAATGCCAATAAAAATGAGATTTTACCTCTTGCCTACTAGGTTAGCTATAATAAATTTTAAATGCAAAATAACAAGTGTTGGCAAAGATGTAGAGAAACTGGAATATCCGTACGTTACTGGCAGGAATATAAAATGGTATAGCCACTGTGGAAAACAGTTTGTCAGTTCCTCCGTAAGTTACACATAGGATTACCATCTGACCCAGCAATTCTACTCCTGGGTTTTTACTCAAAAGAACTGAAAACAACTGTTAAAACCTTGTCCACGAATGCTCATAGCAGCTCTATTAACAGTGGTAAAGAGTAGAAACCCATCAATTGATGACATAAAAGTCCAACAGCAGAGGCACCTGTCAAGCATGTGACTCTTGATTTCAGGATGGTGAGTTCAAAACTCCACATATGGTGCAGAGATTACTTAAAGAAATAAAACTATAAAAAAATGCCCATCAGTTGATAAATGTACAAACAGTGGTCCATCCACACAGTGGAATATTATTCAGCCATAAAAGAAAATGAAGTGCCAGGGCACCTTGGTGATTCAGTCCATTAAGTGTCCAACTCTTGGTTTTGGCTCAAGTCATGGTCTCAGAGTCCTAGAACGGAGCCCCACGTCAGGTTCCACACTCATCAGGGAGTATGATTCTCAACTCTCCCTCAAAGATTCTCTCTCTCCCTCTCTCTGCCCCCCCAAATAAATATATAATCTTAAAAAAAAAAAAAGGAGTGGAGTACCAACACATGCTACAAATGGATAAGCCTTGAAACATTAAGCTAAGAAGCCAGATACAAAAGGCCACCTATTGTATAATTTCATTTCTATAAAACATCTAGAATAGGCAAATCTACAGACAGAAAGTGGATTGGTGATCACCAGGGTTTGGGGAGGGCAGAATGCAGAGTGAGTACTTAAAGATAGGTGTGTGTCCTTTTGGGGTGACAAGAATGTTCCGGAACTAGGTAGGGGTGATAGCGTACATCCCAGGTGTACTGCACACTTCTATTTTATGTGTATCTTGAACAATAAAGCACATGGAGCAGGCACTTTGAAAATTAATCTGGCAGTTCCTCAAAGATAAAACAGAGAGTTATCGCACAACCTAGCAATTCTACTCCTCGGTACGTACCCAAGAGAATTGAAAACATAGTCCACACCAAACTTGTATATGAATGTTCATGTATTCATAATGGCCAAGAAGTAGAAACAACCCAAAAGTCCATCAGCTGATGGGTAGATACATGGAGTGTGGTATATCCATAGAAGGAAGTATTATTCAGCATTAAAAAGTAATGCTACAACATGAATGAACCCAGAAAACATGTCACATTAAAAAAGCCAATCACATGTTCTGTGATCCCATTTATATGAGATGATCAGAATAGGCAAATCCATAGAGACAGAAGAGTAGATCAGTGGTTACCAGGGGCTGAAGAGTGACGGCTAATAGGGTGGGAATTTATTTTAGGGGTGATTGCAAAATTCCAAAAACAATTGTGGTGATGGTGCTAGAAATATACTAGAAACCACCAAACAACAAACTTTCTGTGAATGAATTGTATGATCCATAACTTGTATCTCCGGAAGGTTATTTGTTTGTTTGTTTAAGCCCATTTGATCTCATCCTGTTAGAATTATGTCAATTATTAATCAACCAAGGTTCAAGTTTTTCAGATACTCATTTTTTTTTAAATGCTGACTCCTACTAGAATTTAGCTACTCTGGATAATTACTTATTAACAGAAACAATACTGTCAAAATGTCCTGCGTGCCCGATCAGTCATAAAAATAAACACATTTCAAAACCCTTTTTGAAAGAAAAGTGAACCACAAAAGTCATTGTAGACATTGGCCCAAGTCATGTACTTTAAAAAGTACCTATTAAGAATGACTTGGCATTTTGGGGTTTTGTGCCCCTGACTTTCCTCGAATTCAATCCTCAGCTCAACCAGCAAATGTAGAGGCTGCAACCTGCATGACTATTACTTGTAGAGACCCCTGAAGGGAGACCAGATGGCTCAGGGAGTGGACAAAGGATCCTTGTGGCCCCTCACCACCCAGCTGGGGCCCTGCTGGTAGAAGTCACTGATAGTCACATGGCATTGATTTAGATCAGCCTTTCTCAACTTCAGCACTATTGGGGAACAGATAATTCTTTGTTGGGAGTGGGTGGGTGGTTATTTATTGTGCTTTATAAAGGATTTTTAACAGCATCCCTGGCCTCTAAAATTAGACCATATCATCCCCTAACTGCGACACCTAACATGTCTCCAGATGTTGCCTCCAAGGGTTGCAAAATTGCCCCTGTTTGAGAACCACTATCTAGATGACTCCAGAACGCAAGACAAGCTGGGATAGAAGAGCTAGTCCTGAGGAGCTGGGATCTAGTTTTCTGAGAAAATGCTCCCCAAAGAACAATGCAAGAAAGCCATGTTGTTTGGATCACCTCATAGAGAGAATGTTCTAGCCTTCTGAGTGAAGGTCCAGAGAAGAGAGGGATGGGGCCATGGCTTCCCCTGATAGTCTTCTAAGCCCCTTTACACACTGCCCATGTGACCCTCAAACAGCCCTGTGAGGAGTGAGGCACATGCTGTCAGCCCCATTCTGAGATGAGAAGACCCAAGGCCAAGGCCAGGAGGCCAGGAAGAAGCACCTCAGATCTGCTGAGTCATCCTTCCACCTCCTTTCTTCCCTTCATGGGGCTGCTACCCTCCAGGTCTTATATAGTTGGAGAAAGAGTACCAGGCAAACGTGGGCCCTCCAGGTGGGAGAGTGACAAGAGGGTGGGTTCTTACCCTGCCTCTGCCCCTTGCTGCAGCCGGTGGCCTCAAGCAGCTCACTTGGCTTGCCTGGAAACGGGTTTGCTCGTGTATGGGAGAACCGGACTGTCTCCTGTCTGAGGGGCCTCCATCCTGTCACTCCAGCCTAAAGCAGCCTGTCCTGCATGTATTGCATTTACAGTCTTCAAAGTTCTCCCATGAACTCTCTCTTCCCTGCCCCCAGCCCTGACCTCTAGAGTGTTCCCATTTCACAGATGGAGGAATGAACACCAGAGATAAGCCACCCGCCCCAAACATATGGCTGGACTTGAATCCAGGTCTTATAGTTCTCATTCTTCTAATGTAATGGGGACAAAGGATGGATCTCTGGAGACAGCAGGGGAGGGAAAGCTGGTCCTTTCCTACCCAGGCTCAAGCTAGGGCTGGGCTCTGGTGCATTCCCTCCCACAGCAGGCTAGACAGAGAGGATGTGCAGGTCCTGGAGCCTGAGCTCCCCAGGTCTGTATGGCCCCTAAAAAGGAAAGTAAAAACCTGTCCCTGAACCTCTGAACAGTGCTCTGCTTTGCAACTGGAAGAGACTAGGATTTATCTCTGAATTCCTTTATTCTAAGAAAAATGCTTCAAGGACCCTTCTAATTCTGAAATGTAATGTCAAACTCTCTTCTAAAATGGCTCAGTTGGTAGAGTATCTGACTCTTGATCTCAGGGTTGTGAGTTCAAGCTCCACGATGAGTGTGGAGATGGCTCAAATAAATAAAACTTTTAAAAATGGAGATACTGGAAACCTTAGGAAACGAGGTTAGCCATGGGACAGATGAGTCTCAACTAAGAATCAGGGACAGTGGAGACAGTGTGCCAGCATCTGGCCTGGACTGAAGCCCCTGTGGGCAGTGGGAAAAGCCCCTGTGGGCAGAGGGAAAGGCAGAGGGACCAGGTGAAAGGGTGCACAGGATTGGAGAGGAGGCCCTCAGTGGGGACAGGGATAAGCGGCTTCAGGACATCTGAGGTCTCCCAGTGGGAACCACTGGCCAGGTGCCTGAGCAGCTTCTCTGGGAGCATCTTGAGCGAAACCAACCAGGAAGCCTTCTGAGGTGGCTGAGTCCCGCCCAGGGTCAAGGAGGCAAGAAGAGCTATAGTCAGTCACGCTATGGTGGGTGTTGCAGAGTGATCTCATCCTTTGTTAGACACGCAAGCCTACCAGCACCCAGTTATCGGGCCAGAGTGTGAATCAGAGCATTACTGCAAGGAGTGTTCACCAAGCTCTGGTTTTCAAAAGGCTCTGCACATTAGCCAAAGTGTAATAAGAAATTTAATTATATTTGTTTTGTAGGTAGGCCAACAGTTACCTATAAAACATGCTTGCTGGTTTGATGAGCAAAATTGAATTTCCTTGTTTATTAATTTGAGTTTCTTGGATTATTTCTGAAGCCACATATGTTTCCAAACTTTTAGTGGCCCCTTGTATGGGGGCTATGTGTTGACTGATCAAGTTATTTGCCTACTGAGGAGTATTTGTGGGGTTTTTTGTTGGTGGTGGTGGTGGTTTGTTTCCAGCTATGAATCGGGTCTTTAGTTTTCCTGATTGATGATGTATCTTCTTTTTTAAGTAATATTTTTAGGTGAAGTCACATAACACAGTTAACGATTTTAAAGGGAACAGTTCAGAGGCATTGACTACCTTCATCTTGTTTGCAACGACCACCTCTGCAGGATTCCAGAACATTGCCATCACTGCCAAGGACACATTTTTCTCCCAAGTGTTGAAATGGTTTGATCATCTAACAAAAAACACTCTGATTTTGGTCACTTGACTTCCTAACATAAAAATACAAATTGATAATTACATATTGTGTAATGCAGAAGGTTCTCTATGATGGACATTTGGGTTACAGCTAAGATGCCAATGTAAGTTCACGGTGCTCAAAAAAAAACCACATTCACCACAGTCTGTTTTGCAATATGACTAAATCTAATTCTTTTTTTTTAAAGATTTTATTTATTTATTTGACAGACAGAAATTACAAGTAGGCAGAGAGGCAGGCAGAGAGAGAGAGAGGAGGAAGCAGGCTCCCTGCTGATCAGAGAGCCCGATGCGGGGCTCGATGCCAGGACCCTGGGATCATGACCTGAGCCGAAGGCAGAGGCTTTAACCCACTGAGCCACCCAGGCGCCCCAAAATCTAATTCTTTTTGCTATAATAAGAGCATGGGGATGAAAGTTACAAAAAATGTGATTTTGTAATGCTTCTTACAGCATTTTTGCTTATTAATTACTTGGTTAAATTTTCCAGGCATGTGGGATTTGTATTCCGGCCCCATGTTTCCTGGAACCAGTCCAATTATGTTCATGGGCCCTGTTCCTGCCCATTCTCAGAGGTATGGCCAACTGTCACATGTGCCAAACAAGAAATTGTCATATGTGAAAGAAGAGGGATGAGAGTCTCTGGGACATATCTGAGGCTTTCTTTCGGATGAAAAATGCTTTGAGAAAGAGAATTCTGCTGGGGAAAAAAGTGATCTGAAGCCTTTCAAAGGTGTAAATATTAAAACAAAAACAAAGAACTCATAAGTTTTTAACTTTCCAAAGTAGCCTGGGCTCTCTCCCCATATGTCAGGAAGGCTTCATTTGCCTTAGGTCAGAGGTCAATGTACTTTTTCTGCCAAGGGTCAGGTCGTAAATACGTAGACTTAGCGGGCCACATACATCTCTGCCATGTATTCTTTGTGGTTGCTGTTTTTTAACATCCTTTTAAAAACATAAAAACTGAGAACCCGTGTGTCTCAATTGGTTAAATGTCTGCCCTTGGCTCAGGTCATGTTCCCAGATTCCTGACATCAAGCCCCACGTTGGGTTCCCTGCTCACCAGGGAGCCTGTTTCTCCATCTCCTTCTGCCACTTCCCACTCCCCCCAACACCTGCTCTCTCCCTCTCTCTCTCCCTCTTAATCTTAAAAATAAGATCAACATATAAAAACCATTCTTAGCTCTGGGCCATATAAAAAACAGGCCTCTGGGCAGATTTTTCGACTGGCTGCTATTTGATGATCTCTGCTTTGGGGTCCCAGAAAAAAATGCATGGATTTCCACATAGACTGTCCTTTCAGCAATGCATCCGCTTGGTCAAGCCTTCCCCTGTTTCCTCAACAGGTAGGTGTAGGATTTAGACTGAAAATTTCCAAGGCTTATTCTATGTTCTGTGACTGCCTCCAGACGACCTAGCTAAGGATCCCTCCTATTGTTTACCTCATCTAAAGCCTCAGCATCATTCAGAACCTCAGCATCAGACTCCATCCATACCCCTCTACTCCGAGCCTGGCAGCCCCTTCGTCAGGAAGCCCTCCCAGCTGACAGATGCTTAAGAGCCAAACGAGTGAGGGAAGATTGAGCGTATAAGAACAGCATCTGCCCATAAAGACACAGAGCAATCAAAAAGAAAGAAAACCACCCACCTGAGACAGGACCCCCGTCTTCTTGCAATTGGTCCCTCCAACGAAAACCATGTTAGGCATGACCGGTCTGGGATACTCAAACACAAAGTCATATCTTAAGAGCCAGATGGAGCCCTTCTGATACAAGGTGGGTAGGTGCACATTCCTCTTGAGGATATTGGAGGCGAGGTCTTCATACTTTGAGTACAGACAGTAGAACAGATAGGTCTCCAAGTAATTAGCGAGGTAGTTGGCCACCCGTTGGGGGAACGTCATCTGGTCTGAGAACTGAGTATAGCATCTGGGAACGTGGGACACAGGGTTTGGGCTCCTGTTCATGGTATGCTCCAGGGAGCATGGGAAGCCCCTGAAGAGGTACACGGAAGGCAGGCCCAGGTACTCGGCCAGGATCACCCCGCAGGGTAGGGCTGGGTCTGTGAAAAGGGCATCAAACTTGCTCTCCTTGAGGACACTTAGGGTGGCCGAGTCCTCCAGGAGGCTCTGGCAGTTGGTGAAATACATGTCAATAACGATCATGTTATTCCTGTATTCCGTCTGAGCAGCGTTCAGGAGCCATCTCTCAGCAAAGTGATTGTTTCCAAAAGAGCGGTACCGATTCTCCAGCTCCTCCTGGTCGAACGGCACTGGATAGATTTTTCTTGTGTAGTGCCTGGACTCCTTCAGAAGCAAATTGACTTCTGGCACCAGCACCACAATGTCATGCCCCTTCTCGCTCAGGAGCTCAACTATGTCCTTCATACTGAGCCAGTGGCTTCCATCCTGAGGGACCACCAGCAGCCTGTCACCTACAACCTCCCCCCAGAGCACTAAGAAGAAAACTTTCTGGAACAACGGGAGGAGGCAGGCCATCTGGGGGAGAGGACAGGTAGCGACAAGAATAAACAGTTCACGTTCTCTAAAGCTCAGGGCTCCCTGGCTCTTTTCCCCTGAAAGAACCAGTGCTCTTTACAACCTCGACCTATCTCTCCTTGCTCTGAATTTTGCCCCGTCTTAAAAGAACATAAATTAATATTTAACCATTTTTAGGCACACAGCAAACTTGACCCAATGAGGTTTCTTATCGGCATCCACCTGAGCTTCTGGGTTTATTTTTCTCCATTCTGCCTCTCCTTCCCGAGCTTAGTCATGCTTGGAGGACAGCTTGGGAGGCTCCTGGAGGCTGGTGGCAGTCCTCTCTCCCGAGCTTGCTGGATCCCCCCGCGTGGTGATGATGTTCATAGACAAACAGCTCTTAGAGCTTCTCCTCTTCCTCAGTGTTGTTCAGAAAGGAAGGGTCAACAGATGCCAAATTCAAGACTTGAAACAACAGAGCGGAGCTGCCCACTCCACCTCCTGGTGACCTTGTGACCACAGCCATCGCTGGATTAAAAAGTGGGCTGCTGGAAGCTGAAGGGACACGGAGGAGTCTGATCTAGCCCCGCCCCCACCCCTTGGGTTCTTTGGGGTAAACCACTATTATTGTGAGTTTCCTGTTCTATCAGAAGACAGAATCTAATCCTTAAGATACATGTGCTAAAACCAGAATTCCCACTTTGACTGTGGTTAAAAGTAAAAATTCTGGAGTCAGTCTACCTCTTCCGAGCTGTGCGGCCCCACTGCTCTGTGCCTGAATTCCCCGTCTCTCGAAAGGGAGAGGCATCTGTACCACCTCCTGGGGTGGGGGGGAAGAGCCGTGAAAATTAGTAAGTCAATCCATAATCTGTGGGTGCCCAGGACAGGTCCCACGGATGGGCTCCTCTGGTTGTCATCAGGCAGCTGGGTTCTATGTGATATGAACCAAGGAGCACCCCAATGGTCAGAAAGTAACACCTAAAACGTCTCAGCAAGAGAAAGATCCAGCTTTGCCTTCTGTCAGCCCCAGAGTGTAGGAGGAATTAAAGGAGACAGAAGAGGAGGTGGGAAGATTAAAAGGGAAGAAAATGTAGAAGTATAAAACAATAGGAAGGCATCAGGTGACAAGACATTTGACGGCAACAACTGACCAGCCAGCAGTCAAAACAAAACAAAAAAAAAGCGCTAGCATAGCGCTGCAGACCCCTGATGTCTGCATCACTTTCTGGCTTGCAAGACAGTTTCCCAGGGTCTTAGCATCCTAGGGTCTCTGCAACAAAGTATCACACAGTGGCTGGCCCAAACAACAGAAATGTATTCCCATAGTTCTGGAGTCCAGAAGTCTGAGACCAAAGCATCAGCAGGCTTGAGTCCTTCTGGAGGCTTCGAGACAGAACCTGTTCCTCTCTCCTAGCTCCTGGTGAGCTAGGTGGATTGCTGGCAATCTTTGGCAGTCCTAGGCAGATGCGGGCATCACTTCGTCTCTACCTTCCTGTTCACCTTCTCCCTGTGTATGTCTGTGCCCGAATCTCCCCTTTTCATTAGGACACTAGTCATTCTGGATTAGTGCCCACCACCAATGATCTCTTCTTAACTAACATATTTCCAAAAAGGGTCCCATTCTGAGGTACTGGGTATTAGGACTTCAACACATCTTTACGGGGACACAAGTTAACCAATAGCGCTCATCTATCATCTCACACAATTCAAATCCCAAAGTCCAGGTCCAAGAAAACTGAGGCTTGCCACTTTAAGAAGGGGCACTTTTGGGGAACTTCTGCACCTCAGAAGGGAATACAGAACTGGCCCCCTCTAGATCTGCCATTCTCAAACCTTTCCATCTCAGGATTCCTTTACGCTCTTAGTAACAATGGGAGACGCCCCCACAAATTTTGTTTATGTGGGTCATGTCTATCCAGATGAACCATTTTAGAAACTAAAACTGGCGTGCATAAAAGAGACTTCCTCACTGATTTATGATACCAAGAATAAGCCCAAGAGAAGTTAGCATGACTGGCATCTTTTATGAAAAAAATACTCTATTTCCCCAAACAAGCAAAAAATTGGTCCAAAGCACAACGTTGTTTTACACGTTCTGCAAGCAAGCGCCTGTGATATGAACGTCTGTCTGACTTGGTAAACAATGGTGGGACTCTGCCACCCGCCTCTGCACTCAGCCTAGGCAATACCACATGCCACGGAGCCTATGGAAAACTCCACAGTACCATGCTGAGAAGATGAAGTGGAAAAAGCAAGTAACGTCTTAACATTATTATGAAATCACTGTTACGCTGAAAAAATAAATAAAATGGAAAAAAAAAAAACATTATTATGAAATCATTTGACCTCAGGGACTCCCGGGAAGGGTCTCAGGGATCCCTCAGTTTCTGTACTTTGAGAATCACTGTTCTAGATCAGAGGATGGCAATTTTTTTTTTCTGGAAAGGCTTAAATAGTACATATTTGAATTTTTATAAGCCATTGGCCTAGATACTGATACAAGCCAAGATGTTACCTCTTCCACACCCCCCATGTCCTTATGGCTCGTTCCCTCCCTTCCTGCCTGCTTCGGTCAGTGTCGTGTCCAAGAGACCTTCTCTGGTGAGCTCATTATTAAATAACCCAGCCCATCACTGGGAATCCTTCAACCTCCTAATATTTCTCTGTTTCATTCATCACTACCCAACCTATTGCTCATTTATGTGTCTCCCCCCGACTAGAACGGGGAAACCCTGAGGGCAGGAACAATATTTGTTTTGTCTCTGCTTTATGCCCAATATTTAGAAGAATGTCGAGCATACAGTAGGTCTCCATAAATGTTTGCCGATTAAAGAATGACACTTTGGTTTGTTTGTTTTATTCCTACATTTCCTTTTTCTTCATGGAGCCCATCGTGGGGCTTGAACTCACCACCTGAGATCAAGACCTTAGATGAAACCAAGAGTCAGACACTTAACCGACTGAGCTGCCCAGGTACCCCCCGCCAACCTACATTTCATTTTCTTGTCTCTTTCCAAGTTGTGAGAATTCATATATGAAATTTAAAGAACCATGTGCCCTTTTTTTGAGAAGAAACTGGTAAATGGCATTAAAAGCATGTGATGGGTCACTTGCCTTTTAGGAAATTGAGACTTGAGAAGTCTGAGTGTAGCCAGCAGGTGGTGAGGGCCCTGGAGCAGGAGTTGGATGGCATTGAGCCCACATCCAGCCCTGTACCCCCACTCGCCTCCCATCTGCCTGGGGCATGACCCATCTCCTGATTGTTGGGTTTCTCAACTGAGACTCAGAGTGAGAGAGTCATGATTATCCTGCCATATACACCTACCACATGATCAAGGGAGGTCCAAGAGTTTGAGGATTGTAGAAACCAGGCTAAATGAAAGGTAGTTCCTGGCATGACTAGAACAGACTCACCCACAGCTATTCAGGCACAACCGAACTCTCACACAAGGTTTTGTCATAATCCATGCCTGTGGGCTCATGAGGCATGCTGAGACTTAGGAAAGGAGAAGAAGCCTGAGGAATGGCACGGAATGGCACAGAATCACCATCCCAAGCACAGGGCTGGCCCCAGAAATGCAGCCAAGATGTAAATTCATTGCAACCTCCTTCAGGGAGGGACGCCAGCACAATTTTCCACTTACAATGATCAGAGCCTGGAGGGAGGCAACATCCGGCTTTGGGTCCATCTAGACAGCAGTAAGACCCCAAGATGTTCACAGAGTGAGCACAGTGCAGGTCCACCCCTCTAGGGCAGGCAGGAGCTAAGCAGGTCCTTTCTAAGAGCAGTACATCTGGAGGCAGAAAGGCTTAAGCAAGTGTGCGGAGGGAAGAGAAGCAAGATAGGCTACAGACCTCAGCTGCTTCACACCAGACCCCCATTCTGCTGAGGACCTTGGCCTGGGCCCTTCCTAGGAGAGCCTGGCTCTGATCTTGTTATTCAACAAGAAGGCTGGGGAAAGCACATGACTTGGTTGGGGGCCCCATTCTCATTCCTAGCAGGCCCAAACATAAACACTGGAGATAGGAGATGAAGAAAAGGAACCAATCCCACTTTGCAAAACATCACCAAAGACATGTCTTGCAAATTAAGAAAGCTTTAGAAAACAGTTCTCTTCCTCCTCCTGAGATTTGACTGTTTCTAAGAACGGTGCGTGTGCACACACAGGGCCACAGGAAGAAGGATCTAGCATGTGTGCCAATCCCAGGGGTTGAGGAGACCCTAAAGGTGATCTAACCCAGAGGCCAGACCTGCCCTGGGAAATGCTGTGGAGCTCGACACGTCTTTAGGCATCATGGAGTGTCTGGGTGAAGGCCAGTGTTTTCTTAGGGATTCTTGCAGATCCAACAACTAAGCTTAGGACATGTATCAGTGGGGAGAAGGACGTAGATCCTGGGAGTTCCCAAAAAGCCAGAGGAGGACACCTGGCATAGAGGGGAGTTGTAAAGATGTGCATGAGGCGATGACAACCTCAGAGAGGTCGACCCTCAAATCACCCACAACCTATGAGGAACGGAGCCTGGACCTACAAGATTTAAAAGCACCTGCAAAGGGCTTGAGGCCTGAGAAAAAGGCATTTGCTAACTGCAGAGCACAAAAATGCAAAATCAAATTAATAAATGTTTTATTAAAGAACTACACAAGTGTGCCTGTGTGTGACCAGTCTGCTGGGGTTCACCGCATCGAGTAACGTGGACAGTGTATGGGATGTGGGATCCTGGGGCAGCTTAATCCATTGGCTAGGCCATGGGGTGTGGACTGCAAAAATTAGCCTTCTGGGCCCAGGTCTTGGTGCGGGTCCGAAATGGTCAAGTCTGAATCACCCATGGCTGTTGGCACAGGGCACTCCAGAGAAGTGTGGCTTGTCTGGCCGGACAGCTCCCAGTGGGCACTCGTCCTACTGTAAGAGCTGTGTCTATCACTACCCAGGGAGGTTTGCACCAACATGAGTGGTGGTCCCAGAAGCTGGGAGCAGTGGGGAGGGGCACAGGCCACTAATTAGCCCTGACAAAGGGACTACTCAGAGGACACAGACAACAGGATTTCCACTTGCCTGTTAATACTAGAGCAGTCCGTCCCAAAAGATCATTGACTAACACTTGCCCAATCTAACCCAGGCTTGGTCACTGGGTCTTAGGTCCCTCAGAACTGCGGGGAGCCAAAGCAGGCACAGGACAATGTGACTCTCCACTCAGATAGCCTGGTACAGGGTGCCATCTGGTGTGACTGAATGGTGTAGATGACGTATGCCTGAGGAACAATGGAACCTGGGTCGCTCAAGCCCACACCAACTTCGGGTTTCCAGGAACAGCTTACACTCCACCACTAGAGAGCAAGGAGACTGGAAGAGGTCAGAATAACTGACCCAGTTACTACAAAAAGTCACAGCAGTTTTGGAAAGGAAAGGAACTATTACAGATTAATAGTGTGTTAGAAGAAATGATGCAACATGGAAAGTGCGTTTGTGTCCTGCTCAGAAAAACCAGCTGTTAAAAGATGTGGTTTCTCTTTTTAACAAAATTTTGGTCAAATTCACATGATGTGAAATTCATCATAATCATTCCTAAGAGGGCAATTGGTAGCATTTAGCACAGTCACGGAGCCATGCCTCCATCACCACCGTCTAGTTCCAAGGCATTTTCATCATCCCAAAAGGAAACCTCTTTCCCATTAAGCAGCCATTCCCCACTCCCTCCTCCCCTGAGCCTTTGGCAACTCCTCACCTGCTTTCTATCTCTATAGATCTACCTAGTCTGGATATTTCACAAAAATGGAATCACAGCACATTACGGCCTTTTGTGTCTGGGTTCCTTCACTCAGCATTACCTTTTCAGTGCTTATCCATATTATATAGCAGGTGTCAGGTCTTTATCATTGTTATGGCTGAATAATATTCCACTGTATGAAGAGACCACATTATGTTCATCCATTCACCTGCTGAAAGACATTTGGGTTGTTCCTACCTTTTGGCTATTATGAACGGTGCTGCTATGAACATGCCTATAGAAACTTTGGTTTCAGGATCTGTTTTCAATTCCTTAGATACATAACCAGGAGCAGAATTGCTGAATCATATGGTAATTCTATGTTTCACTTATGCAGGAACTGCCAGAATGCTTTCCAAACTGGCTACACTATTTTATATTCCCACCAGCAATGGACAAGTGTTCCAGTTTCTCCACATTCTTACCAATACTTATTTTCCTTTTGTTTTTTTAAGCATAGTCATCATATCAGGAGTGAATTGGTATCTCATTGTGATACTGATTTGCATTTCTCTAGTACCTAATGGTGAGCATCTTTTCATGTGCTTGTTGGCCATTTATATATCTACTTGGGAGAAATGTCTATTCCAATTCTTTGTCCATTTTTAATGGGGTCGTTTGAGTTCTTTATATATTTTGGATACCAGAATCTTATCAAATACATGATTTACAAACATTTTCTCCCTTTCTTTGGGTTGTCTTTTATGCTTTTAATAGTGTCCTTTAATGCACAAAAGTTTCTCATCTTAATGAAGTCCAGTTTATCAATTTCCTTGTTTGTTTCTTATACTTTTGGTGTTTTACTTAAGAAACCATTGTCAAATCTAAGGTCAGGGAAGATTTAGTCCAATATTTTCTTCTAAAAGCTTGATAGTTTTACTTTTATATTTAGGTCTTTGATCCATTTTAAATTTTATATATGGTGTGAGGTAAGGGTTCAACTTCGTTCTTTTTTATATGGATATCCACTCGTCCCAGAGCCATTTGTTGAAGAGAATATTCTTCCACTGTTGCACAATTTTGACACTTTCCTAAAAATCGATTGGTCATAGATATACAGGTTTATTTCTAAATGTGTAGTTCTATTCCTTTCATCTGTATTTAAAAGACATTTCTCAGATAATTAAGGAAATTTAATTATAGCCTAGAAATTAGATAATATTAAAGAATTATTGATTTTGTTAGGTGTGATCAAGATATTGCAGTTATGTAATAACAAATTCTCATTATTTTTTATCTTTAGTGAAGTCTTTGGGAATGGAAGGACATGTCAAGAACTTCTTTAAAAAACAACAGTCAGGGAGCATCCCCTGGGTGGCTCAGTTGGTTAAGTGTCCAACTCTTGATTTTGGCTCAGCCCGTGATCTCAGGGTTCACCCTCAACAAGGAGTCTGCTTGAGATTCTCTCTCCATCTCCCTCTACCAGCGCCCCCCCTCAAATAAATAAACAGATCTTTAAAAAATAAAAAAGAATTTTTGGTGGCTCCCTCCCCCTTTTGTTTGTCTTCCGATATCAGTCCAACGTTCCCACTCTGCTTTACCTGCCTCTGGCATCTTCTGCTCCTGTAGAGATCCAGACGAGTATAATTCTGATCTCAGGCTGATTTCATGGGTGATCGGAGTTCTTTGGTAGGTAATCAGCTCACGTTAGGGTACAGGTTGAAACGGCGCCTCCTCCTACTTCCCCGCCATCTTGACTCCCCACTACCAGTCTTTTTAATTTTTTCAAACTCCAAGGATCCCTGCAGCCTCTCTCACTTAGGATAAATGAATGGGAGAATGTCACAACTGCCTAACAAGTTTCTTCAAAGAAATTCTTTCCTTCAGTCTCTTCAGGCTCAATCCTTTTATATAATTAAGGTGGATACGAAGATGAGGAACTGAAAGCTGTTTCTAATCATCTGCTTTTCTTCAAAAAAGAATTTTTTAAAATAATAAAAGTCAAAAGGTTTTTAAGAGAGAAAAAAAGAGATAGATGAAACAGTACAGAAAAATACTGAAAGTTATTTAACCTAAGGATAGATATATGGGTGTTAATTACTCAATAGTCTCTCCTTTTGCACAGGTTTGAAAAACTTTGATAATAAAAAGTTGAAATAAAGATCTTGGGGAGAGGTGCTGAGTTTTCCTGCTAACAGATAAATGTGAATTTGAATTTGAATTTTGGAATGGAGACAGAAGGTGAGGGAAATGAGGAAGCATAGATCTCTTAGAGTTATGTAAACTCATCCTGTTTCCAGTTCTCCAGAGCTGAAATGACTGCCCTGAATGGTATTCTTTCCAGCTGGACCCCATAATCAATTCTGTTGGAACTCACCAAAAATTGAAAAACACTCGAAGTCATTTCTTTTCCCATGAAAACTATTTTAGTGTTCTCCTGAATGGTGATCTGCTGTCCTTGTTAAAGAATTTAATTACGCCCTTTAATATAATTCCCCTGGACAGACTAAGGGAGATTTTGTTATAGGAGACTCTCAGGAAAATCCCCTCCATGGCACTTGAGACACAGCACACAAACAAGCACGTGTACTCACCCAAAGACACACGTGCATGACCCACACTGCCATCAGGCTATGTTTTCTTCTATCAGATGAGATTCAGACTATGACTCCTGTTCTCCGATTCATAAAATCATTTTATGTCATATAAACAGAACCTTAATACTTTATTTCTCCATTTACAAATAGACAAAAGAATTTTTAATTTTGTGAAGGAGAGTAAATAACAAGAATCACCAAGAAAATTTAGAAAAATACTGAGTATGGGCCTTGCCTTCCCACATATTAAAACTTACTCCAAAGCTACTATGATCAAAATATGACACTGGTATGTGAGTAAATAAATAAATCCATGGAACAAAACTGAGAGTTCAAAAGTAGAGAATTCAAAAGCAGAGCTCAAGAGACTAAATAAATATGGAAATTTAAATTTGATAAAGATGCATTTCAATTCAACAGACAAAGAATGAATTGTTTTATTAAATGAGGTTGGTACAACAGACTATCCATTTAGAAAAATAATAAAAGGTAGATCCTTACACCATGTAAAGTCTTCACGGTAAAAATGTAACTGTTAATACCAGAGGAATTAAAAATACTAGGACATAGTATGGAAAAAACGTTTATATGTCTCAGGCTTGCAAAGACCTAAACAAGTTGAAATCCAGAAACCACTAGAAAAAAGTTAGCACGTTTGACTATCCAAAATGAGAACCCTCTATGACAAAAGATGAAGAATAGCCAAGGAAAAAATATTAGCATTTCATAAAAAGCATTAATATTCCTAATACTCAAGAGACTTAGAGTCATTAGCTATAAAAAGACAAATGATCCTAGAAAAATAATTAAAGAGTCTGAATACATACTTCCCAAAAGTTGAAATCGAGTGGCCAATATATCTATGAAAATTGAAGCAGCTATTAGAATTTTTATTTATTTATTTTTGCCAAAAGAGTTTTACAACTTTGACAAAATCTGAAGCTGGAGAAGGTATGGAAACCCTGGAGCATTCACATACTGTTGACCAAAGTGTGAGATTGTTCAATCTTTTGAAAGCAACCTGTCAAATGTATTAAAATGCAATGTGTGGGGGGCACCTGGGTGGTTCAGATGGTTAAGCATCTGCATTCAGCTCAGGTCATGATCCTAGGGGTTCTAGGATCGAGTCCCGCATCTGGCTCCTTCCGTGGCAAGTAGCTTGTTTCTCCCTCTGCCTGCTTCTCCCTCTGCTGGTGCTCTCTCTCTCTCACACACACACATGAATAAAAATCATGAAAGAATAAAATAAAATATGTGCATAGCAGTGTGTGCCCTACTCCTAAGGACATCCAGCCTACAGAGATAAGAACAAGAACATGGAAATGTGGGAAAGCAAAGAAATTACTTAAGAATGGTTAGTACAAAAAAAAATGATTAGTACAGTCTTGTTTATAACAAAAACAGTGGGAAAGGCTTAAATAGCTTATATATCTCAGGCTATATTGTTTAGTTGAATGAACTATGTTTAGTTGAATGAACTATGGTACATCCAAAGTAAAGAGTTTTATATAACTATTACAAAGAATGTGACAGATCTGTGGGGATTGACTATAAAGATGTTAATGATTTATTAGTAAGTGAAATAAGAAAGGTAAAGAACAATATGTCCAATCCATTACTAGATTTTCTTTTAGTAAAACAGGTGTGAGAATTTACATTAGATATATCCTACATATATAAAATAATTTCAGAAAAATTGGAAAAACAGCATACAAAACTGCAAAGAACATTTTCCTATAAGGATTGGCATTAGATTAACAAAAAAGGAAGTTTCGGGGCAGCTGGGTGGCTCAGTGGGTTAAGCCTCTGCCTTCGGCTCAGGTCATGATCACAGGGTCCTGGGATCAAGCCCCGAATCGGGCTCTCTGCTCAGCGGAGAGCCTGCCTCCCCCGTCTCTCTCTCTGCCTGCCTCTCTGCCTGCTTGTGATCTCTGTCAAATAAATAAATAAAATCTTTTTTTAAAAAAAAAAAAAAAGGAAGTTTCATTTCTTACTGTGTTTTCTAGTAGTTTCCCAAGGAGAGTATTACAAAACACAGCCTGGAAATTGTATACAATTATATCAATTATATATGTATGCATATCAAAGACAGCAACTTTATAAAATTTGTTAATGCACAATTCAGTGAATTAGCACAAAACAATTCATTCAACCAGGAAACCATTTCCAAATGCGACGAATGTAAATGACAAACCACAGTTCAGTAAGGAATGTTTTGTTTGTTTGTTTGTTTGTTTAATGTCCAAAGCCAGGTTATTCTTACTATGCAAAAGAAGAGGTCACTTACCTTTGGCAATGGCTTTCTCTCAAGGCAGTTGATGCCTCCGATGAAGACCATGTTGGGCATCACGGGTCTGGGATATTCCAAAACAAAGTCAGTTCTTAACAGCCAAATTGATGTTTGGCTGTAGAGATCATAGGGTGTGACAGTAGTTTGGAGAATCTCAGATGCAACTTCTACAGCATTTTTTAAAAAATACGAACAAAATAAATGTTCCTCCAAGTAGAGGATGTGATTCCACACTCTCTCTCTGAAAGTCATGGCATCAGAGAACGCTAAGAAAATTCTAGGAACGTAAGAAAGGGGACTGGGGCACTGTGCGCCTTCTTCAAGATAATGACAAAATGCTCCCCTGGTGAAGACCACAGATGGGAGTGAGAAATACTTGGCTACAATTAAGCCGCACATATCAAAAGGATCCAGAAATATTGCATCAAAAGAATTCTCCTTTATGTATTCTACTAATTTTGTGTCTTTAAACAAATTCCTACAATGTAAAAAAAGGTATTCAAAAATGCCATTGGATGGACTCATTACCATGGAAAGGAAATTTTGTTGCCGAGCTTTCCATTGAGAGTCAGAGAAAATCTTGAACTGCTGATTCAGCTCCTCCAGAGTGTAATCTGTGGGATAAGTCTTCACTGTAAAATTAGAGGATTTTCCCAGTTGCCAGCTCACCTCTGGCACAATTAAAACCACCTCATGCCCCCTGTGGATGAGTTCCTCCACCACCTGCCGCATGGTAAACCAGTGGCTACCATCCATGGGTACCACCAGGAGCTTGCCTGCCTCGGCAAAGCCAGAAGTCAGCAGGAGACACACACACAGAGGAAGGAAGCCGGTCAAAATCGCAGGAGCCATTTGGGAAACTGTAGCCCAGAGCTATCCGGCTGCTTGGAATCTGAGGTGGCATAATACAGTCGGCGGAAGAAATACAGGCACAAAGCCCGCCCCAGGAGAGGGCGTGTATTCATATATTCATTAAAAAAAAAAAAACAAAAAAAAAACACTCATCGCCCACAGTGCACTCATCAGAACAATAAGAACGAGTCTCATTTGCTGAGACATGTGCTTCTATGTTTTCCAGATAAGGATACCTTTTGATCTTTGCCTTGTCAGAGTTCAAGGGCTGTATCGCACGCAATGGTCATTTGGAAACATATTATTAAGCAATGCTTTTGGGGACTCACAGTGACAAAAAAGAATGTAATGTCAATAAACATGATACTTTTTTTTTAAGATTTTTATTTATTTACTTGACAGAGAGAGAGGGGGATCACAAGTAGGCAGAGAGGCAGGCAGAGAGAGGGGGGGAAGCAGGCTCCCCTGCTGAGCGGGGAGCCGGATGTGGGGCTCAATCCCAGGACTCTGAGATCATGACCTGAGCCAAAGGCAGAGGCTTAACCAGTGAGCCACCCAGGCACCCCAAGTTATACTTTTGCAATTAGTTCTAAAGAAGGTTTGGCTGCATCCTTGGACTCCATAAGGCAATTGGGTCAGAAAGAGATTGGCATCCCAGTTTCCAAGGAAAGACTCAAAGTCACTTCACACTACCTTCCTCATGGGCAGTGGAACTGTGTTCACAAGAGTCTCTGAAATTCTGGCCATTGCCACTTGTTTGTTCCATATCCAAACCCTCTGAGCCTCCAAAATGTTAAGAGGGACAATTCTGCCCCCATGGACCATTCCAGGGATGTGACTGATGGGAGACAATGTCATCTATTTTACATCACTTTCCCTGGATCCATCACATGTCGTGGGTGGTCACCTGCCCTATGCTTGCCAGAAGCACTCTGCTAGGTGACCACTCTCTTTCCTCTCTGCTTCTGCATTCCTCTGTCCAGACCTCTCTGCTGTGGGCTGGCCCCAATCGGACTGCTACCCTACTTCAGGAGTCTCTGTATCTGTCTCCTACACTTTACGAGCACTCGCTGAGGCCAGAGGATGTACCCTCTCCATAGTTGCACCCTCCTCCCATGGGACCCATACTGTGTCTCACACAGAGAAAGCACACAAGGAAATTTGTTGCATTGGACTGAATGGCACTATGCAAGGTTTCTAGACACCTTTGTGGGTGAGCTCAGGGGCGTACATCATATAAAACCCTGAGAAACATTTAGTGAGGGATTCTAGAGCCAGCCTGGGGGCATAATCATTGTTGGGACCCAACATGGCTCCTTCTGAGATGCCCTGAACTATTATCAGACATTTACTTAATCACCGTTTACCTCCGTGACTGGGGGACTTTCAGATGAATATCTGAAAAATAAAAATGGGCAAATGGTCTACCTTCCCATGAAGCTTACTTTAGAATAGATATCAATAAAATAGAAAATAGAAGAACAATAGAGATAATCAGTGAACCCAAAGGCTGGTTGTTTGAGAAGATGAATTAACCTGATAAAGCTCTAACCAAAATGATTAAAAAGAGAGAGAGAGAAGAAGAAGAAATTACCAATATCAGGAATAAGAAAGGTGGCATCACTACACATTCCACAGATGTTGAAAGAATAATAATAAAGAATATCAAGAACAAATATATGCAAATATATTCTACAACTTAGATGAAATGGGCAAATTCCTCAAGAGATGCAAACTACTAGAGTTTAATCAAGAAGAAATAAGTACGTTGAATAAAAATACCTGTATGTTTTAAGTTGAATTAAGTTTGAATTCAAACTTTCCCACAAAGAAAACTTCAAGCCCAGATGGTTTCACCTATAAAAGCTACCAAACATTGGAGAAGAAATAAAACCAATTATTCCAGAATATATTCTGAAATGAGGGAAGATATATTCTAGAGAACAGATGCACAGAAAACTTCCTAATCTTTCTTAGAGACCACAGAATTGGCCTATGAGACCAGCGCTGTCACATACGAAAATTAGATAGACATCATAAGAAAGGAAAAATGTATAGACCAAGAGGGGGGGTGAGGCGAAGGGGTTACCAGATGATACGTATTAAGGAGGGCACGGATTATGATGAGCACTGGGTGTTATATGCAACTAATGAATGGTTGAACACTACATCAAAAACTACTGTTGTCCTATATGCTGGCTAATTGAACATAATAATAAAAAATTAATTAATTTTAAAAAAGAAAAATGTATAGAACATACTCCTCATAAGTATAATGGAAAAATTCTAAACAAAATTTTAGCAAATAAAATTAAATAATATACATGTATATAAGAATATAAAAGATACATAAGAGTAATATACAAAATGATTAGGGGACTTATCACAGTAAGACAAGACTGTTTTAACATTAAAAAATCTATCAAAGTAATTCACCATATAAATAAACTGAAAAAAATACAACGATATCATCATCTCCATAGGCACAGAACAGGTATTTGACAAAATCCAACAATCATTCCTGATAAAAATAATCACAAAACTAGGACAAGAAGGGAAGGTTCTCTACCTAATAAAGACATCTATGAAAAACCCTTAACTAACATCATACTTCATGGTGAATGACTGAATGCTTTACTCCTAATCAGACACAAGTCAAGGATGACTGTCTTACCACTTCTATTCTATAGTGTTCCAGCCAGTCAAGAAAAATAAAAGACATCCAGATTGGAAAGAAAAAGTCTAACTGCCTTATTCACAGATCATCTCTAGAGAACAACAAGATCATCTCTAAAGAAATTCCAATGGAATCTTTAGAATACCCTAGAGCAATTAAGTAAGTTTAGCACAGTTGCAGGATACAAGATTAATACTCAAAAATCAGTTGTCCTTTAGCAGATGAGTGGACAAAGAAGATGTGATGCGTATATACAATGGAATATTACGCAGCCATCAGAAAGGATGAATACCCAACTTTTCTATCAACATGGATGGGACTGGAGGAGATTATACTGAGTGAAATACGTCAAACCAAGAGTCAGTTATCATATGGTTTCACTTACTTGTGAAGCATAGCGAATAACATGGAGGACATTGGGAGATGGAGAGGAGAAGTGAATTGGGGGAAGTCGGTGGGGGAGATGAACCATGAGAGACTGGACTCTGAGAAACAAATTGAGGATTTTGGAAGGCAGGGGCATGGGGGAGATAGGTGAGCCTGGTGGTGGGTATTATTTTCTTTTTTTTTTTTTAAGATTTTATTCATTTATTTGACAGAGATCACAAGTAGGCAGAGAGGCAGGCAGAGAGAGAGAGAGGAGGAAGCAGGATCCCCACAGAGCAGAGAGCCCGATGTGGGACTCGATCCCAGGACCCTGAGATCATGACCTGAGCCGAAGGCAGGGGCTTAACCCACTGAGCCACCCAGGCACCCCGAAGGCAGAGGCTTTAACCCACTGAGCCACCTAGGTGCCCCGGAAAAGCTCTTTCTTATATAAACAACTCAACAACTTCTCCCTGGTACTGATTTATTTATTGTGACCGTAAAGGGTGGACTCTAATGGCATTCAGTACCTACCTCACTAGCTTCTAAAATTTGGTATATCTTCAACACAGCTTTGATTTCCCTCCATGAGCTCTTCCTTCTCTTCCAGTCTTCTGGGTAGTAAAGATATTTCCATCCACCTAGTATTTCAGGTCACAGAGGGTACAAGGCATCACTCTCCCACAGCCCCACCATTCACCATTCAGGGTTCAATCAGACAAGTGAAGCCACCAAAGATACATATGGTCAAGTATTCGTTACAGGGATTTGATCCTACACTATGTGGGAGCTGATTGAACGATTCCCGTAAACAGTCTGTTGCTGGAGCCTAAGGACAACAGAGTAAGTCTTCAGAAAGTGTGGATGGGTGTGAAGTGGGGGAGAGCAAGGACAAGCTGGGACCCATGAGGACAAGCTGAAACCCATGAGAAGGGACTAGAACCCTGCAGTGTGCTCAGTGCCTCCAACTTTGATGAGTGGGGTGTCCTGAAGGGGAAGCTGGTGCTCTTCCTCACAGAGCTAAACACACCTGTGGGAAAAGCTGAAGGAGGAGCCAGGGAAAGGCAGAGCAGTTTCAGGTCTAGCTGCTACTTCATGCAAATAAAGTGAGCCCACAGAGAGGTGACAATGCGTGTGAGCCACAAAAGCGCCTGTCCCGAACATCTGCGTGTAAGAAAACACTAATGGCTCATGCTTCATATCCAGCCTCTCATGTCAGACAAAACAATCTGAGACCTACCCTAATTAGAAACATCCAGGGAAGGGAATTCTGGGGAAAGAAATCCAGCCTCGTCTACCTGACACATTATAATGCCACCGCACAACCCATCCCCACATCCTGTCCTAGTTCCAGAAGAGCTCTCCAATCTGCCCTCTGGCACTCTACCTCTACTGACACCATTCCATCACCATCTCTTGCTTGGATACCAGAAGTAGCCTCCTAAATGAAAATGCTGCTGTCATTCTTGCCCTGTAGATGGAAGCCAGAGGGGTCTTTCCAAACGTAAATCACTAGGCTATGTCTTGCATAACACCATTGAATGCCTTCCCATTGCACTTAGAAAATATACCAACCTATCTTGGCCAGAAGGTCCTGCATGAGTCCAGCTCCCTTCTACCTTTTTAACCGACTCTGCTTGCTTCCTCCACCCGGCCTCCTTCCTGCATTGGGAACATGACAATTTCCTGGCCACTTGAGGACCTTAGTATTTGTTGTCCTCTCTGCCTGGAGTGGTCTTTCCTGGGCTCTTCATGTACCCTCTCATTTGTTAGCTCTCCTCCAGGAAGTCTGCTCTGAGGGCGACATCAGAAACAGCCCCCACCCTCTTCCCAGCTACTTAGTCTGTCACATCCCTCTATTCTTTCCCTTGAGCCACTTATCACTATGTACACCTATCAAATAGCCACTTCTTAGTTTCCTCCCCTAGAAAGAGAGCTGCAGGGTTGCCTGGGTGACTCAGAGGGTTAAGCGTCTGACTCTTGATTTCAGCTCCAGTCATGATCTCAGGGTTGTGAGATGGAGTCCTGCATAGGACTCTGCACTCAGTGGGGAGTCTGCTTGTCCCTCCCTCTCTGTTTGCTCCTCCCCCCTTTTCTCTAGCTCTCATAAATAAATAAATAAATAAAATCTTTTTTCCCTTAGCTAACTTTTATTATTTTTTTAAATATTATTTTATTTTTTCAGTGTTCCAAGATTCAGTAAAATCTTTAAAAAAAGAGAGTGAGCTCCATGAAATTAGGCACCTCAATACATCAGTTTTATTAATAGTGTATCTTAGACATCTAGTCCTGTGCCTGCCACTTACTAGATGCTTCTTAAATATAGTTGATGCTTAGCAAATATTCATTAAAGAATGAGTGAATAAAGGAAGGAAGGAAGGAAGGAAAAAAGTAGAGCAACTCATCTCTCCTTGCCAGGACACTACCAAACCCGAGCCCAGGTGACTGCTCCAACTCTTCTCCAGGTCTTCTTATCCTAAGGAGCAGGTTCAGCATCACTCACTGACTGGTCTAGCTTGTGGTGATCCATGCCATGATCATTAACCAGGCATTAACCAGGGCTGCTGCACCCATCTCATTCTCCATGCCAGCAGTCCTATTTTTAACATAAACCTTTCCCTGCTTTATTACTTTTGCTGTAGCTCTCCTTTTCCCAATAGCAGTTGAAATCCTGTGAAATCTGCAGGAGCAACTGTTCCTGACTCTGCATATCGACTTCCTGTGAATGCTTCTGAGACCAATTAGGATCCAGGAATACTGCAGGGGAAGGTTTTACAGACTTCTCTGAATTTTTTTAAAAATGAGTTTTGTTGAGGATTTTTGCATCAGTATTCATCAGGCATATTAGCTTGTAATTTTTTTTGGTTTAGTATTCTTTTGTCTGGCTTTTGTATCTGGCTTTGGTATTTAATTCTAACCTCATAAAATGGGTTTGGAAGTGTTCCTTCCTCCTCTATTTTTTGGAAGAGTTTGAGAAGGATCAGTATTAATTGTTCTTTCAATATTTGGTGGAATTTGTCAGTGAAACCGTTTAGTTCTGGGCTTTTCTCTGTTAGAAGATTTTTCAAGTAGGCCCCATGCCTAGCATGAAGCCCTACACTGGGCTGGAACTCACCCCGAGATCAAAACCTGAGCTGAGATCAGGAGTCAGGCGTTCACCAAGCTGAGTTATCCAGGTGTTAGGAGATTTTTGGTTAATGATTCAGTATCCTTACTCATTACTGGTTTGTTTAGATTTTCTATTTCTTCATAACTCAGTTATGGCAGGTTGCATGCTCCTAAGAATTTATCAATTTCTTCTAGGTTGTCCAATGTGTTGGTGTGTACTTGTTTATAGTAGTCTCTTACAGTCTGCTGTATTTCTGTGATATCAAATGCAATATCTCCTCTTTCATTTTTTATTTTGTTCATTTGAGACTTCTCTGTTTTTTTTCCTTAGTCCAGGTGAAAGCTTATCAATTTTGTTTATCTTTTAAAAAAAAAGGCAACTCCAGTTTCATTGATCTTTTCAATTGCCTCTCTAGTCTCTATTTCCCCTATTTCTGTCTGATCTTTGTTATTTCCTTCCTTCTACTAATTTTGGGCTCAGTTTGCTTTCCTCCTAGTTCCTTGAGGTGTAAGTTAAATTGTTTATCTAAAACTTTCTATTTTCTTAACGTAGGTGTGTATTGCTATGAACTTCCCTCTCAAGACTGCCTTTCCTGCAATCCATACTTTTAGGCAGTTGGTGCTTCCATTCTCATTTGTCTCTGATACTTTTTTTAAAGATAGTTATTTATTTATTTTACAGAGAGAGAGAGAGAGCAGTTGGAGGGGCAGAGAGTCAAGCAGATTCCAGACCCAGAACAGAGCCCAATATGGGGCTCAATCTCACAGCCCTGAGATCATGACCTGAGCCGAAATCAAGAGTTGGACACTTAACTGAGCCACGCAGGTGCCCCTCTCTGACACTTTTTGATTTCTCTTTTCATTTCTTCTTTGTCCATATGGTTGTTCAGGGTTTTTTTGTTTGTTTCTTTAACCTCTGCACATTTGTGGATTTTTCAGTTTTGCTCCTGTTCTTGATCTAGATTCATACCATTGAGTTCAGAAAAGATTCTTGGTATGATTTCAATCTTCCTATACTTGTTAAACCTTGTTTTATGGTCTGACGTATTGGAGTCCTGTACTTCTGTTTATTTCTTCCTACAGATCAGTTAATATCTGCTTTGTATATTCAGATATTCTAATGTTGAGTGTACATGTATTTACAATTGTCATATCCTCTTGATGAACTGACCCCTTTATCATTGTATAATGACATTTTTTATCTTTTTATAATTATATAATGATCTTTTTTATATCTTGTTATAGTTTTAGGCTTACGGTCTATCTTGTCTGATATAAGTATAGCTACCCATGCTCTCTTTTGGCTGCCATTTGCATGGCTATCTTGTTCATCTTTTCACCTTCCATCTATGTGTGTCCTTAAGATGAAGAGAGTCTCTTGTAGGCAACATATAGTTACATCTTATTTTTATATCCATCCAGCTACTCTATGTCTTTTGATTAGAGATTTAGTCCATTTACATTTAAAGTTTTATTGATAGGTAAGGGCTTACTGTTGTCACTTTTTTATTGTTTTCTGAATGTTTTGTAAATCCTTTGTTACTTCCTTCCTCTTTTGCTGTCTTCTTTTGTGATTTGATGATGTTCTTCTTTGAGCCCTTTCTCTTTATCTTTTGTGTATCTACTATAGCAAACCAAATTCAACACCATATTAAAAAAACCATATACCTTTTTTGGGGTGCCTGGCTGGCTTTACACCCACATTGGGTGTAAAGCTTACTTAATAAAAAAAAAGTTTAGAAGGATCCTATATATGGGTGCCTGGGTGGCATTTGGGCATCCAACTCTCGGCTTTGAGTCAAGTTGTGATTTCAGGGTCTTAAGCTTAAACCCAACTCAGGCTCTGCTCTCAATGAGGAGACTGCTTAACATTCTCTCTCCTTCTCCCTTTGCCCCTCCCCTGCTCTCTCTCTGTCTCTCTCTCAAATAAATAAATCTTTTTTTAAAAAGGATAATATACCATGATCAAGTGGGACTTATCTCTGGACTGTAAGGAATGTTCAACATTTACAAATCAACAAATGTAATACATAAACAAAATGAAGGACAAAAATCACAGGATTGGGGCACCTGGGTGGCTCAGTGGGTTCAAGCCTCTGCCTTTGGCTCAGGTCATGATCTCATGGCCCTGGGATCAAGCCCCACATCAGACTCTCTGCTCAGCAGGGACCCTGATTCCTCCTCTCTCTCTGCCTGCCTCTCTGCCTACTTATGATCTCTGCCTGTCAAATAAATAAATAAAATCTTTAAAAAAAAATCACAGGATTGTCTCAATAGATGCAGTAAAAGCATTTGACAAAATTCAATATCTCCTTGGTAAAAACTCTCAGCAAATTCGGTGTAGAAGGGATGTACCTCAACATGATAAGGGCCATATATGAAAATTCCACAGCTAACTTCATATTTAATGATGAAAGACTGAAAGCTTTTCCTCTAAGATCAGAAACAAGGGAAAGGGACCCACTCTCACCACTTTCATTCAACATTATAGTAGAAGTCCTAGCCGGCAAGAAAAAGAAATAAAAGGCATTCGGATCGGAAAATAAGAAGTAAAATTATCTCTATTTGCAGATTACATGATCGTACATAGAGCAAACCCAACAATTCCACCAAAAATCTATTAGCACTGATAAACAAATTCAGTAAGCTTGCAGGATACAAAATCAATACACAAAAATCATTTGTGTTTTTACACCCTAACAATGAAGTGTTCAAAAAAGTTGAGGAAACCATCCCATTTACATAACATCAAAAAGAAAAATATAATATTTAAGAATAAATTTAACCAAAGGGGGGTGTGAAAGATCTGTACACCAAAAACTATTAGATATTAATGAAATTTGAAGACACTTAAATAAATGGAAAAATATTCAGTGTTCATGGTGTGTAAGAAGTCTTATTATTAAGATGTTCATACCACTGAAAGATTCAATGCAATCTCTATCAAAATTCTAGTGGCACAGAATTTTTTCACAGAAATAGAAATAACAATTCTAAAATTCGCATGGAACCACAAAAGACCCCTGATAGCTAAAGCAACCTTGATCAAGAAGAACAAAGCTGGAAGCATCACACTTCATTACTTCAAACTATATTACAAAGTGATAGTAATCAAAACAACATGGTGTTGGCATAAAAACAGACACATAGATCAGCTAAAAGGAATAGAAACCCCAGATATAAATCCATGCATATATGGCCAACTAATTTTCACCAAAGCTGTCAAAAATACACAATGGGGAAAGGACAGTTTCTTCAATAAGTGGTGTTGGGAAAATTGGATGTCTACACTCCAAAAAAAAAAAAAAAAAAGGAGGAATAGAAAGGACACCTGGTGGCTCAGTCAGTTAAGCCACTGCCTTCGGTTCAGGTCATGATCCCAGGGTTCTGGGATCAAGTCCCACATCGGGCTCCTTGCTCTTCGGGGAGCCTGCTTCTCTCTCTGCCTCTGCCTGCTTGTGCTTTCTCCCTGTCTCTGACAAATAAATAAATAAATAAATAAAATCTTTTAAAAAAGAAATTAGACCCTTATCTTACACCATACCCACAAATCAACTCAAAATAGATTAAAGATTGAAACGTAAGTCCTACAAATAAAACTTCTAGAAGAAACATGGGGAAAGCTTCTGAACATTGGTCTTGGTAATAATTTTTTGGATTTGACGCCGAAAGGAAAGGCAACAAAACCAAAATTTAACAAATAGTTTACATTAAACTAAAAAGGATTTGCACAGCAAAATCAACAAAATGAAAAGGCAACCTATGGAATGAAAGAAAATATTTGCAAACTATAAATCTGAGAGAGTTAATATCCAAAATATCTAAGGGACTCTTACAATAAAAAGTAAATAAAATTTTTCAATGGGCATAGAACCTAAATAGACAGTTTTCCAAAGAAGACATACAAATGGCCAGTAAGTACATGACAAGTGTTCAATATCACTAATTATCGGGGAAATGCAAATCAAAACGAAAATCAAATATCACTTCAGATGTATTATCACAAAGTCAAAATATAATAAGCGTTGGATGTAGAAAAAATGAACCTTTGTACACTGTTCGTGGGATATAAATTGTTATAACCATTAAATAACATAGTATGGAAGTTCCTCAAAAAATTAAAAATGAATAACCATATGCCAGCAATCTCACTTCTGGGTATACACCTAAAGGAAATGAAACCAGGATTTTGAAAATGTATCTTCACTCCCATGTTCATTGTAACATTATTCACAGTAGCCAAGGTATGAAAATAACCTAAATGCCCATTGATGGATGAATGGATAAAGATGAGGTGTGTAGGGATGCCTTGGTGGCTCAGTCGTTAAGTGTCTACTTTTGGCTCAGGTGATGATCCCAGGGTCCTGGGTTTGAGCCCTGCATCGGGCTCCCTGCTTGGCGGGAAGCCTGCTTCTCTTTCTCCCATTCCCTCTCCTTGTGTTCCGTCTCTGGATGAGTTTCTTTCTGTCAAATAAATAAAATCCTTAAAAAAAAAAAAAGATGAGGTGTGTATATGTATGTGTGTGTATACATATACAATGAAATATTACTCAGCAATAAAAAAAGGAGATCCTGCCATTTGCAACACAGATAGACCTGGAAGACATTATGATAAGTGAAATAAGCCAAATACAGAAGGACAAATATTGCCTGCTCTTATTTAGAATATATATACAAATGGTCCCTGAATTAATGACAGTTTGACTTCTGATTTTTTTACTGTATGATGGTATGAAAATGATATGCCTCTGGTAGAAACCTTACTTTCAGTTTTGAGTTTAGATCTCTTCCAAGGCTAGCAATGTGCAGCATAATCCTTTCTCCTGATTCTGGGCAGTGAGAGTGAGCCACAGCTCCCAGCCAGCCCCACAAACACAGAATAAACAACTGATACACTGATACCCATTCTGCAACCATATAACTCTGTTTCACACTTTAGTACAGTATTCAGTAAATCACATGAGATATTCAACATTTTATTATAAAATATGCCTTGTGCAAGACGATTTTACCCAACTGCAGGCTAATGGATGTGTTCTGAGTACATTTAAGTTGGGGAAGGCTAACCTATGATGCTCAATAGTTTAGTTGTATTAAATGCATTTTTGACGTGTAATATTTATCAGGACATAACCCCATCGTAAGTTGAGGAAAATCTGTATTTTGTTAAGAACTCATAGTAACAAAAATACTGGTTAAGGTAAGCATGAGTGTTGGATAAAATAAAGGGGATTTTTTTTTTTAAGTAGAATGGTGATTGCCAAGGGATGGGGGTAGGGGGTCATGGTTAATTACTATTTAATGGGTATAGAGTTTCAGTTTGGCAAGATGAAAAGAGTTCTGGAGATGGATATTGGTTACGGTTGCACAAAATACATTACATTTGATTAAAAAATACTTTAAAAATTTTTGATTTAGTGTGGTAAAATGTACATTACATAAGATTTACATTTTTTACTGTTTTTAAGTGTTCAATCCAATGATATTTAAGTACATTCATATTGTGCAACCCATTAAACATTAACTCTCCATTCTCCCTTCCCCCTAATCCCTGGAAACCAATATTCTATTTTCTGCCTCTGCCAATCTGCCTAATAAAGTTACCTTATGTAAGTGGATCATACAGTATTTGTCCTTTTGTGTCCATTTGGTAGCATGTATCAGTATCTTTTTAAAAAATATTTTATTTATTTGTCAGAGAGAGAGAGAAAGCACAAGCAGGCAGAGGCAGAGAGAGAAGCAGGCTCCCTGCTGAGCAGAGAGCCCAATGTGGGACTGGATCCCAGGACACCGGGATCATGACCTGAGCCGAAGGCAGAGGCTTTAACACACTGAGCCACCCAGGCGCCCCTGTATCAGTATCTTAAAGACTGTGTGGGAGGCCGCGATAAGGCTTGAGACGAGGACCAAACCAGGCCCTGACTTGTCTCCTTTAAAGTCCTAATAGCCTAACAAAACGCTTAGGACGGAAAAGTTGAGTAGCACTGAGAAAAGGTCTGTGCTATGTGTTGTGCGCTCGCCAACGAGACTTCCCACGTGTTTACTAGTTAGATGAGAGCAATTTGGTTGGGGGCATAAACTCTTAACTGGTCCTTGCTGTTCCAGCACAGCTCATAAATCACTTTCAGGTTTGCTGTTACTTCTTGTATCAATACGGGACAATTGTACTAACATCAGCCATTGCCTGCAGGTGCACCTCGTTCATTTCTCACACTTTCTCACAAGAAACCAGAGGGTCTGCAATTAGACCTTGAGAAGTAGGTAATGGGGAAGTCGGGAGGTTTTTTGTGCATGTAGCAAATTCTTTTGTAACCAGCTGAAAATAGTTACTGTGGCTATATAATGCCTCACTGCCCTGAATAAAGTTGGCACTGTCCGACATCTTCCTCAGTGCTCCTCCTGCCCGCATCTCTTTGTCTCTCAAGTCTTTTTCTTTCACCATCCTCTTACCCTCACGTTCCTGGTCAATTTGCCGCGCTGGCTGCGACAAGACTGGATAATATTCCTTTACATGTATTTACCAATTTTGCTTTTCTGTTGATCCATCGATGCACATTTGGTTTGTTGGCCCTGAATTTTATTTTAAGATTTTATTTGTTTATTTGAGAGAGAGAGAAAGAATGAGCAGTGGGGAGGGGCAGAGGGAGAGAGAGAGAAAGAGAGAGAAGCAGACTCCCCACTGAGCAGGATGATGCCCAACATGGGGCTCTATCCCAGGACCCGGAGATCATGACCTGAGCCAAAGATAGGTGCTAACCCACTGAGCCACCCAGGCGCCCTGACCCTGAATTTTAATAAGGAGAGAATTAGATCCTAGTGAGTATTGCGTGCTGAGTTGCTCCCCATTACTTAGAGGTGGAGGCTTAGTAAACATCACCCATATCTCTGAAAGATTAAAATTTCCTGCATCACTGCCTTTGTGTGTATCTTATGTACGGGTTACACACAAAAGGACAGAATATCACTCTGATGACAACATGTTTCCTTTTTAAGCTCTTGCTCTGCTCTACTCACTTTGCCCTCCTGAAGGCTTGTGTAGGCTTGTGCCTAGTTAGGGATTTTATTTAGCTTTGAACCTCCAATGTATTCTAGTGGGCTTTTTGTTTATAACAGCCCCTTCCAACAACCCCCTTCCCTCTATGAAAGCACTGTTCCTTTCTTTTGTTCTCTGAACTTGCCTATGGTTTTGCCATAGCTTCCATGTCTGGAATAGAATATAATTTTCTGCTATTCCCAAGTAAATCCATTTTTGATGGTAAAATAACTGACAGTTTTTATCTTGAAGCTTAACGATCTGTAACACACATACTGACATGCTGACAGGGCTATTTGTTAGCTAGCATTGTTAGTCATTGGCTAGAACTGTGTCACATGACTACTCAGAGAGGGAAGTCACGCCCCCTGTAAGACTGAGGGTCTGTTAGTAGAAGGAGAGACACACACTGAACAGCCTGCTAGCAGTGCTGCAGAAGAGAAAGAAGGAGGGAGAGAGGGTGACCAACCCAGCAAGCAGGTGACTGACTTAGAGAGGCAGTGTAGTATCCGTGATTAAAAGGGCAAGCCCTAGAGCCAGGACTCAACTCTTGGTTGGAGATTTTCTGTATAACTTTGTAGGAATTATATGCCTCCCAGGATCTCAGTCTCCTCTTCTACAGAATGGGAATGATATCAGTTCCCACCACGGGGCATTGTTATGAGAATTAAATGAGATAGTGCTTAGAAACCATCTGCAGGGCGCCTGGGTGGCTCAGTTGGTTAAGCAACTACCTTTGGCTCAGGTCATGATCCTGGAGTTGTGGGATCAAGTCCCACATCAGGGTCCCTGCTCAGTGGGGAGTCTGTTTCTCCCTCTGACCTCTCCCTTCTCATGCTCTCTCTCTCTCTCTCTTAAATAAATAAAATAAAAAGAAACCATCTGCAATATAAATGCTCACAACATTTTTAAAGCGTCACTGAACCTTTCTTGTGCAGGACCTCACATGGTCGACATACAGGGCGGAAGCTTCATGAGCCCAGAATCTGGTCAACAGTTTTATAGGTTCAACTCAAATTTTCTGGGAAGCAAATAAGGACTTAAATTTTCACCATAAAGGGGTGCCTGGGTTGCTCAATCAGTTAAGCATCCAATCTTGATTTTAGCTCACATCATGATCTCAGGATCCTGGGATCAAGCCCAGTGTCAGGCTTCCAGCTCTGTAGGGAATCTGCTTGAAAATTCTCTTCCTCTCCCTCTGCCCATCCTTACTCACATATGCATTCTCTCTCTCTCTCAAATAATTAAATGCATCTTTAAAAAAAAATTATAAAACTTCACCATAAACTACAAACCCACATATCGGTGCTATTAATGATAATGCAACTAATATATTTAGTGTTAACTGCTGTAGGGGTAACAGGACAGATAAGGTATGATCCCTGACTTGGAAATACTAACAAAATGATCAGATGTGACTTTGCCAGATTAATGGGTTACGAGAGAGTTACACATAATCCCGAAGGCTTAATGAAAGAAAAGGACAGATTTGTTTAGAGCTCTGGAAAACTTTTATGGATGATTTAGAGTCTGCGATGGGCTTTCATTGAAGGCAGTGAAGGGAGGCTCTGGGAGGACAGATATCCTGCACAGAGGACAATATGAATCGATCACAGAAGCAGGAAGGCAGATGGCACCCTTGGAAACACTTTAACTAGAAAACAGGTGAGTAGTGAGAAATACAGCAGGAAGAGTTTGGGGACCACAATGGACTAAGAACATCAAAATGAGGAGTTTCTACAGGAGACACCGGGGAAACACTGAAGCTTCTTGGTAAAAAATGTGGCCTCAGGGTAGATCTTTTGTGAGTGACAGGTAGGGTGGATTGGATAAGATGGGAATCCACTGAAAATGCTGTTGGCCTAATGCACGTGAGGCTCAGTGAGAGTCTGATGGGCAGAGTGGGAGGTGTAGAAATGAAAGAAGCATTGTCCAGGTGATACTTTGAGTCACAAATGGTTGACTTCATGGACACAAGATGAAATTTCAAATACAGCTGGCAAGACTTTGATGCCTATGAGAAGAACGATGGTGGTTTTAATAGGCCATTCGTTTAACAAATATCTATTAAAAGCCCCCCCCCTTTTTTTTAAAGATTTCATTTATTTATCAGAGAGAGAGCACAAGCAGGGAGAATGACAGGCAGAACAGGCAGAAGGAGAAGCAGGCTCTCCGCTGAGCAAGGCGCCTGATGCAGGACTCAATTCCAGGACCCTGGGGTCATGACCTAAGCTGAAGGCATCCACTCAGTCTACTGAGCCATGCCGGTGTCCCTATTAAAATCCAGGAACTGTTGAGGTGGCTGGGATACAACTCTGCAGAACAGAGAGCCTGTGTCTTCCTGGAGCTAACCTTGCAGCGTTCATTCTTACGGAATGGAGGTTTGAGGAATATCTACTTTTAGCAGGAGGGGTATGAAGGACCGCAGGCAAGGGAGAAGCATTCGAAGGGCAGGATAGCATGCCGCAGAGCTTGGTGAAGAGGAGGCTGCCAAGGTTGCCGAGTGATAACTGGTACCTGTGAACAGCCATTCCCTCTGCGGTTTCCTAATCTAAACCTTAGCCTCGCAGCCAGTCCTCTGTTTCCAGTTCTTCTCCTATCAGCATTTCCTGAGCAGCGCAGCCACACGAATCTCCCTAAAATGTTCCAAGTACAAATCCCTGAGGGTTCACGCTGACACCTGCCTTGCAATTTCATCCATCACTATAGCTGTTCTTAATCTCTCGGACCTTTCGCTGAGGTGAAAACGATGTTCTCCCTGTCTCGCTCATCCATTCCAGGATGGAGGCTGGATTGGACCAGGGAGATGCTTGAAGTAGAGCCTGAACGGTTCATTGAAATAGTCCACCAAAGGTGTCCAAAGGGGCAAGAGGAAAATTTTGAGGTTTTTATGTACTCCTGTGTATGCTACTTAGAGTTGGTGCAGACAAAATAAACACTGAGGATGCTGTACAGGTTTAAGGATATGTGGAACATTTTTCACTGGAGACGCATTTGGAATTGTCTTCGGAAGAGCGTGGCGAACTTGAAGCCCTGAGTTTCCAACGTTTAGGTAACTTGTAAATTAACCATGCCAAAAGACTCTTGGAGTGCGAACAGCAGTAAATATAAACTCTAAATTGTGAATGAATGCATCGCCGTCTGACCGAGTGGACCCGTGGACCCGCGCACCCGCGAACACACAGGGACGCCAACATAGTCCTCCCACCGCGAGACTCCCGAACTCTGAGGGCAAAAGAACCACATTACCCATAAGGTCCCGCGCGGAGGGTCGGCGCTCCCGCGGGGCATCCTGGGAAACGTAGTTCGCGCGTTCCTTAAATGGCCCACGCTCCAGGCCGCGGGAGACTTCCCCGCACCAGCATGGCTGCGCCCATTTGGGCCGCGTATGGTTGTTTCGAATGTGGGTCTGAGCCGGCTCGTGGGGCTGGGCTTTAGGCAGTAAGTGGGACTGGCAGCTGGGGTTCTCGGGCTGGGGACGTGGGAGGCGCAGGGATGCTGTGGGCTGCACGCCTGAGGCCGGCAAGGCGAGGGGCTGCCTGGGCGGCCTCCGGACACCGCGCTCCTCCGGCGTCGGGTCAGCGGTACGCGGCATCGGGGACCGTCTGCTTTTTGCGCCCCTGGGCCCAGTGATGGCTTAGAGGGCTGGAGGCCTGGCCTCCGCTGCGGCGTAGGGCAGACCGGCATCCAGACCACATTCTCGAGGCCGGGCCTTCAAGCTCCATTTTTTTGTGCTTTTCTTTGAGGAACGGGTTGGAAAGGAATACATTGCACTTCAGCGCTTCCTGTCCCTTAGGAGCTGTGCTAGGCGTTTTGCGTGTCTCATCTCCAAGTGATCCTCCTCTACACTCGAGGTGAGACCTTGAGCGGGTCCTGCAGGTCCCCACAGCTAAGGTTAGCATCACTGGACCCAGAGTGGCGGGCCTTTGGGCTCGTTGGTTTTCATGGCATATTTTTTTTTTCCCAGTGAACCTCCTTCCGGCTCTTTAGCTTTGGGACCATGTACTAAACTGCTGTAAAGATTAGTTTGTTTCCTTTGCTTCCTCTGAGTGTCATAATCTGGTACAAGAAGTGTGAGAAGCTGAGATTTCAGGAAGCGGTTGATGGCCCCCAGGCCCTTGCCAACTTTCAAACTCTAGGATTGGCTTTGCCACCCCAGCAGTAGATGAGGTATAATGAGGGCTTTTCTTTGTTTTTTCACCATGACTTTTTTTAAAAGCAGCTTTTCTTTATCGTGAGCCAAACCCTGTGCACCAAGTGCCTTTCTTAAATCTCTCATTTGGTTTAAGGTACCCTGTATGGTAGTCGGTATTCCATTTTACATATGAGAACACAAATTAGTTAACTTGTCTGTGGTCCCCCAGGTAGTGTGGAGCAAGGATGAGAAAATCCAGGTCTTGCAGTCTCCAAAGCGCAAACTACTGGATAAACTTTCTGATGAAAGTATAAGATTGGGAGATGTGTGGAAAACTTGTTTTTAAAAATAAAAGCATTTGTATAACATGTCATATTTTTTTAAGGGTAGGATCTAGCTTCACAATGTTTGGGGATCTGTTTGAAGAAGATTATTCCAGTGTGTCAAATTATCAGTGTGGAAAAGAAAAGAAATTAAAGACCAAAACCTTGGAGCCACCAGCTCCTAGGGGATTCACCAATTTAAGCGGAATAAGAAATCAGGGTGGAACCTGTTACCTCAATTCCCTCCTTCAGACTCTTCATTTCACACCTGAATTCAGAGGTATGCTGTGTTACATGCTTTTGATTAATAATATGTACCTTTGTCTCTACGTGTAATCAATTATGCAAGATTACAAATTACCTCAAAGGTGTATTCTCCAGTATGCGTTTATTGTGGCTAAGGTAAGAAATGTTCATCCTCTCTGTAGGGAAATGTGAAACTGAAATTATCTTAAATACATTCTGTGCAAGCACAGTAATTTTTAATTTATTTATTTTTTCAGCATAACAGTATTCATTGTTTTTGCACAACACCCAGTGCTCCATGCAAAACGTGCCCTCCGTATTACCCACCACCTGTTCCCCCAACCTCCCACCCCTGACCCTTCAAAACCCTCAGGTTGTTTTTCAGAGTCCATAGTCTCTTATCGTTCGCCTCCCCTTCCAATTTTTTTTTTTTTTTATAAACATATAATGTATTTTTATCCCCAGGGATACAGGTCTGTGAATCGCCAGGTTTACACACTTCACAGCACTCACGATAGCACATACCCTCCCCAATGTCCGTAACCCCCTCCCCCTCTCCCAACCCCACCTCCCCCCAGCAACCCCCAGTTTGTTTTGTGAGATTAAGAGTCATTTATGGTTTGTCTCCCTCCCAATCCCATCTTGTTTCATTTATTCTTCTCCTATCCCCCTAACCCCCCCATGTTGCTTCTCCATGTCCTCATATCAGGGAGATCATATGATAGTTGTCTTTCTCCGATTGACTTATTTCACTAAGCATGATACCCCCTAGTTCCATCCACGTCGTCGCAAATGGCAAGATTTCATTTCTTTTGATGGCTGCATAGTATTCCATTGTGTATATATACCACATCTTCTTTATCCATTCATCTGTTGATGGACATCTAGGTTCTTTCCATAGTCTGGCTATTGTAGACATTGCTGCTATAAACATTCGGGTGCACGTGCCCCTTCGGATCACTATGTTTGTATCTTTAGGGTAAATACCCAGTAGTGCAATTGCTGGGTCATAGGGTAGTTCTATTTTCAACATTTTGAGGAACCTCCATGCTGTTTTCCAGAGTGGTTGCACCAGCTTGCATTCCCACCAACAGTGTAGGAGGGTTCCCCTTTCTCCGCATGCTCGCCAGCATCTGTCATTTCCTGACTTGTTAATTTTAGCCATTCTGACTGGTGTGAGGTGATATCTCATTGTGGTTTTGATTTGTATTTCCCTGATGCCGAGTGACGTGGAGCACTTTTTCATGTGTCTGTTGGCCATCTGGATGTCTTCTTTGCAGAAATGTCTGTTCATGTCCTCTGCCCATTTCTTGATCGGATTGTTTGTTCTTTGGGTGTTGAGTTTGCTAAGTTCCTTATAGATTTTGGATACTAGCCCTTTATCTGATGTGTCGTTTGCAAATATCTTCTCCCATTCTGTCAGTTGTCTTTTGGTTTTGTGAACTGTTTCCTTTGCTGTGCAAAAGCTTTTGATCTTGATGAAATCCCAATAGTTCATTTTTGCCCTTGCTTCCCTTGCCTTTGCCGTTGTTCCTAGGAAGATGTTGCTGCGGCTAAGGTCGAAGAGGTTGCTGCCTGCGTTCTCCTCAAGGATTTTGATGGAGTCCTTTCTCACATTGAGGTCCTTCATCCATTTTGAGTCTATTTTCGTGTGTGGTGTAAGAAAGTGGTCCAATTTCATTTTTCTGCATGTGGCTGTCCAATTTTCCCAGCACCATTTATTGAAGAGGCTCTCTTTTTTCCATTGGACATTCTTTCCTGCTTTGTCAAAGATTAGTTGACCATAGAGTTGAGGGTTTATTTCTGGGCCCTCTATTCTGTTCCACTGATCTATGTGTCTGTTTTTGAAGCACAGTAATTTTTAGTAACAAAAAATAAGGCAATGGATTTCTTTTCTAATTCTAATTTAAAATACAACATAAAGACAATTTTGCCAGCCTCCATTACTGTTACGCTATTTGCATTTTTGAGTTTGAAAATTTCTGTAAAGTAATAAACATTCCCACCAGAGTTACCCAAAACAGTTCTGCCCTGCCTTTTAGAATGGAGACAGGGCATCACATTATTTATATAGTCCACAGTCGTTTATCTTCAATTCTGAAATCCAGAATGTTCCAACAGCCTGGTTTGAACTGGTTTGGGGTCAGAACCTGACCTAATGTGAGGCGGTTTATAGTCTTAGTTATCTCACTTGGGTGGTTATTCATACATTTATTACAGGAGTATTAACTCCTTGATTAATGGATACTGTTTATCCCAAACTCTGCTGGGGATATAATGTTAACATACTATGACCCCTTCTTATTACCTTTCTAAAATCTGGAAATTCCAGAGACCCGAGATGTTAGTTAAGGGACTGTATATAAGAGGGGCGCCTGGGTGGCTCAGTGGGTTAAAGCCTCTGCCTTCGGCCCAGGTCATGATCTCAGGGTCCTGGGATCGAGCCCTGCATCAGGCTCTCTCTGCTCAGCGGGGAGCCTGCTTCCCTTCCTCTCTCTCTGCCAGCCTCTCTGCCTCCTTGTGATCTCTGTCTGTCAAATAAATAAAAATTAAAATCTTTAAAAAAAAAAGGGGGGGGGACTGTATATAAGAAACAGAAACCCATTCGTGTTAGTTCAATTAAAAGGGGGATTTACTGTAAGGATATAGGGGAATCTCCTTGAAACCACTATAGGAAGCCAGCCTGACCTCGTTGGAGCCTTGATTTCTTGCCCCTGTTTTTCTCTTTGTTTGTCCCATTCCCGTCTCTGTAACCTAGCTTCCTCCACGAGGGTCTTAGTCTTTCTGATCCCTTTACTTCAATATGAACATTACCTTCCCATGGTCCTGACTGGGGCCTTCAGCCACAGAGCTGCATGAGTGGCTCAGCTCTCCACAGTGTCTGCTTATACTGAGGACAAACAACCTGGCTCATCCTTTATCCAGTATCTCATCCCTCTTCCCATCACTACCAAATTTAGCAAATTTTTTGACATTTTCTGTTGCTTCTAAGCTTAGAAAACCTTCCTGCCTCCAGAGATTTAGTAAATATATACCATTATCCCCTTTCCAGGGCCGTTCTAATGGATTAAGCTGCATGTGGGATTTCAAAGTGGTGACATTTGTCCTTGACTCCATTCTCTCCATAAAAATATCTCCCTAATATATTCAGTTATTCCACCATTAGAAATTTTCAACATATGTTTCAATAGATGACTAAGGAGAGTTAAAGTTTTCCAAGTTTTAATATAGTTGAAGTAGAAAAGTAGCTTTAACAAGAGACTAAGGAAGGTGATTGGTGGGCAAGGGGTCCAGGTCATAGAGAGGGCCACTGAGCAAGGATAGGGCTGAATGGAGAAGGCCACCAAGCAAGAGCCCAGGCCATCTCACTCTCAGCAAAGGAGATCGCTGGCCAAGTGCATGGGCTTGTGTCTTAGCGGGGCTGATGCATTCCCTATTAGGCTTTGCAGGAATCCTGATGCTTATTGAAGGGGTAAGAATTGGCAGAGTGCTGGCAGGGAGAAGAATTCTGGAACTTTTGGGGACAATTTCTTGTGTAGAGCTGGATTGGGTTCTACTGTACTGGTTCATGGTGGCTGAGATAGTGGGAAATAATGGTAAAAGTCCTTGTACGGTTTTATGCTTTAACTTTTATGTTTGTAGTTCATTTCTTCCCAGTTCCTGCCAGAAGGGAGGAATATAACATTATAACCAAGGCAGTGGTGGTTTCCAGAGGGAGACAGTACCCATGCCATCCTTCGTCTTTCTAGAGTAAATCAAAGTTTCCTGGTAGGAGTTCCCATCTAGTTTGAATACAGACTTCCTATAACATTCTGATATACCCCAGTGGGGGACATGCCTAGACTTGAGAGTATAAAACAGTTGTGAAGACTAGCTCTGGGTTATCAACTTATTTTTCCAGGTAAGGTCACTACCATCTGTTATTACCCTTAACACAGAAAAGACATTCTTATACCCAAAAAAGTAAGGGCATTGAGAGTTAAAGGTGGCCTTTCTCTCAAAAGGGTGGTTGGAAGCCTCAAATGTGGCTTGTGGATGAACACACGTGACACTATTATATATTGTATATTTCCTCATGTGGCTTTTGGGACCCACTGCCATAGGCAATAGGAAGCAAAAGGTTTCTGATATTACTGTTTTTACTTTTATAAGCATAGTTTTCCTTTTATAGATCTTCTGTACTGAAACCTTAGCATGCCTCTT